>NC_048572.1:34920321-35256571 GCF_013265735.2 Oncorhynchus mykiss
CAACCAAACCCAAGCCTTGTGTGATAATATCCTATGCTATCACCATCAAATGGGATGCTATCAGTCTCCAATACGATGCTATCGCTAGCCAATGCAGTTATATCAAATTCCAATGCCCTGCTGCTCGTCTTCTGCTCACTCAAACAGCAGAGATATGTGTTGGCTTTGGAGGCAAAGCAAGGCCAATATGTGTGAGTGAGTGTGTGTGCATGTGCACGCAGCAACTACAGATGTCGGATGTTAACTTTAGCCAGTTTGCTACAGCAGGAAAATAATCCTGCAGCTACAGGAAATGTGAACTACTATGTGGATTACAGTATATATAATTAATATACACTGCTCAAAAAATAAAGGGAACACTTAAACAACACAATGTAACTACAAGTCAATCACACTTCTGTGAAATCAAACTGTCCACTTAGGAAGCAACACTGATTGGCAATAAATTTCACATGCTGTTGTGCAAATGGAATAGACAACAGGTGGAAATTATAGGCATTTAGCAAGACACCCACAATAAAGGAGTGGTTCTGCAGGTGGAGACCACAGACCACTTCTCAGTTCCTATGCTTCCTGGCTGATGTTTTGGTCACTTTTGAATGCTGGCGGTGCTTTCACTCTAGTGGTAGCATGAGACGGAGTCTACAACCTACACAAGTGGCTCAGGTAGTGCAGCTCATCCAGGATGGCACATCAATGTGAGATGTGGCAAGAAGGTTTGCTGTGTCTGTCAGCGTAGTGTCCAGAGCATGGAGGCGCTACCAGGAGACAGGCCAGTACATCAGCAGACGTGGAGGAGGGCAACAACCCAGCAGTAGGACCGCTACCTCCGCCTTTGTGCAAGGAGGAGCAGGAGGAGCACTGCCAGAGCCCTGCAAAATGACCTCCAGCAGGCCACAAATGTGATGAGTCTGCTCAAACGGTCAGAAACAGACTCCACGAGGGTGGTATGAGGGCCCGACGTCCACAGGTGGGGGTTACAGCCCAACACCGTGCAGGACTTTTGGCATTTGCCAGAGAACACCAAGATTGGCAAATTCGCCACTGGCGCCCTGTGCTCTTCACAGATGAAAGCAGGTTCACACTGAGCACATGTGACAGACGTGACAGTCTGGAAACGCTGTGGAGAACGTTCTGCTGCCTGCAACATCCTCCAGCATGACCGGTTTGGCAGTGGGTCAGTCATGGTGTGGGGTGGCATTTCTTTGGGGGGGCCGCACACAGTGCTCGCCAGAGGTAGCCTGACTGCCATTAGGTACTAAGATGAGATCCTCAGACCCCTTGTGAGACCATATGCTGGTGTGGTTGGCCCTGGGTTCCTCCTAATGCAAGACAATGCTAGACCCTCATGTGGCTGGAGTGTGTCAGCAGTTCCTGCAAGAGGAAGGCATTGATGCTATGGACTGGCCCGCCCGTTCCCCAGACCTGAATCCAATTGAGCACATCTGGGACATCATGTCTCGCTCCATCCACCAATGCCACGTTGCACCATAGACTGTCCAGGAGTTGGTGGATGCTTTAGTCCAGGTCTGGGAGGAGATCCCTCAGGAGACCATCTGCCACCTCATCAGGAGCATGCCCAGGCATTGTAGGGAGGTCACACAGGCACGTGGAGGCCACACACACTACTGAGCCTCATTTTGACTTGTTTTAAGGACATTACATCAAAGTTGGATCAGCCTGTAGTGTGGTTTTCCACTTTAATTTTGAGTGTGACTCCAAATCCAGACCTCCATGGGTTGATAAATTTGATTTCCATTGATAATTTTTGTGTGATTTTGTTGTCAGCACATTCAACTATGTAAAGAAAAAAGTATTTAATAAGAATATTTCATTCATTCAGATCTAGGATGTGTTATTTTAGTGTTCCCTTTATTTTTTTGAGCAGTGTATATAATTCATTAATGGATATTTTTGTAGGGGTTGATATATTTTCTGTTGTTGTTTCATGTCTGTACACTACTCGTGTTTCTTGTTTTGTCCATGTTTGTTTCTATATTAAGTATTATTATTATATATAAGTATTTCACTCCCTGAACTTGCTTCCTGACTCCCAGCGTACACATTACAGGAAGCATTTTTAAACCTCAAATAATCGAGACGTTTTACATTTATTGGAAAGCTTTCCTGCGACAGCGGGATCAGATCCTACATCTGTACATCACCTATTAGGATACACAAGCGCAAAGCAAAATGCATTGCTGTCTAGCCATAAATCGACAGTAAACTATGACAAATGATTGAACCGTTGTTACTGATCAAAATCTAAGAGGAACCTTGACAAAGTACAAACTTAATTAGCATAGGCTTGTCATTGAGAAAGGTAGACACAGGGATACCTGGCTCCCTGTAGAGGAAAGGCTGAAGAGTCACTGCACCGCGGCAGAAATTGACACAGAGCTACATTTCCTGACCAAATTGCAAAAATATAAAGCAATTAGAGAGAGTTATTTCCCCAAATGTGAAATGGTTATTGAAGGTTTCCAAGACCTCTCTGATGAGAAGAGATTACCCATCCTGTTGGGGGAGGATGCAGAAAGCTGTGGGTTGGCAGCGCACTACATTGCTGCCTGCCATAAAATGAGGGATTGTGTCTGACAGATCAACCAACCTGCACATGTCTTTGTGTTATTTGCCTATTTATTTACTGATTTTCTTACTGATTTCCAATACAAACGCCCCCACCCTTGATTATTGCTGTTACTGATTGTCCTGCTCGTGACAATGTTGATTCTTTTTCATGATGTTACCGATATTGTTAATGAATCATTCCATTTCCAAAGTACGCTTCGGCAATATGTACGTCATTACGTCACGCAAATAAAGCAAGTGAAATTGAAAATTGAGTGAGAGAGAAAGATAGAAAGAGAGAGAGAGAGATACATGATGGAGGGTCAATTACACCTCCATGTTGTAGACCAGAGGAAGAGACTGAACGCTAGTTCCCCCTTCATCACCACCCCCTGCTACATGGTTAAGGTTGTTGCACCAGTTCGTGAAAGACGGTGAAGCTGTGAATGAGGGTTTATCAGATAGAGATAGCAGATCTCCTTTGAGGATCGGACACAATATATTGGGTGATAAAGTGTGGTTGTAATAAAAAAAAAAGGAAATTGGTGGAGAGTAGGGACTCACCTTTCCAGGGCTGATGGAGGTTAACAATGCCCAGTAACCTGATAAAGACCAGGATGGGTTCCAAGCGTTGTAACTCTAGCTAGCGAGAAGTTTTTTTTTTTAATTCAGCAAACAGTGAGCAGACATTCGCTTTCTTTTCGTTGCTATTTCCTTTATATTTTCTTTATATCCAGGCCTTGTGCCACAACTACCCCTTTAATAACCATGGAAGACATTCATCAGTGGCCTATGCACCTTGATTAAAGAAGCCAAGGGCTTTATGTCAAGTAAGTCATCTAACCAACCACGTGTCCCACACAGATCCGATGGACCAAGACAGCAGGCAGCGTGTCGGATCGCTTCCAGGACTCCAGCGTGTTTAACGAGACGCTGCACATCTCCAAGATCCAGAGACACCAGGGAGGACGCTACTACTGCAAGGCTGAGAATGGCCTGGGCTCCCCGGCCATCAAGTCCATACGGGTCGACGTCTACTGTAAGTACTGTACATTACCTTCGGACACAGTGGTTGCGTCAAGGTTGTTTTCATTTTATTTCAATGTACTTTCTCAATGTAATAACATTGCATAAAATTCAACGTGGCTAATTCGTATACCATTCCCTTTTTTATTTTAGAGCTGCAAAATGTAACTTTTTGGGCGACTCAACCAAATACACATAGAAATTTGTGTTATTGAGCTGTCATTCTCATTGAAAGCAAATCTAAGAAGTGGTAGATCGGTTCTATATGCACTATTTCAATGCTTCCCTTAAGTTTTGTTTTTGCTTCTTTTACTTTCGGGTTTTCTGTACCACTTTTAAACAGCTGAAAACACAACATTTTTGCTTATGGAAAAGATATTTCACTGCGGTTTAGATGGTACAATGATGCTCTACACTACACTTGCTTGTTTTGTCACATAAACTGAGATTAGGAAAACTATTCGAATTTTAGCAACCAGGAAATGGTGGAGTGATTTCTGCATAGTTCATCTTTAAACTAGAATTCAACCATAAATGAATGATAATCTTTTAAGGTTTGGTTTATTCCAATTGTTGCACAATTCAATCAAATGTCAGTCAATACTAAATGTTGAATTGGGGCCCTATCTGGACATCCTGTGTCTGTGTGTGTGGAGGGGGGGGGGGGGGGGGGGGGCTGTACAGTAGACAACAGTATAAACAACCCTTCCCAGTGGCTTCCACCCTAGTCAACCTAGCCATTAAACAATAGTGAGGTCTAATTGGAGTTGTCTGGGGCACCTACTTTACTTCAGCTGCAACCAACAACTCCTCAGACGTGCGCTTAAATGGAGGACGGTTTGTCTCATCTGAACCCTAGACAAGCAAACATTATGTAGCTCCCAGCCAGAACCTCCCCAGATCCACCACTCTGTGACACAAGCACATTAAACCAGCACTTTCCCTTCCGTAACATCATCGCAAGCGATAAACCTTTTGGCCTGTGTTCTCCTCTTCTCCCACTCTCTCTGTGGCAGAACACAGATCAGTCTGCAGTCCTGTCTCAGTCTTTCCTCTCTGCCTCTCGTCTGTCTCCACCTCTCGTTGGCCTCTGCCTCTGTCTCTTCCTCTGCCTTCGCCTCTCCTCTCTTCTCTTCTCCTTGGTCAGGCAGGGGTTACCAAAGTAAGTGGAATCGCTTTCATCTGACATCTAAAGCCTCTGCTCCATCTGCCAGTGACTCCTGTCGGTCTATCACGACATTTCGGGTCTGTCTGTGTGGCTGGTGGTTAGCCTCACCGCAGCCAAGGCTCTTTCTCTGCCTGCTCTCGCTTTCTCTCTCTCTGATCTCTCTTTCTCTCTCTCTCTCTCTCTCTGCCTTTCCCTCTGTCTCCGTTCTCTCTCTCTCACTCTCTCTCTCCCTGCCTCCTTCTGGTCCCTGGTTGTCTGTGTGGCTCTCAGCCCTTGTACCTGTTTATCAGTACTGACTTGAGCAGGGGCTGTGGAATAGAGAATGGTTAGAAAGCTTGGAACTTGGAGGAAGGAGGGGGAAGAGGAGTATTTTACTCTCTCCTTGTCTCCTTTCCTTCATCTGCACTGGACTGCCATATTGGCTTTCTGGTGGATGTATACTAGACATTTGCTTTCTCCTTTTCAGTTCTTCCACACGGTTAACTGTAAACAATTGAGACATACAACAGACCCTGGACAGACAGTGTCACTGTTTTTAGCTTGATAACAGTATGATTAATATAGTTGACCAGTGGCTCTCTGGGTTGCCATGGCTAGGGCTGTGGCGGTCATGAAATTTTGTCATCAGGTTATTGTCATGCAAAAGACTGCCGGGTCTCACGATAATTGACCATTAACATAAACATGTTTAACATTTCCAGGCTCCACTCATACAAGCAGCATATAAGCCTCTGATGTGGCATTTGGAACATCTACATTTGAAACACAAATCAATTGAATATACACCATGACAATAAATACATTATTTTTGTTAGGCAGGCCTAAATAAACATTATGATATGTAGAAAATGTATTTCAGAGGAACAGAATATAAATTGGTCTATAATATGTGATCTGGCTGTGCTCCGTGCCATAGATTGTAGGCTTGTTCATTTATCAGACAGGATATGCTTGTAAGTCCTGTGCCATTATTTTATAATGTATGATTTTATAGGGAGAAGAATATATAGTTTAACTTAGCTGAATAAAATATCATGGATATTTGTCCCATTCAGAAGCAAGAGTGCACACATATGAAGTTGAAGTGGCTATGTTGAGCGTAAAAGTGATCATTTGAAACGGGTCCTATATGCTAGATTTAGAGTTATTTGGCAACTTTAGTTGTGAATTATACAAACCTTAGAACGTCTTAGAAGTCAATAGATTTATGGGCTGCATGATGTAAGCTATTGCTTACGCTCTGTTCCTTGCCTCATGCTGTACACGCTGTTCTCTCATCAAGTGATCATTTTTTCACCCATCAGACTATTCTCAATTTAATCTTGTCTTTACTAATATGTCAAATAGATTTAGAATGGCCCATGATCACATGGACAGGAGCAGGGGCAGGGGAAAAAAATGCATGTCATCCCTATGCACTGGAATAGTGAATTGAGGCTGCTTTCCAGCTGGTATGTTTTTCACTCATGTTGGGTAGGCTACTCCGGTAATTTCGCTGCACCACAGGTGATATTCTGCCCAAACTCTGTATGCCATGGGCTCTCCAATCCTGTTCCTGCTGCTACCCTGTGCTTACCCGTGCTTAATTTGGGAAATCAAGGGAAATCTGTTTGGGAACATCGATAGTGACGTTTTCACAACAAAACGTATTTCATTAAACTGTTGACAGCACCTCTCTCTGCGTGCTGGAGAAAGGAATGAAAGAGAGATGGGAGGACATAGAAACTCATGGTGGTGAGATATTCTGTATAGCTAAAGGTAATGTGTCAATCTATTAATTAGGAAAATTAAAAAAGGCCCTATCACTAGGCTGTTCAACATCTATAAAAGATTATTGTAGGCTAAATCTGAATTGGTTTAATTTAGACTAGACCAATTATGTACCAAAGATGTCTTAAATCAGTATTTAAAAAAAAAAATTCTGTCATGTTTTATATGCAGTTGGCTATGTATTGTATAACGGAATAATCATTATTTTAATTCAGGTTTTTTTTCGGGCTTGGGCTCATTTATAGGCCTATGCTTATGCATAAGCACTAATATGCTAATAAGGGTGTTTTGAATGAACCTTTACTGGATCAGTGTCCCGAAATCGTGACATTTGCTGCTCAATATGCGATATTTGACTAGAATGACGTTGTAAACAAAAGCCAACTTTCCGGGACAGAGACATGTCTTATATGGTCAAAAAGCTTAAATGACTGTTAAGCTATCAGTGGTGTCCAATTTACAGTATCTATTACAGCAGAAAAAAAATACCATGCTATTGTTTGAGGATAGTGCACAACAACAAAACACTTTTATCCAGGCAACTGGTTTGATACATTCACCTCTGACTGTAAATAATGTACTTACATTCAGTAATCTTTCTCTGATTTGTCATCCTGAGGGTCCCAGAAATAAAATGTAGCATAGTTTTTTGATAAAATCAATTTTCATATCCTAACACAATCCATGTTGTGTACAGTGTTTCGCATGAATTCCAACTCTTTCAACTTGCAACAAAACAATTAATGAAATCTAATCTGCTAAACCTTGTCTCACCCAGTCAAGTTTCGTTTTTGCGCAATCCTTAGACACTTTAGACGACAACCAAACCTTGTTTCATCATTCTACATTACATATTGGCTACACAACACGTCAATTAGCACATGAAGGTCAGCCATCATTATGCACCAATAGACCAATAGACAGTTCACTTGATAGACAGTGTCTTGGTCCAATGACCACCTATTGTTTTGAAACATAGCTAGCTAGATAGCCAATGAGCTTTACATGAGTATGTGATGGCCCTTTGTAGGACTAACGGCTATTGTCCTATGGCTGCGAGCAACGCGATTCATTCTCCATTGAAAATCCACAGGACGCAGGGGAATGGAAAAACGTTAAAACGGAAAAAGTACAACATGGCTACTTAGAGTATAAACATTTGGAGGAGATTATTGCAGAAATTGACCAGGAGAGTGACACAAGGAGTCCTTGTGAGAGATTGGAAGAAGAATGTACTTTTAGATCAGTAAGTAAAATATGTTTTTGCTTGTCGTACTAATCCAGTTGTTTAAATGGTTGCATATTAATTTAAAGTATTTGTCTTCGATTTCTATATATATAAATACAATATATAGACCTGAGGCATACAATATATAAGTATAGGCTATGTGTATGTTATGTTGGCTATGACATGTTCTGGCTGTGGTTTTTGAGCATCTTGTTGCCTATTGGTCCACATATTTCATTATAGTGATTGTGTTCTACATACTTTATAGAATATATGTTTATAGATATGTGTATCACGTTTGAAGGTAAGACCCAGGTGCAGACAATGTTGAAGTAACAAAAGTTTATTAATTCGAACACGGGCAGGCAAAGGTACAGGATGGCAGGGGATAGTCAGATATGATTTTAACTCTAAACACAGAAAATGTAGGACAAATACGGAGGGTACGGGGCAACAGAGGACGAACAGCAGAGGGGCTAATTATCTTGGAGCAGGGGGAAAGGTCTTGGCTTCCAGGGGTGGAGCCGCGGCACTATAGCGGCGTGCAAGCCCCCGAGTCGATGAGTACCTGGAGAGACTTGGACTGGTCGCCCCACCGCAGGATTGCACGGAGAGGGGGGCGAACAAGGGGAGATGGAAATGTTTCTTTAAGGACCACCATAGTAATCACACCAACGAATAAGATAGGTCTCTTGAAGGGACAGGTAGACACATTATGACCAGCAATACAGACAACTCTGGGTCTCAAGTCTACGTACGCATTCGGTTGGAGACAGCCTAACCCTGCAGAGCCGCATCGGCTCGGGAAGAGATGAATCGGCAGTCTCCGGAGGCTCTTGGAGAAACTCGGGTAAGCACGGATCCTCTCTGGGACTTCCAGAGTTCATCGGATGTCAAGTGGGATCCTTGAGTGAGCGATTGGGACCGCAATCGAACCTTTTCTCCCTCCTACATTCCCGTAGCCAACCATCAATCCGGATGGTTAAAGTGATGAGTGAGTCGAGATCTGTCGGTAGTTCTCAGGCTGCCAGCTCATCCTTTACCTCCTCCGATAATCCATGCAGGAATGTGTCGAACAGCGCTTCCGGATTGCAGGTACCCTTTGCTGTTAGCGTGCAGAACATCACCGGAGGGTGTCCTGCCAAAGCTGGAGTACCCCCCTGGACACCGGAGCCTCAAACTTTTCTCACCTCCGCCACAAATACCTCCAGACTGAGGCAGATGGAAGATTGTTGCTCCCACACCGCCGTGGCCCAGGCGAGTGCCCTCCCGGACATCAGCATAATAATCTTTGAGTGGTCCGAGGGAAACGAAGAAGGCTGCAGCTCAAAAACGAGGGAGCACTGGGAGAGAAAGGCCCGGCAGGTTCTGGAATCTCCATTGTAGCGCTCCGGGGGAGGTAAGCGGTGTTCCTGGGAAACCGGGGTGACGGCGCTGCTACCAGCCAGGTTACTGAGGGGCTGTGAGGTTACCGTCGGGGTAGGCTGCCTGGTAGGCAACCCACAGAAATGTCTCCCACAATGCGTCCAATGCTAGGTGGTGACATTCGGCCACATCCTGGAACCCTTCCATCAAAGCAACTCCTCTTGTCTACTAAGGATGGTTCCTTGGGAGGACAATGTGTTGTGTATTTGATGTATTGATGCAGTGCTCACCCCCTGCTAAAATAAAGGTTAAATAAAATAAGTAATAGTAAACTTGAGTTATTCTAACAGATTTTAAAAAATCCTCAATAGTGGCAGAGACTCCTCCATCCCCCACTCATTCAAACGTAGGACCTGGATCCTCCAGTCTGATCCCTCTGCTGTCCCTAAGCGCCACACCCACCCCCGCCCGGCCATCTAGAAGTGTGAAGGTTAGTACCTTTTAGGGAAGCTAAATATTATGTAGATCTCTTATTCTTGCCTAGTTAGATAAAGGTTATTATAAAAATATATATATATTTAAACATTTTAAAAACATCTTGAATGTATCAGTCTAAAACTTTGGACACACACTGCTGCCCTCTTGTGGACAACATCTAAATTACACCTAGCATCCTATGTCAATGTATGGCCTTTCTTTTGCATTTCAAAGATGATGCAACAAAAATAAAATAGGAAATGCATGTGTTTTTGTTTGTTTTATCTTTTACCAGATCTAATGTGTTATATTCTCCTACATTAATTTCACATCTCCCCAAACTTCAAGGTGTTTCCTTTCAAATCGTATCAAGAATATGCATATCCTTGCTTCAGGTCCTGAGCTACAGGCAGTTAGATTTGGGTATGTCATTTTAGGCGGAAATTGAGATGTGTCCGATCCTTAAGAGGTTTCATCACCTTAGAAAGCACTGTCCGTTCCATTGTGTTAGGCTTTGAAACAACATCCACAATAAATGTTTTTCACTCAGTTACAACCTATTGTTCAACTTCTTTCTTCAAATGTATCAATCACAGTAAGGTGAGTTTTAAAAGCACCTACTGTTTTGATGATGTGTTTGATGTGATTTTCGATGTCAGAGTGGTAAGAGAGACAATAGAGCCCTGAGTACCAGACCATTAGTGACCTGATGATCGTTAGCGAGTTGGGTAGGCTACTACAAATTAATATCCAGAGTGCATAAAAGGAGATTACCGTGACTAAATGGTCATGTAGAATTTTACTGTGGTCATGACTCATGAATGCCGGTGTGGCGGTAATACAGTCACCACAGAGCGTTGGGCCAGTAACCTGAAGTTTGCTGGATAAAATCCCTGAGCTGACAAGGTAAAAATATGTCATTCTGCCCCTGAGCAAGGCAGTTAACCCACTAATCCCTGCACCTCTCTATTTCAATGCGGGTTAAATGCGGAAGACACTTTTCAGTTGAATATATATTCAGATGGACTGACTAGGTATCCCACTTCCCCCCCTTTCATAACAGCCCTAGCCATGGCAGTGTTTGCTGAGCCTATCGGAAACATCAGCTGTGACATTCATTCAACCAATGATGTCATCCAATGTTCTCTCCAGTTGGCTCCCTGTCCAATGAGGTCCTGAGTTGTGCTCTCCAGAAGAACTCTGTGTCCATTGGAAGGGGATTTAAAGGGACAATCAATTGTCAAAGACATTGTACAGTACTTTAGCCTTTCAAGCTTGAATTGATCATTATCTCATCTTGTAAACTCTTCATATTTATCATTGAGTATACACTAAATATGTAATGCTATTCCTTCTTATTGTAGAGCCTTAAAACAGGACTTTATATGACATTATTAAAACAGCAGCAGTGTTTAAAGTGTTATGTAGATGCCCTTGTCTCTGGCCTTGTAGTGCATGTGTACTTCATTAGCAGAATGTTGTATTGCACATCCAGCAGAAACACACTGGATTTCTCCATAGAAATGTTATAGCTGTCCCCCAGGGGTGAGTTTAATTGATGGGCCTCTTTTGCAGCTTTCACTATTTTTAGTGCTTTGCAGCCTTGATTTTTTAATTTGCATTAGAATTGCTGTTTGGGCACCAGGACTCAACAGAAACACCTTGACAAATTGTGTTGACTGCCTGGTTTTTCAGATGTTGCACCGGTGTGTCTTTATTCATACCAATGTGTTTATACTATCCAGATATGTAACCGCTAGTTAGGATGGACACTTCTATTGTGCCTGAGGGACGATACAAAAAACGTGAAATGAGAGAGACAGGAATTTAGGAGGGCGTGTATTTCAATGTGAATATCTTGTTTCTAAAGTGAAGTACTTTCTCATGTTCTTTAAAAACCTCTAATGGATAGGCGGGACGCAAATGTCTCAACTGGCCAATTGCCAGGGGAAATGCAGAGCGCCAGATTCAAATAAAACGCCATAAAATTCAAACTTTCATTAAATCACACATGTAAGACACTCAATTACAGCTACACTCGTTGTGAATCCAGCCAACGTGTCAGATTTTAAAAATGCTTTTCGGCAAAAGCATAAGAAGCTATTATCTGATAGCCTGCAGCATCTGCACAGCAGTGAACAAAGGAACATATTACAACCCTGCAGACGCTTCACAAAACGCAGATTTTTTTTTTATTCATGCCTTACCTTTGACGAGCTTCTTTTGTTGGTACTCCAATATGTCCCATAAACATCACAATTGGTCCTTTTGTTCGATTAATTCCATCCATATACAGTGGGGCAAAAAAGTATTTAGTCAGCCACCAATTGTGCAAGTTCTCCCACTTAAAAAGATGAAAGAGGCCTGTCATTTTCATCATAGGTACACTTCAACTATGACAGACAAAATGAGAAAACAAAATCCAGAAAATCACATTGTAGGATTTTTTATGAATTTATTTGCACATTATGGTGGAAAATAAGTATTTGGTCAATAACAAAAGTTTATCTCAATACTTTGTTATTTACCCTTTGTTGGCAATGACAGAGGTCAAATGTTTTCTGTAAGTCTTCACAAGGTTTTCACACACTGTTGCTGATATTTTGGCCCATTCCTCCATGCAGATCTCCTCTAGAGCAGTGATGTTTTGGGGCTGTTGCTGGGCAACACGGACTTTCAACTCCCTCCAAAGATTTTCTATGGGGTTGAGATCTGGAGACTGGCTAGGCCACTCCAGGACCTTGAAATGCTTCTTACGAAGCCACTCCGTTGCCCGGGCGGTGTGTTTGGGATCATTGTCATGCTGAAAGACCCAGCCACGTTTCATCTTCAATGCCCTTGCTGATGGAAGGAGGTTTTCACTCAAAATCTCACGATACATGGCCCAATTCATTCTTTCCTTTAGACGGATCAGTCGTCCTGGTCTCTTTGCAGAAAAACAGCCCTAAAGCATGATGTTTCCACCCCCAAGCTTCACAGTAGGTATGGTGTTCTTTGGATGCAACTCTGTATTCTTTGTCCTCCAAACACGACGAGTTGAGTTTTTACCAAAAACCTCTATTTTGGTTTCATCTGACCATATGACATTCTCCCAATCTTCTTCTGGATCATCCAAATGCTCTCTAGCAAACTTCAGACGGGCCTGGACATGTACTGGCTTAAGCAGGGGGACACGTCTGGCACTGCAGGATTTGAGTCCCTGGCGGCGTAGTGTGTTACTGATGGTAGGCTTTGTTACTTTGGTCCCAGATCTCTGCAGGTCATTCACTAGGTCCCCCCGTGTGGTTCTGGGATTTTTGCTCACCGTTCTTGTGATCATTTTGACCCCACAGGGTGAGATCTTGCGTGGAGCCCCAGATCGAGGGAGATTATCAGTGGTCTTGTATGTCTTCCATTTCCTAATAATTGCTCCCACAGTTGATTTCTTCAAACCAAGCTGCTTACCTATTGCAGATTCAGTCTTCCCAGCCTGGTGCAGGTCTACAATTTTGTTTCTGGTGTCCTTTGACAGCTCTTTGGTCTTGGCCATAGTGGAGTTTGGAGTGTGACTGTTTGAGGTTGTGGACAGGTGTCTTTTATACTGATAACAAGTTCAAACAGGTGCCGTTAATACAGGTAACGAGTGGAGGACAGAGGAGCCTCTTAAAGAAGAAGTTACAGGTCTGTGGGAGCCAGAAATCTTGCTTGTTTGTAGGTGACCAAATACTTATTTTCCACCATAATTTGTAAATAAATTCATTAAAAATCCTACAATGTGATTTTCTGGATTTTTTTTCTCATTTTGTCTGTCATAGTTGAAATGTACCTATGATGAAAATTATCTTTTTAAGTGGGAGAACTTGCACAATTGGTGGCTGACTAAATACTTTTTTGCCCCACTGTATATCCAAAATGTCCATTTATAAAGTGCGTTTGATGCAGAAAAAAACTGCTTAGAAAACCGCAACGTCACTTCAAAATATTTCAAAAGTTGCCTATAAACTTTGCCAAAATATTTCAAACTACTTTTGTAATACCACGTTAGCTATTTTTAAACGTTAATAATCAATCAAATTGTAGACGGGGCAATCTGTATTCAATACAGGAAAGAAAACAAACCAGCGCTTTTCACATCTTGCGCAACTCTCAAAAGTGTCCCCAGTTCCGAGTTGGCCTACTTCTTCATTGCACAAAGGAATAACCTCAACCAAATTCCAAAGACTGGCGACATCCAGTGGAAGTAGGTTCTGAAAATAGGTTACTATAAAATATCCCATGGCAAAGACAATACAGGGAACAGAGAGGGGGGAAAAAAATCTGAACAGTCAGTCCTCGGGGTTTTGCCTGCTACATAAGTTCTGTTATACTCAGACATGATTCAAACAGTTTTAGAAACTTCAGAGTGTTTTCTATCCACATCTATGAATACTATGCCATATCTTATATTCTTGGCATGAGTAGCAGGAAGTTGAAATTGGGCACACTATTTATCCAAAAGTGAAAATTCTGCCCCCTAGCTTTAAAAAAACATTTATTGCTTTTCCTTCCAAGTCCTTCTGAAATCAGAGGGGTATACTACGAAGCAAGCTAGATCTACTCAGGGTTTTCTACGGCTAGCCAGCTGCAGTTAGCTTCACATTCCAGCTCAGGCTTCATCCGTACTGTAACCGTGGATATTGCTTGTCACCCTGCCGCCTACTCTCGCAGGCTTGTAACTGCGCGTGTTTGTCGCACGTGGCTAGCCGAACGCCAAACTCTTTATTGAGACAATCAATCAATCCATAGGTGAGTCAGTGACACATTCTCATTTGCGCTAAAATCAAAATTAAATGAATGTTTTCTTGAAAATTCTTCAGGATATGGTGTGGACTAGGCTTTTTATTTTATTGCTTATTGTTAATGCTGTCTTTGGTGTGCTTTGCTGTGCTTATCAATGCACAAGCACTCTTTTTCCCACTATCAATAAAAATATACAAAGGTTTTACTGTGTGTGAAGTTTCAAATGCATTATATCATTACTAAATGTCTAATGTGATAGGTATTTTAACATTACTATTTTTTTACACACAAAATTAAAGGGAAGATGATGCAAGAGGGAGGGAATCTGATTTCATTGGTCCTCAACTTGTGGCTCAGACCATCTCATTAAGGATATTGGAGTTTGCCCTGAGTTAGCCTGCTCCGAAGCAGGTTAGATCTGAAGGATTCATTGCCATGGAAATTTAGCTGGCTAAAAGGTGAGCCACTTTCGTGGTACCGGTTATCCTGAGTTGAACTCGGAGTTGACCAAAGTTACCTCGCTAACTCCTCAAACTACATTCTTATTATGGGGCGCACGTGGCTTCTTTTAAATTTTGAGTGTAAATACAGGTACTTCCCAGATTTATTTATTCATACAAGCATACTTATAACATCAACGTGCTCTCCTCTCCTGACCGTTCCCCTTCTAAAGAGTCTGCTGGAGCGGCCATGACTCACAACGTCCAATAGATACAGAATGAAATGAAATGAAGGAAGGAAAGAGAGAAAGGGAGAATTCTCTAAATGTATTGCCCGGGTTAGAAAATGAATGAAATGAAAGAAGGAAGGTGCCCAGGTGGCTTGTCTAGCTTTAGCATTGCTATACTAACTCAGAGAGACAGACAACTGCAGGATGGGGTAATGGTAAACTTATCTCTGCAGTGCAGAGGAGCTGATATTAGCCCTAGCAGGCCTAGCAGACCCAACGATAACTCATTTAAAATACCCACCGAGCTCGGCGAAGCCCCCATCTAAGCGCATTTCTACATGCTGACGCCTCAGACGATGTGTTTGTCCATTGTGAGGTCTGCAGGAATAGATGCCCACATAGAAGTTAATAAAGAACTTCCTCCATTGATCGATTGGTAGTTTTGCTTTTCTTGAGAAGCCTCGAGCCTCTTCTACTTCAGTTCCTAGAAGGGTCTATTTATTACAAAGTTTTTCATTTAATCTAGGCTGTATGGCTGTGTGTGAAGCTGCATTGCTATATCTAGTAGACAAAGGCCTAAAGTATTTCAGCAGGGGCTTATAGCTGACATTAAACTACTTCATCGGCAGGTGGAATTCACATCCCCAATGTTATACATTTCTGACATGAAAAGAACTAGGAGAGTACAATGGACTCCAATGAAGGACAAAAGACTAATGTTCTTCACGTGTGCCCGTGCATTTATCAGGAGCATTTAAAGAGCATGTACTTGAATCGAGACTGGAAAACTTTAGTGCACTTGAAATGAGTTTGTACTTATCCGAAGCGCACTTGTCAGGAGTCGACGTTACAGGGCCTTCGGAAAGTATTCAGACCCCTTGACTTTTTCCAAATTGTGTTACGTTACAGCCTTATTCTAACATATATTAAATATTTGTTTCCCTCATCAATGTAAACACGATACCCAATAATGAGAAAGCATAACCAGTTAAAAATAAAAAAAATGCTAATTTATATTGGATGTTTTACTCAGTACTTTGTTGAAGCACCTTTGGTAGCGATTAAAACATAGAAACTTCTTGGGTATGACACTACAAGCTTGGCACATCTGTATTTGGGGAATTTCTCCCATTCTTCTCTACAAATCCTCTCAAACTCTGCCAGGTTAGATGGGGAGTGTTGCTGCAAAACTATTTTCAGGTCTCTCCAGAGACGTTAGATCTGGTTCAAGTCCGTGCTCTGGCTGGGCCACTCAAGGAAATTCAGAGAATTGTCCCGAAGCCACTCCTGCATTGTCTTGGCTGTGTGCTTAGGGTCATTGTCCTGTTGGAAGGTGAACCTTCGCCCCCAGTCTGTCCTGAGCTCTCCCAGTCCCTGCCGCTGAAAAACATCCCCACAGCATGATGCTGCCACATCCATGCTTCACCGTAGGGATGGTGCCAGGTTTCCTTCAGACGTGACGCTTGGCATTCAGGTCAAAGAGTTTAATCTTGGTTTCATCAGACCAGAAAATATTGTTTCTCATGGTCTGAGAGTCTTTAGGTGCCTTTTGGAAAACTCCAAGCGGGCTGTCATGTTCCTTTAACTGAGGAGTGGTTTCGTCTGGCCACTCTAACATAAAGGCCTGATTGGTGGAGTGCTGCAGAGATGGTTGTCCTTCTGGACGGTTCTCCCATCTCCACAGAGGAACTCTAGAGCTCTGTCAAAGTGACCTTCAGGTTGTTGGTCAACTCCTTGACCAAATCCCTTCTCCCCCGATTTCTCAGTTTGGCCGGGTGGCCAGCAATAGGAAGAGTCTTGGTGGTTCCAAACTTCTTCCATTTAAGAATGATGGAGGCCACTGTGTTCTTGGGGACCTTCAATGCTGCACACATTTTTGGGTACCCTTCCCCAAATCTGTGCCTCGACACAATGCTTTCCCTAGAGCTCTACGGACAATTCCTTCAACCTCATGGCTTGGTTTTTGCTCTGACATGCATTGTCAACTGTGGGACCTTATATAGACAGGTGAAACAGATCAGGGTGTGACACTGAGCTCAATTTCAAATCTCATAGCAGAGGGTCTGAATACTTAAGTAAATAAGCTATTTCTGTTTTCGCTTTGTCATTGTGGAGTATTGTGTGTAGATTGCTGAGGATTTGTATTTATTTAATCAATTTTAGAATAAGGCTCTAAAGTAACAAAATGTGGAAAAAGTAAATGGGTCTGAATACTTATCAAAGGCACTGTACTGTATATACCACCAATGTGACCATGGAAGTGGTTCTAGGACACTTTAAAGTGGGCAAATGATCAAATAGATCATTTTTACACTGGAGGGTTCTGTGGGCTATGAGTCACCCACCAATTAGTGCCACTTTTGTAAATCACCTTCTGACAGTTCCATAAACAACCCATTGCTCATCTTTAACAGCCTTCTTAATGGCTCAGCCTCAAAATGTTACTACAACCAGAAATTACTGTTACTTAACCCTTGTGTGGTGTTCGGGTCTGTGGGACCCATTTTCATTGTTTACTAAAAGAAAAATGATACAATGAATTATATTTTCAACCTGAGACTCATTGGCCTTGGCTCATTTTCTGTGAAGAACATAAAATAAAATAACCGATTTCCAATGAGTGCACACTATTGTGTTCAGGTCCACTGAGAGTAATACAAGTGTGGAAAAGTATGTGTAGGTGAAAACAAGTAAAAATGAAACACAAATGTTTGCTGTGTGCCTTCACTCTTGTCTTCCTCCTCCCTGGGCCTGCTGTTTCAACATAGCACCAATAACCTGTCTGTCTCCCTGCCTGTCTGCCTGTCTCCCGCTTTTCTCGCACTCTTTACCCTTTGTAGTATGTGAAACTACACAATGTATTACGGGAACCTGCACAATGTTATTACAATACATTATTTATATACATTATTTCAATACACTGGGGGAGGAACACAACAAATAAATAGCTTTGCATGTGTGGCTCCTTACCACAATCAATCAGTATGGCAAAAAGACTCTCTGCTCAGAGGGCTGTAGAATACATTTTTTTGCAGAGGATGGCGGTTACTCATGTGCAGGACAAAAAGTCTTCTTTTGAACTGTTCAACCCAGACGCCATCCAGGAAATCATTCTGGACTGGAGGGAAGGCTTGTTTTTGGAGACAGATGGAGACAGATGGAAGGAGATGAACCAACTCATTTACATGCATACTTTGGGGTTCTTATCCTTGCTGGTGTTTTAAGATCCAATGGAGAATCAACAGAATCCCTGTGGGATGCAGCAACTGGCAGATAACTTTTCTCTGCAACAATGTCTCTGGAAAACTCCCACATTATTTCCAGGATTATCTGCTTCGATAACCAAGACACCAGACCAGCTTAGCGGCAGAGAGACAAGCTAGCTGCAAACAGGTCCGTGTGGGACAAGTGGGTGGACTGCCTTCCCCTGTTTTACAACCCTGGGCCCAATGTTACTGTTGATGAGCATCTTATGCCATTTAGGGGCCGCTGCCCATTCAGGCCGTACATTCCGTCTAAACCCGCAAAATATGAAATCGAGACCTGGGCTGCCTGTGATGCTGCTTCATCATATGCATGGAACTTGCACGTGTTTACAGAGAAGCCAGATGGAGGAGCCCCTGAGAATAAGCAAGGGATGCGGGTTGTCCTGGATGTGACACAGGGACACATGGCCACAACATCACATGCAATAACTTTTTTACTTTGCACAAGCTGGGACAGGAGCTCCTCAAGAGGAAGCTGACGATTGTAGGAACAGTACAAAAAAAAACAAGCCAGAGCTCCCACCTCAGCTGTTGAATACACCGAACAGGCCTATCAATTCCTCTAAGTTTGTGTTCACGGCCGATACGTCCCTAGTGTCCTACCTGCCAAAGAATTGCAAAAATGTGGTACTCATGAGTACGCTAAATAGGGATGGGAGAATCTGTGGCCAGGAACATCAAAAAACAGAAATCAGAATAGATTACAATGCCACAAAAGGAGGGGTGGACAATTTAGACAAGCTGGTGACTGGTACAGCTGCAAAAGAAGAACCCTACTCTGGCCACTTGTGATATTCTTCAACATCTATGACATATTGGAGTATAATGCGTTTGTCATCTGGAAAGCATTGAACCCATATTGGAACAGAGGGAAGCTCCAGAGAAGCTTTTCTCGAGGAGCTGGGCAAGGCATTGATAAGACCTCAAATCTGGAGGAGGCAACATATCCCAAGGACCCCAGCTTCTGCAGCCATCGTGAGCAGGATTCAGGAGTAGGATGCTGATGCCCCATCCGCCCGACCCACAGGACCAACAACTCAATACCGGAAGTAAGTGTGAGTGATGTTGTTGTGAGTGTGTGTGTGTCTGACTCTCTTACCTTGGCCTGCTGTAACTATACAGTGTAAGTCAGAGGTTTACATACACCTTAGCCAAATATGTTTAAACTCAGTTTTTCACAATTCCTGACATTTAATCGAAGTAAAAATTCCATGTCTTAGGTCAGTTAGGATCACCACTTTATTTTAAGAATGTGAAATGTCAGAATAATAGCAGAGAGAATTATTTATTTCAGCTTTTATTTCTTTCATCACATTCCCAGTGGGTTAGAAGTTCACATACACTAGTATTTGGTAGCATTGCCTTTAAATTTTATAATTTGGGTCAAACGTTTCGGGTAGCCTTCAACAAGCTTTCCACAATAAGTTGGGTGAATTTTGTCCCATTGCTCCTGACAGCCTCCTTGCTCGCACACTTTTTCAGTTCTGCCCATAAATGTTCTATGGGATTGAGGTCAGGGCTTTGTGACGGCCACTCCAATACCTTGACTTTGTTGTCCTTAAGCCATTTTGCTTCAACTTTGGAAGTATGCTTGGGGTCATTGTCCATTTGCGACCAAGCATTAGATGAGATGTTGAGATATTGCTTTAATATATCCACATAATTTTCCAGCCTCATTTTGTGAAGTGCACCAGTCCCTACTGCAGCAAAGCACCCCCACAACATGATGTTGCCACCCCTGTGCTTCATGGTTGGGATGGTGTTCTTTGGCTTGCAAGCCGTTCCCCTTTTTCCTCAAAACATAACAATGGTCATTATGGCCAAACATTTCTTATTTTGTTTCATCAGACCAGAGGACATTTCTCCAAAAAGTATGATCTTTGTCCCCATGTGCAGTTTCAAACCGTAGTCTGTCTTTCTTATGGCGGTTTTGGAGCAGTGGCTTCTTCCTTGCTGAGCGGCCTTTCAGGTTATGTCGATATAGGACTCCTTTTACTGTGGATATAGATATGTTTATACCTGTTGCCTCCAGCATCATCACAAGGTCCTTTGTTGTTCTTGGATTGATTTGCACTTTTTGCACCAAAGTACATTCATCTCTAGAAGACAGAATCTGTCTCCTTCCTGAGCGGTATGATGGCTGCTTGGTCCCATGGTGTTTATACTTGCGTACTATTGTTTGTATAGTTGAACGTGGTACCTTCAGGCATTTGGAAATTGCTTCCGAGGATTAACCAGACTTCTGGAGTTCTTCAATTTTCTTTCTGAAGTCTTTGCTGATTTCTTTTGATTTTCACATGATGTCAAGCAAATAGGCACTGAGTTTGAAAGTAGGCCTTGAAATACATCCACAGGTACACCTCCAATTGGCTCAAATTATGTCAATTAACCTATCAGAAGCTTCTATAGCCATGACATAATTTTCTGGAATTTTCCAAGCTGTTTAAGGCACAGTCAACCTAGTGTATGTAAACTTCTAACCAACTGGAATTGTGATACAGTGAATTATGAGTTAAATAATCTGTCTGTAACGATTGTTGGAAAAATTACTTGTCATCCACAAAGTAGATGACCTAACAAACTTGCCAAAACTATAGTTTGTTCACAAGAAAAAGTGTATGTAAATTTCCGACTTCAACTGTATGAAGCATCTGAAGTCTGACTGACATCTTTCAAGCTTTTCTTCAAGCCTTAACTTCTTTCAAATCTTTCTTTTCTGATGTAGCTCACCTGTGTCGTCTTGATGGTTTTCTTTTCTCTTTCACTAAACTCCTCTCCTCCAAAGAATATTCTGAATAGCATCATGATTGATTTAGTTTCACCTGCAAGGTCTTGCTCACTCCATATTCCGTACCTGTTATGCAGTGAGCCAGAGACTTTGGCAGAAACACAGTGTTGAGAAATAACATTAGAGCTGCTCGCAATAGAGCTGAAGCCAGGCCAATGGTTATGCATGATCACACTCAGAGGTCCTGACTCAGACACACGTGTCAAAGGCTTAAGTCGCCATGACACACACACACGTCTCCTCAGCTATGTAGGCTAACACACAGCACACCGCCAGAACTGTGTGTGTGTGTGTGTGTGTGTGTGTGTGTGTCCAACGCTGTAGTAGAAGAGCTTTCTCTGTTTTATGTTTACCTAGCGTCCAGCATCAGAGTGGAGTTGAGTTCATCTGTCAGTACCAAGGCCATGCGGTCAGGGACAGTGTGTGTTTAATGGCTTTACCTGCGGCGGGTTTAGATCTCAGCCAGTCAGGAGGTTTGCTGCTTCTTATCTCATCAGGAGTCCATTTACTGTCCGTCCTACTGCAGGGATAATTGGGTTACTGTGTACATAACGAAGAATTGGGGACAGCACCCGGTGTCACAGGCCTGTTCGCCCCGCTGTTTGCCCCGTTCGCCCCGAAGACAGTACATGTGCATCAAAGCCGGAGCCGAGGGACTGAAAAACAGCTTCTATCTCTCTATGACTGCATGGCCACGCACGCCTCCAACTCAATCGTCAAGTTTGCAGACGATACAACAGTAGTAGGCTTGATTACCAACAAGGACGAGACAGCCTACAGAAAGGAGGTGAGACCCCTGGGAGTGTGGTGCCAGGAAAATAACCTCTCACTCAATGTCGAGAAAACAAAGGAGCTGATCGTGGACTTCAGGAAACAACAGAGGGAGCACGCCCCTATCCACATCAATGGGACTGCATTAGAGCAGGTGGAAAGCTTCAAGTTCCTCGGTGTACACATCACTGACGATCTGAAATGGTCCAACCACACAGACAGTGATGTGAAGAAGGCACAACAGCGCCTCTTCAACCTCAGGAGGCTGAAGAAATTTGGCTTGGTAGCTAAAACCCTCACCGCCTGGGACGGCAATTGTACTGCCCACAGCCACAGGGCTCTCCAGAGGGTGGTGCGCTCTGCCCAACGCATCACCGGGGGCACACTACCTGTCCTCCAGTACACCTAAAGCACCCGATATCACAGGAAAGCTAAAAAGATAATCAAGGACAACAACCACTCGAGCCACTGCCTGTTCACCCCGTTAACATCCAGAAGGCGAGATCAGTACAGGTGCATCAAAGCTGGGACCGAGAGACTGAAAAACAGCTTCTATCTCAAGGCCATCAGACTGTTAAATAGCCATCACTAGCCGGCTTCCACCCGGTTACGTAACGCTGCACCTTAGAGGCTGCTGCCCCATATACATAGACTTTAAATCACTGGCCACTTCAATAATGGAACACTTGTCACATTTAATAATGTTTACTTTTAGGTTGTGTGTATTGTTGTGAATTGTTCGATTTTACTGCTCTGTTGGAGCTGGCAACACAAGCATTTCGCTACACCCGCAATAACATCTGCTAAACATGTGTATGTGACTAATAAAAATGTATTTATTTTGATTTATATGCAGATTGTAGTGTGTGTGTGTGTGTGGTAGGGGGCTCTCCAGGGGATGTATTGATCCTGGAGTTCATGTGGAGATCTGAGAGTGTGTGTGTGTGTGTGTGTGTGTGTGTGTGGAGATCTGAGAGCCTGTGTGTGTGTGGAGATCTGAAAGCCTGTGTGTGTGTTTTGAAAATGTCTTAAGAGAAACAGCAGAAAAAATGTATTTACATAAGTATTCAGACCTTTTGCTATGAGCCTCGAAATTGAGCTTAGGTGCATCCTGTTTCCATTGATCATCCTAGAGATGTTTCTACACCTTGATTGGAGTCCACCTGTGGTAAATTCAATCGATTGAACATTATTTGGAAAGGCAAACACCTGTCTATATAAGGTCCCACAGTTGACAGTGTATGTCAGAACAAAAACCAAGCCATGAGGTCGAAGGAATTGTCCGTGAGCTCCGAGACAGGATTGTGTCGAGACACAGACCTGGGCAAGGGTAACAAAATATTTCTGCATTCTGCATTGAAGGTCCCAAGAACAAAGTGGCCTCCATCATTCTTAAATGGAAGAAGTTTGGAACCACCAAGCCCAGGGGAGAAGGGCCTTGGTCAGGGAGGTGATGGTCACTCTAACAGAGCTCTAGAGTTCCTCTGTGGAGATGGGAAAAACTTCCAGAAGGACAACGTCTCTGCAGCACTCCACCAATCAGGCCTTTATGGTAGATTGGCCAAACGTAAGCCACTCCTCAGTAAAAGGCACATGACAGACCGCTTGGAGTTTGCCAAAAGGCACCTTAAGATTCTCAGACCATGAGAAACAAGATTCTCTGGTCTGATAAAACTGTTTGGCCTGAATGCCAAGCGTCACATCTGGAGGAAACCTGGCACCATCCCTACGGTGAAGCATGCTTGTGGCTTAATCATGCTGTGAGAAGATTTTGATTTTTCATTTGCAGCAACAGGGACTGGGAGACTAATCAGGATTGAGGCAAAGATGAAAACCTGCTACAGAGCTTTCAGGACCTCAGACTGGGGCGAAGGTTCAGCCTTCCAACAGGACAATGACCCTAAGCACACAGCCAAGACAACACAGAAGTAGCTTTGGGACAAGTCTCTGAATGTCCTTGAGCCGCCCAGTCAGAGCCAGGAACCCGATCGAACATCTCTGGAGAGACCTGGAAATAGCTACGCAGCAATGCTTCCCATCCAACCTGACATAGCTTGATAGGATCTACAGAGAAGAATGGGAGAAACTCCCCAAATACAGGTGTGCCAAGCTTGTGCTTCAACAAAGTACTTCAACAAAGTACTGCTTCAACAAAGTGCTTCAACAAAGTACTGAGTAAAGGGTCTGAATACTTAGGTAAATGTGATATCACATTTTTTTATTTGTAATGAATTTGCGAAAATTTATAAAAACCTGTTTTTGCTTTGTCATTATGGGCTATTGTGTGTAGATTGATGAGGGAAAAAAAAGGTTTTAGAATAAGGCTGTAACTTAACAAAATGTGGAAAAAGTCAAGGGGTCTGAATACTCTCCGAATGCACTGTATATCGTGTTTATTCCTACAAAGCTAATTGACCCTTTGGGAGATGACACAACTATGATCCTGAAGGATTCCCTTTGCAGCATAAAGAAACCCCACAAAATAATATCACTCAAAGTTATGATGTCATGTTACTTACCATCTCACTCTTCTTGATTCACAAAAACAGCTATTATATTCTGCTCTACGATATCATTTGAACTATATTGAATGGGGGAGATATTTTTCATCCGTTCAGATGATGTATGTATGTCGAGACGGAGATGTATTTGGCCTCGAAGGTGTTTTATGTGTAAAATGATTTGGCATGTTGAATGCTGAGACCCAGGCCCTGGTGACTTATCTGAGGCCTGTTCGAATCAGCACAGGATGACTCAGCACGTTATCAACATTATGTGTACATTATGTAAATGTTGGCTGCCGTGGTTAATGGAGGTAAGGCCGGTTCGCGATTGGCCATTAATCTCTCAAGGTCTTCCTGCTCTGAGGATCTAGGGAGGGGGAACTTTAATCAGTGGAGGACAGGATCCCTCTGCGGCTGTCCATGCAGACAATGTCTGCGTCCCAAATGGCGCCCTATCTCTTTATAGTGCACTGCTTTTGTCCTTCCTCTACTACTTATAATGACCCTTATAGTTGTACTGCAAGCAGTAAATGAGCCACATTGCTGTCTATACGTCATTTGGTTCAGGAAAGTATTGTAGTTTGATTTCAGTGAACCTAATCTGTTGTCTGTAGATACATTGTCCATCCCATTCTCCATATGAAACTTAGAACATACAATAGACTTATACATACACGATAACAGCATTGTTTTGGCTACAAATATACATTGAATTACATGAAGGATAAAACATGTATAGGAAAATACATACAGTATGATTTATGATTGAATGTCCATAGCTAGATTCTGGACAACATAAAGATAAGCCCAAATCATCACAATCCTATCATTTTGTATTTTTTTATTTTGTATTTTTATTTCACCTTTATTTAACCCGGTAGACCAGTTGAGAACAAGTTCTAATTTACAACTGATTTACAACAAGATAAAGCAAAGCAGTGCGACAAAAACAACAGCACAGAGTTACACATAAACAAACGTACAGTCAATAACGCAATGGAAAAATCTATTTCGGATCGATAATGGTTTATTTACACAGCGCTTGCTGTGTTATTGCTAAAGGGACATGTAGTAGTGACTGAAGAGGTCTCTGGAGAACCATCAAGGCCATTAATGGGGACTCATGACTTGCTGAAATGTAGAAGTCAATACCTAAGGAGAAAATAATGGTAGAAAAGAATGGTAGAAATATGCTTTGTCCTAGAACTCCTATTGGAGCATTTTGAACAGAAGGATGGTTTACGAAGATCCTCTACTGTACATGTATCCTTGAGTTTAGCCGTAGGACTGTTGCTTGGGTCGTCTTGGTGTGTGCAAGTGGGTGTTGTTATTTAGCGTACAGGACAGAACAGGGCTGGGTTTGTGGCGAGGTGAATGGGAGAAGAGATGGGCCGAGGAAGAGGAGATTAATTGCCCAGGGTAGGGGTCTGTGTGTGTGTGTGTGTGTGTGTGTGTGTATCCATTAACCCCCCACCACGCACACACACATCTCTATTGGGGCTCACTATTACCCCACTGGGAGGAAAAGAGGGGGCCGCTGACGTCTCATTAACTCTCTCTTCCACACACACCTTAACACACACACACACACACACTTTCACAAACTCACACACACCACACCCCCCCCCCCACACCCCCCAAAAAAGACAGCCTAATCGAAAGAGAGCAGCACTGTGGAAGATAGAGATGAGTAGTTCGAAGTAGAATGAGCCACCCTGAACCGGTGATCCAGCTCCCAGAAACACAGCAATGAGTAGAACAACAGAGCAGAGACTGGTGAGCTACTACACTGTAGGATACTAGCTCAAAGCTGAGACACTATAGTTTGGGTAGATGAAACATTGGCTAGAACTGGAGTTTGAACCTTTAACTGGAGTTCAAACGTTTTAGTTCTTAAGAGCTAATTCACTAAGACCTTGTGGATGCACTGTCTGTGCACCTATTCAATAGTAGCAACTAAGTTACAGTATTATCTAATCAGGTATGCACATGCATTAGACACATTTGGTCTGGTCTAGTGAGTAGCCCGCACTTCATAATGTTATATGGACTAGCACACATTTGATTAATTCAAATTTACATGGACTAGTGCACACTTTATATGTCTAGTCTTTAGGGACTAGCAACCACTCGGTGATGTCTATTGCAGGGATTCATATGCATGTCATTATTTGTGCCTTTTATCTTGCGGTGTAACAGAATATGCCTTCCAATGTTAACGGTATGCCTGCCCTCTATACCCCTTTCAGTGCTGCCACTAAAACACCACGAGAAGTACATTACCTAACGCTCCATTGTGTCCATCTGCATCAGCACAATAATCGGTTCTAATTACATCTAACCAGGGCTGATGACTATGATGTGTGATGTGCTCCCATAGACGTTAATGCACAGCTCATCTCCTGTTAACGAAAAGGCTGCAGGTAGCAGTTAACTCTATGTACAGATCTAGGATCAGCTTTCTCTCCTTCAATTCTAACTTTTAGGTCAGTGGTAAGGGATAGCGTCATCTTACTCCTATGACATGAGGGAGGCAGATGAGGTGAAAGAGGGAGAGGAGAGGCAGAGAGAGAGAGTTTTCCTACTCTTTCTCTCCCTTCCTCCCTCCCTCCCTCCCTTCCTGCACCATCAAAGCCGAAGTCTTTCAGGTGAAAAGAGGGAGATTGAGACGCGGATTGAATAATTCAGAGGTTGTTACGAGGCAGAAAGACAGCATGCCAAACTGTGTGTGTGTGTGTGTGTGTGTTTGTTTGTTTGTTTGTTACAAGCAGCAGGACAGCATTCCAAACGGCAAACACGGCAGGAGTGCCAGGGTGCCCTTCTGAACTTCAACCCAACTGACCCCTTTACCCCAACCAGGCATTCTCAAATACACACACGTACATACACACAAACACTTTACTCTGACTGGGAAAGTTCCTCATACACACACACACACACGCACTCCAAAATCTTGGACACGACCTTACGAAAGGGTAGTGTTTCATTTGAAAGGGTAAACTGGGTAGAAGGTTCCTGCTTCATTGCAATTATAGCGGAGCTGCATAACATCAGACAGAAACATTGCTATTCATTTGTTGGTATTTATAAATCCTGAATACAAATCACATTGGCCATTCACAAAGTTAATGAGGTTCATTCGGTTCATAAATGGCATTGTAAATTCACATCGTTTTTGGACAGCGTTTTTGTGAATGTTAATAAATGTTTGCCAGGTGTCACACAACACATCAGTAGGTATTTTTCAATTTAATATCCCCTTGAACATGAAGTTCATGATGATAACACTGGATGTGTCCAATATGGCAACCTA
The DNA here is from genome assembly GCF_013265735.2 of Oncorhynchus mykiss. Classification (NCBI taxonomy): domain Eukaryota; kingdom Metazoa; phylum Chordata; class Actinopteri; order Salmoniformes; family Salmonidae; genus Oncorhynchus; species Oncorhynchus mykiss. The sequence goes on from NC_048572.1 coordinate 34,947,997, forward strand.
TTCCCTATATAGTGCACTACTTTGACCGGGGACAACCTGATATAGTGCACTAATTTTGACCAGAGCCCTGGTCAAAAGTAGTGCACTATATAGGGAATAGGGTGCTATTTGGAATGTGCCCACTGTACTTCCTGAATATTCAATAAAATGCCATTGACATTTCTATCCGGGAGCAGATTGCCAGTCCTTTATCAGCCTAGGGGATTTCAGAAGGCTTCCTTTATGGTTATAGCCCACACTGGAGCTGGGTTAGACTACACAGTCTGGCATGATAATCATAACATTTAAATCTATAATGGAACAGAGGCCATGTGCGCATTACCATGATTACTATCCAGAGAGATCCACACACATTTCACATAGCTCAGCACTCGCGGCAACCAATGAGAGGGTTTATAAATGGCATTGTAAATTCACATCGTTTTTGGACAGCGTTTTTTTGTGAATGTTAATAAATGTTTGCCAGGTGTCACCGTCCGTCCGTCCGTCCAGGATGGAGAAGTATTTGTCACTTTGATCCTCTGCCTCTTACCACCAAAACCGCCATAGGCCAACGGCCACTAAAGTTTGATTGTGTAATTGTCAAGAGAATTCAGTTCTCAATGTTCATTAAACTACTCAGTCTGCTACATCAGGATTTGTAAGATACTGATTGAAATGAAAACAGACAGAGGCCCAGTCTACAATAGTCCAATGTTTATTCAAAAAGCTATGTCCTGCTACTGACCCTGATACCTTGTCCCGAACTGCCGCTCTTTTGGGTAAGAAGTAATGCATGTATTTACGTGTTGAAGGTCTTCGTCGGGTATCTCTGTTGGACCCAGGCCTTCGTGGAAATGGTTCCGCTGTGTGAGAAGAGTCAATTGGCCCTTCTTCATTCTCAGGTGTAAGTCTCTGAATGTCCACAAGAGTCCAAGAGTCCTCTGAATGAGTCCAATGTCCTTCTTCTTATTTGTCTGTTTACTTGCACTCGTTCTAGAAGAGTGGTCTTCTGAGGACGGCTAATCAGCCGTGTCGATGATCCCCAGGGTGGTGATGAGAGCAGTGTAGGCGACGAGGATTTGAAGAGAATAACCGGATGGTCCGACTTAAATTCACCTTCTTCGATACAGTTCTTAGAAGTGCTACTCAACCACAGTATTGATTGTTAGAGGTTCCTTTGTCTTCCTCGTGCTGATTCTCAGGGTTGTGACTAATGTAGACCTAGCTGCAGCTTGTGGTCCTTCTAGTCCCATATATTAATTCTTAACTCAATAAAAAGGGGGTGTTTTCGTCATGCTGACACGCTCTCTGGGCTCCCTGGGAGGTGGCTAGTTACGAGGCAAGGTATCACAATTATTATGATCTCGTTAGAGATCCGATTGTCACAAAAACATGATCTTTGTCCTTGATATTTTCTACACAACGTAAAGGATGTCAACCTGATGTACACCGTGTAAAGCTCCTCAAGTTAGTGTTTTCGTCATAACCTTTATAACAATTTTAACGACATCACAAAATAGACATTCATTTTCCGTCTCTCATCATTCCCAACATTCGGATGTTGAAATATATTGTCCCAGTGTTCATTGCTTGATGTTGAGCTTTTGTCCGGTAAACTCTTCTGTGACTAACAGACATTCCATTCACCCATACTAGAGACCAGAAAGGAGTCGTCTGCTGCATTACAATTTACAATCGAAGTGAGGTCTCACCCCCCTGCGGTGAGAGGGCTCTGTAGACTCCTCACAGGAGAGTCATGACACTATGCTGCAGCAAATGTAGGTCGTACCTGTCACAGGAAAAGAAGTTACCATGACAAGGTGATAGATCTACAGTACATGCATTGTGAACTGCGCTCCATACTGAGATGGGTTGTATGTCCCCGCCCTGAGCGTTGATGGTCGATCATGCAGAGAGGCCGTAGAGAAGCCAGATATAGACATTGCATATAATTTAACAGTTCTATTTCACGTCATTTTATATTTCACGCTGTTCATATAAATCATTTATTATAATTTTTTCGCTTTTCTCGCAGTTATTTATCCTGGGAAAAGAGAGTGGTTTTGGGGGGTGAATCTCTGTAACCAGGTTCCCGCCATTCAACCCTAGATGGTACCCAGCCAGGCACTAATGCGTCTCTCTCTCCTCACTGAATTAATTACAATTGAATGAATGGGCGATAACTGTGCACCTTATTCCACAATTTCATTTAAATGAGGTATAACAGAATGATAAAAGGGTGAAGAGGTTGATTTAATGGGGAAAGACAATAGTGTAATGATGAGTTTTTGTTATGCCTATTTATCAGCTGCAAATTATTTGATCGCTCACCTTGCTACTGTATCTTCTGTATACTAACCCTACCTTGTCACAACACAACTGATTGACTCAAACGCATTAAGAAGGTAAGAAATTCCACAAATTAACTTTTGACATTGCACACCTGTTAATTGAAATGCATTCCAGGTGACTACGTCATGAAGCTGTTTGAGAGAATGCTGAGAGTGTGCAAAGCTGTCATCAAGGCAAAGGGTGACTACTTTGAAGAATCTAAAATATAAAATATATTTTGAGTTGTTTAACACTTTTTGGGTTATTTCATAGTTTGATGTTTTCACTATTATTCTACAATGTAGAAAATTGTAAAAATAAAGAAAAATCATTGAATGTGCAAGGATCGACGCTGGAGACGAGAAGCAAGTACAGGAAGTGAACATTTAATGTATAAGCGGATATAACAAAACAGGATCAGCGTCTGGACAGGGGGAACAAAACGACATAATGACAATAATGCTGACCTGGGGAACACAACTGAGGAACAGACCGATTTATAGAGGGTCAATCAACGAATCGAAGAGGTCCAGGTGAATCCAATGAGCGCTGAAGCGCGTAATGATGGTGACAGGTTTGTGTAATGAAAGGCAGCTTGGCTCCCTCAAGCACCAGAGAGGGAGAGCGGGAGCCAGCGTGACAGCACCCCCATCTTTAGGGGCGCCACCCACTGTCCCACCTGGGCGAGCCTGATGAGCTGGCTGGGGCGTAGAAGCCTGACAAGCCGGCTGGGGCGTAGATTCCCGACAAGCCGGTTAAGGCGTGGGAGCCTGGTGGGCCGACTGAGGCATGACGTGGGATGGGAGCCCAATGAGCCGGCTGAGGCGTAGGAGCCCGACGAGCCAGGCAAGGCATGATGTGGGATGGGAGCCTGCTGACCCAACCGGGACAAGGAAACATCTTGAGCCAGCTAAGGCATGGAAGCCAGATGAGCCAGCTGAGGCACCCCCGGTTCCATTGGCGGCGGCACCCGGACATGACGTCACCAACAAAACGAAAACAAAAGCCTCCCTGATGCTTCGTATAGTGGTGTCAGCATTCTGTAAGGCTTGATGCTGGAGACAAGAAGCAGGTATATCTGATAACCACGGACAGGAACAGAATACGGACGGCGTCTGGACAGGGCAAACGGAAACCACAGTAAGGCTGACACGGGGATGAAACAGAGGAAACAGACAGATATAGGGAGGGCATTATTAAAAAACGCAAAGGAGTCCCGGTAAGTCCAATGAGCATTGATGCGCGTAATGATGGTGACAGGTGCGCTTAATGATGGGCGTCCTGGCAACCCTCGAGCGCCAGAGAGGTGAAGCGGGAGCAGGTGTGACAGAATGAGTAGGTGTGTCCAAACTTTTGACAGGTACTGTATATCGAAATGAATTTCACACATAATAAGAGTTAGTCTATAGACAAGATTAAATGATCAATAATCTGATGAGTGACAATATTAGCCCTATCAGTTGTCAAATTGTTCATGAAGAGATGAGCACATCTTGTAATTGACAGATGCAGGGAAAGGGGTAATCACTTTATCAAATCCTTCTCCAGAGTCATATGCAGGTAAAACATTTTGATTGCTATATGGTATCAGAAAGAGCCGTTTCTATGACACTTATCTTGGTCAAACAACTAACAAAACTCAAGGGGTGCAGCTCTATTTCCAAATGTCACTTTTTCCAAGAACATCCATGCTGTCCATGCGTTCACCACATGACCACTTGCACGGCAGCATTGCTACTGGATACTAAGCAAAAACGAGTAACGTAATACAATTACAATTAAAATATGCTATTCTGTCTCAATGGATGAATGGCGGATAGAAACTGATAATAGTGCCTGTGACTTCAATGAACTGAATGATGAGGAGGGTGAAGAGGGTGATTCAATTTGATTGATCTGAATGATGAGGCTGAAGAGGATGATTGAATTTAGAACAATAGTGTTTTTTATTTTATTTCACCTTTATTTAACCAGGTAGGCTAGTTGAGAACAAGTTCTCATTTACAACTGCCACCTGGCCAAGATAAAGCAAAGCAGTTCGACACATACAACAACACAGAGTTACACATGGAATAAACAAATACACAGTCAATAATACAGTAGAAAAAAAGTCTATATACATTGTGTGCAAATGAGGTAATTGTTTTATTTTTTCTTTATTTAACTAGGCAAGTCAGTTAGGAACAAATTCTTATTTTCAATGACGGCCTAGGAACAGTGGGTTAACTGCCTTGTTCAGGGGCAGAACGACAGATTTGTACCTTGTCAGCTCGGGGATGCAACCTTTCGGTTACTAGTCCAACGCTCTAACCACTAGGCTACCCTAGTGGGAGGTAAGGCAATAAATAGGCCATAATAGGCCATAATGGTGAAGTAATTACAATATAGCAATTAAACACTGGAGTGATAGATGTGCAGAAGATGAATGTGCTTCGGTGACAAAATGGATGGCACTGTGATAGACTACTTCCAATTTGTTGAGTAGAGTGTTGGAGGCTATTTTGTAAATTATGTCACCGAAGTCGAGGATCGGTAGGATGGTCAGTTTTACCAGGGTATGTTTGGTAGCGTGAGTAAAGGTTGTTTTGTTGTGAAATAGGAAGCCGATTCTAGATTTAATTTTGGATCGGAGATGCTTAATGTGAGTCTGTAAGGAGAGTTTACAGTCTAACCAGACACCTAGGTATTTGTAGTTGTCCACATATTCTAAGTCAGAACATTCCAGAGTAGTGATACTGGACGGGTGGGTAGGTGTGAGCATGCATTTAGTTTTACTTGCATTTAAGAGCAGTTGGAGGCCACGGAAGGAGAGTTGTATGGCATTGAAGCTCATCTGGAAGTTAGTTAACACAGTGTCCAAAGAAGGGCCAGAAGTATACAGAATGGTGTCGTCTGCGTAGAGGTGGATCAAAGAATCACAAGCAGCAAGAGTGACATCATTGACGTATACAGAGAAGAGGGTCGATCCGACAATTGAACCCTGCGGCACCCCCATAGAGAATGCCAGAGGTCCGGACAACAGGCCCTCCAATTTGACACAGTGAACTCTATCAGAGAAGTAGTTGGTGAACCAGGCGAGGCAGTCATTTGAGAAACCAAGGCTGTTGAGTCTGCCGACAAGAATATGGTGATTGACAGAGTCGAAAGCCTTGGCCAGGTCGATGAATACGGCTGCACAGTATTGTCTCTTATCGATGGCAGTTATGATATCGTTTAGGACCTTGAATGTGGCTGAGGTGCACCCATGACCAGCTCTGAAACCAGATTGCATAGCGGAGAAGGTACGGTGGGATTCGAAATGGTCGGTAATCTGTTTGTTAAAGGAGCAGGTTTCTAGGCGCGATAGACTAGATTCAAGGCATAATGTACAGACAAAGGTATGTTAGGATGTGAATACAGTGGAGGTAAACCTAGGCATTGAGTGATGATGAGAGAGATATTGTCTCTAGAAACATCATTTAAACCAGGTGATGTCACCGCATGTGTGGGAGGTGGAACTAAAGGGTTAGCGAAGGCATATTGAGCAGGGCTAGAGGCTCTACAGTGAAATAAGACAATAATCACTAACCAGAACAGCAATGGACAAGGCATATTGACATTAGGGAGAGGCATGCATAGCCGAGTGATCATAGGAGTCTAGTGAGTAATGAGGATGAAGGACGAGGATGAAGAATTGTGGGAGTTGTGGGCTGTCTAATTATTTATTATGAATGTCTAGGAAATGGTAGTCTATATAATCTCCGCTCAGAGATTCAAATCAGACACTGAGTACAACATGCAATGTGTTGTAGTTCACAATGGCAACCTGAACCAAGCAAATGGACATACTGACAACATTACAAATCTTACAGAATTTAGATGAGTTGGAGTCAAATAGAGGATCGGATGTTGAGCTTGAAATCGACGCTGCCGATGAAGAGTCTTCATCTGATTCTGATGTTGACTTCGAGCCTCCGATGCCTGATCCTCGCAACAGAAAAAAAACAGAACAGAGCCAACTGAGAATGTGATCCCAACTGCCACAGTGAGACAGGAGTCTGGGAGGGATGGCACGGTTTGGGTAGAAAAGAGTGACGAGCTCATGTGACATGCAGATGTTGCAGCACAATCAGAGATTGTACTGTTGCTCATGCACACAGAAAAGGAAACAGTAGGTGGCACATGTCTATGGGATGAACTCAAAGCATTTATTGCACTCTTGTATGTCCACGGGGCACACGGTCGAAAGTAGTCATTTTCGTCTGATAAATATAGGATGTACTTTTTCTGAGAGACCATGGGAAGCAACCACTTCAGGGAGATTTTGCGACACCTGTGGCAGGTACACACAAAACAAGGCCCGTGAAAACTGTTCAGTGCAACCGATTTGTTTGTGGGGCTTGCTCACACAAAGCCCAGAAGCTGTGTGCTGACTGTGGACCCAAAGCATAAAGAGAAGACAAGATTGATTCATGCATGAAGCCACATGTATAAGGGCACAATACATTGATGCACTGGTGCTTTTGTTTAGGGACACTACATTGAACAAAAATATAAACGCAACATGCAATAATTTCAACCATTTTACTGAGTTACAGTAAATCTTTCAATTGAAATAAATTCATTAGCCCCAAATCTATGTATATCTAGGACTTTGTAGAATTATACAAAACACATCCTTGACTCTATCTAAACAAATAATAATTTTATTTATTATTCATATTTCCAACATTTCTTCATGCAATTAATCCTTTACAATAGTTTAGTCAAAATGTATCCAGCGTTGGTGCTTGAGTTTGCACGTCTTATTGGTTGATATGCATTGGATGCATATGCTAAAGGTACGTCTGGCAATGATCTATTGGGTACTTATAGGCTGAAATGCCAGGCAGTTCTACAGTAGTGTTAAGCCACTGTCCCCTGGCACTGTCTATTTGACTCATTTTTTTCAATCTGTCTGTCTGTCTCTCTCTCTCTATCTCCACTGTGGGAGAGTTGTGTGTTAGATTGTTAGACTTTCACACAAATAACAACGGTATTGAATGGGCTTACCTATTCTCAGCTCTCTCGCTCATTTATTTTACTTTGCGGTTGAGTAAGGGGGGAGAACATCCATCCACACGCGCCGTTCCAATGTTGGCGCCTGTGTGAAAGAGATATCTCTGTCTCGTTCGGCGAACTGAATATCTCTAGGACAGCAGATATTGGTTCTGGTGAATAATGTCATCCACCATTCTCAATGCTGCCTGTCAGGGAGGAGGAGAATAAGAATATCTCTATCGGGCTTGGAAGAAATGGAAAGTGTGTGTGTGTTTGTGCAGTGTTGTATAGAGCCAGTCGTCTGTTATAGATATACAGCTAGTTATTACTGAATCTAGCTATGGACCAGGTGATAGGGGTTACCACATGGCACCAAGAGCAGCAGAGAGATGGTGGGAAAGGAATTATGGTATATAATATTGTGTACAGTAAATGGCTTGGTGGATACAGGTATTTCATAAGGGGACCTGGGTAGGACAGAGGGTCATGTATCTCACAAATAGAGCATCCTAGCCTACAGTATATGGCCCTTATGAATGAGTAATGGAACAAAACTACCTCATTCAGCAAATTGTGAAGCGTGTGCACTTTTATTTTTTGATGTATCGTTGCTGATTAGTTTTGTTCACTTTCTTGATGCCATGAAAGGTAATGCGTGTCACAACATCAGTCTACATGTGTAGGTTCCCATTTAGCTGGCACTTCTCTTTAATTGCTGCAATGTTCTGATGATTGTAATGTATCTTCTCCGATACATTTCCCCTGTGATTTCATTCGATGTTTTTTTTTTTGTGTTTGTGTCTCGCTGAGGTAGCGGGTTTCATTTGCAAACAGCTATCAGCTAAATGTATTCCGACTTCGGTTAGACAAAGTCCCTTCCGTTCACTCCAACTTACCTCGAACAGACACTTAATCTTGTTCTTCCTCGGGTTACAATTTCACCAGCCAGTCTTAATGTCTGAAATCATCCATCTTCCCTTCACAGAGCGACACGTCACTTTTGCGGCCAGCAGAAACCTATTTTTCACCTCTTTTTGCCTCCAATTTATTAAAGGCCCAGTGCAGTCAAACTTGATTTACCTGTGTTTTATATTTCCACACAATGAGGTTGGAATAATACTGTGAAATTGTTCAAGTTATGATAATTCCCTTTTAGTGGGATGTCATTTCTTTTTTTAACTCTTAAATGTATAATGGCAGAAATGTAGATTTCCGGGCTAAATAGACATACCCAGAAGTGACTGCTTTTCACGAGCAGTTAAATGATAAGGACGTCCATAAACGTGGTATATATTGAAAAGAAAACACCAGGGGGACTATAAGGAAATGGTCAGCACATACAGTATATAGGAATGGCACAGTTCAGATCACACAAGATCAAGCACACCCACCGTAACCATTTTTGATGTATTTTTTTCTTGTTTTGAAAGTCATCTTTCATGGACAAGCCATAAAGTCACTTAGTCAGGAACAGAGTGGTGAACACATCAGTTGGCTTCCACAACAAGTTCAACAAACGTCTGGGAAACAAAATTGTATTGGTAGACACAACAGCTAGAACTCTACAGACGTTTTAGTCAGGGGTGTCAGGTGTGGTCAACGGACATCTTTAAGTCTTCCCTCAAGCTTTCCGAAGTGTCCTAAGTATGTCAATTAGGTCATTCGACTGCTATTGCACATTGAATGAGCCTACAAGTTATTGGTCACTATAAAACACAATTTCTACAATATCAACCTCTCTTAAACCATTGTTGTGGTGTCAGGGGACATCCAGGGTATATTCCAAGTGTACTTACAACCTCTCCAAAGTGTCCAAATGGGGTAATTCCACTTCTATTACACATTGAATAAACCAAAAAAGGTATTGGTCCCACATTATTAAGAACTATTTGCAAGAAAAATGTTTAAAACAGATATACATTATAAATGTAAACTGGGCTTGACTAATGCGAGACGATCATACCCTGCAGTCCCCTTCTTCTTGTCATTCTCCTCACCCTATTGTGTGAAGAATACGGTTGATGGCCAAAACATGTTTTTCACACACGATGGAGGTGGGGACCTTGAATCGGTAGAGCAGAGACTTGCCCCACTAGTCAACTAGTCTTGATACCTTCACCAGTCCCATGTATATCACCAGGGAAATGTACGACAGCATGTCGCCCACGGTGACATGTGTCCAGTGCACCCCCCCCTTCTTGTCCCGAAACTTGCTGGTATTGGAAACTAGTGTCCCCAGCACAGAGGTGGTGAGTGCTGTCCAACTGTGGGCCTACAGGTTGTTTGGGTCTGAACTGGCTCCACATAATGTTCAACGACTATACGACATCTGTCCTCAGGTTCATCTCCCTCGGTTGTGCTGGTTTCCATTGCTGGTTCTACTGCACCTACCTCTGCTCCTCCCTCTTCTCTGTTGAGGCCTAGGTGTCCCCTTTGCCCCCCCCCCCCCCCCCCACCTCTTAGATGAACTGGCTGGGGGTAGTGGAAGAGGGGTGTAGTGGTGGAGCTTGAACCATCAGTAGAGAGACAGCATTAGAGACAGCAGTTGTGGATCAGGACCGGTGGGGGGGGTTCTTTCCACGGGGTGGTTTGCTCCCAAATGTCATCATCCCCTCTGTGGGGAATACAATAAAGGGATATAAAGGGATCCATGCTGCTGTAAGATACAGTTGACTCATTTGACAAAACCATATTACTGTAATGTAAAAGCAATCTACTAAAAGAAAACACCCAGCCTAAAATTGGAAAACACCCAGCCTAAAACTCCTTCAGTAGGATCCCCTTCCCCACTGGACATACGTAACAGGCCAGGGGTGTTGTAACTGTCTGGACACTGTCTGGACACTGTCTGGACACTGTCTGCAGAGTGCCTCACACAGAGGTGTGAAACAAACACACAATGCAAACAGTGGGACACGTAAGAGACAAAGGAGCAATGGCCACAAGATTTTGATGGCCTCCTAGCAGGGGTGTAGGCAGAAATGAGTTGGGGGAGTATGTTTGTAGTAATAATGTGTTTTTTGTTGTTACTCAATCTGATAGAGTGGGCCACCTTATCATGACTAATAACTAATTTTGGTTTATTTTCTACCATAAAAAAATAAAATAAAAACATCCCACCAAAACGAGCATTTTTAGGTATTTTCAAACAGCTCTCATTACACTAAAAGGGCTATTATCATAATTTTCACAATTTCACAGTTTTATTCCAACCTCATACTGTGGGAATATACACTGAGTGTACCAAACGTTAAGGTAACCTGCTCTTTCCGTGACATAAACTGACCATGTGAATCCAGGTGAAAGCTATGATCCCTTATTGATGTCACTTGTTAAATCCACTTCAATCAGTGTAGATTTTTAGATTATATATATATATATTTTTTTAACCTTTATTTAACTAGGTAAGTCAGTTAAGAACAAATTCTTATTTACAATGATAGCCTAGAAACAGAGGGTTAACTGCCTTGTTCAGGGGCAGAATTACAGAGTTTTACCTTGTCAGCTCGGCGATTCTATCTAGCAACGTTTCGGTTACTGGCCCAACGCTCTAACCACTAGGCTACCTGCCACCCCACTAGATGAAGGGGAGGAGACGGGTTAAAGAAGGATTTCAAGCCTTGAGACAATTGAGACATGGATTGTGTATAGGCAAGACAAAATACACTACATGACCAAAAGTATGTGGATACCTGCTCGTCTCATTCCAAAATCATGGGCATTAATATGGAGTTGCTGCTATAACAGCCTCCACTCTTCTGGGAAGGCTTTCCACTAGAAGTTGGAACATTTCTACGGGGACTTGCTTCCATTCAGCTACAAGATCAAATCAAATGAAATATAATGCAATTCTATTGGTCACATATTTAGTAGATGTTATTGCGGGTGTAGCGAAATGCTTGTGTTCCTAGCTCCAACATTGCAGTAGTATCAACAAAATTTACAGTTGGCACTATGCATTCGGCAGGTAACCTTCTCCTGGCATCCGCCAAACCCAGATTAGTCCGTCGGGTGAAGAGTGATTCATCACTCCAGAGAACGCGTTTCCACTGCTCCAGAGTCCAATGGCGGCGAGGTTGACACCACTCCAGCCGACGCTTAGCATTGCGCATGGTGATCTTAGGCTTGTTGCGGCTGCTTGGCCATGGAAAATTTGAAGAGGTGTCCACATACCTTTTGGCCATGTAGTGTATTTAAGTGCCTTTGAATGGGGTATGGTATTAGGTGCTAGGCTCACTGGTTTATGTCAAAAACTGCAATGCTGCTAGGTTTTTCCCCGCTCAACAGTTTCCCGTGTGTATCAAGAATTGTCCACCACCCAAAGGACATCCAGCCAAATTGACACAACTGTGAGAAGCATTGGAGTCAACATAGGCCAGCATCCCTGTGGAAGCTCTACACGTTGTAGAGGCCATGCTGAGACAAATTTAGGCTGTTCTGAGGGCAAAAGAGGGGAGGAGTGCAGCTCAATATCAGGAAGGTCTTAATGTTTTGTGCACTCAGTGTATATAGAATACAGGAAAATCTAATTTTTGACTGCACTGAAAACAAGCTATTAATAGACCAATAATAAGAGAGTTCCAAACCTCTCTGCCAATAACAGCTAGTTTTTAGTTTTACCCTCCCAACTCAGACCACACCCACACAGTCCTAGTTCTTGCTTGAAAATTGCTCCTTGCAAATAACTATTTTTTTAAACTAATTTTTGCCATTTTAATTGAAGGTACATAATTGTTACCCAGAAATTACTTTATATTGAGATAAAAATGTCTGTTTCTTTTTGTTGTTGCCATTTTAATTGAAAACAATCACAGTAAGGTACGTAATTGTTACCCATAAATTATTTTATATTGAGTTAAAAATGTCTTTCTTTTTTTTTGTGGACATTTTTAATTAAAACAATCACAGTAAGGTACTTAATTGTTAGCGAGAAATGATTTGACATTGAGTTAAAAAGGACTGCATTGGACCTTTAAAGAAGGGTAGCTAGGCACTTTTAGGAACTGCTTTTAGGCCTCAGTGTTAGGAGGGATGGGATGGGAGAGATGTAAGGATGGGAGAGAGGGGGAAGGAAGAGGCCCTGCTTCAGAGCATTAGGGCTTTTTGCCAGGTAATAGCTGCTCTCACTGATAACACTCATCCACGACTCTCTCTCGCTCCACCATCCACCAAAATATCCCCTTGCAATGAGAGCAGAGGACGCTCCGCCCCATACTGAGGGGATGATTGCAGTAGACAGCCACTGGATCTACCACCTCATTAACCCGGCATCTGGATGCCTGCAATTTGCACGTTCCCCCCCCCCCCCCCCCCTTTCTCCTTCCCTTTCTCTTAGCAGAGATTGAAAGCAAATTGCTTATCTTAGACATAATGAGAATATTTCTACCCGTGGAAGGATAAACACAACAGTTTGAGGGAGGTCGATTGGCACCGCATTGTAATCAACCTGGGATAAATGATTAGTGCCACGGCAACAGGGTGAAATTAATCCACAGCCCTCTGACACGATGGGCTGACGGACTCAAAGCCTCATGGGTGTTCTGATCTCTCTCTCTCTTTCTGTCTCTCTCTCCCTTCCAAATGACTGGTGCAGATTAGATTGAGAGAAGGAGGGAGGGAGATAGAGAGGGAAAAAGAGGTGTGGAGGGAGAAAGAGACAGGGGGATAGAGAGAGGGGGGTGGGAGAGAGATGTGTGTGTATCTTCGGGAGAATGGACATGAAAGAAAATGTGTTTCAGGTTTTGAAGTGATAATTGTCTGCTTTAGTCTTTATGCTTTCTCTTTTAATACAAACCTTCTAGTCAGCCCATTTGACAAACACAATATTTTGGTAAATATCATTGTTTTTTCATATTCATCTTGAATAGCTAGCATCCAATGTCTGTGTTCTAGTTTCTCAATGACTATTACCAAAGTAATCTACTGTACTGTAGTACTGATGAAATCAACCAGATAGTCGTGAAAGCATGAAGTATGAAGTGTACACTAGCATCCTTGTAATTTAATGTGGACCTCCACTAGAGAACCGCCATCATTAACATGCTCCATGGTCCCTGCCTGCAGAAGAGTTTGTATGACTCATTTGTCATATCTAATGTACAGTGCTTGAGTAAACGATATGACATGCCATCACCACCCACTCCATTCTGTCTGTCTGTCTGTCTGTCTGTCTGTCTGTCTGTCTGTCTGTCTGTCTGTCTGTCTTTCCCTCTTGCCCACTTTCTAGCTCTGTCTCTCTCTTTCCCTCTTTCACTTTCTTCCCCTGTCTCTCTCTTTCCCTTTTTCACTTTCTTCCCCTGTCTCTCTCTTTCCCTCTTTCACTTTCTTCCCCTGTCTCTCTCTTTCCCTCTTTCACTTTCTTCCCCTGTCTCTCTCTCTCTTTCACTTTCTTCCCGTCTCTCTCTTTCCCTCTTTCACTTTCTTCCCCTGTCTCTCTCTCTCTCTTTCACTTTCTTCCCCTGTCTCTCTCTCTCTCTTTCACTTTCTTCCCCTGTCTCTCTCTCTCGCTCTCTCTTCACTTTCACTTTCTTCCAGTCTCTCTCTCTCTCTCTCTCTCTCTCTCTCTCTCTCTCACTCACTTGCATCTGAAACAGGAAGACATTGTGTTGCGACTCTGGTCAAGACTATGTGCTTAGTGGGAGTGAGAGCGGCCGGTGACGTAATAAAAGGTTCACTTGGTGCCACGGAGCTTTGAGCTGTACATGGACAGATTTACTTGCCTGGGAACCACCCGTTAAACCTGCAATTACAAACCCTAACAACTCTGTAGCGGAGCCTATACCACAGTGTTCACACACACACACACACACGCATGCACACACACCTCTTCTGGGCTCTGTACATTAAGCTTCACAATCATCAGAGCGTGACTCCTGAAGGAAATTGCACAAGAGCGACATGCAAAGTAACATCCTCACAGCAGAGAGAGAGAGGACGGATGGTGAAGGTGGAATTTTGTTTGAAATTCATCCAATTTTTATCCAGTGCGTACATTTCCATATATTCATATTTATCTCTCCACACTGTGCTCCTAGCATCAATCCACTTCCTCCGTGCATACATTTGATTATAAATAGTTCCGCCTCCCCTCCCAAATTGTCCGTCTGTCACACACACACACACACACACACACACACACACACACACACACACACACACACACACACACACACACACACATATACACATCTACTAGCCACCCCCGCTCTCATTAACAGGATAGTTGACAAGCCCCAATCAGATTGTGCATTCAGAGACACGTGTATCCATCCCAGGGTAGATACGATACGTCTCCTTCTGAATCACTGCCTTTCCGTCACACTCCCTAAATTGAGTGGAGGGGAACCAGGGAAGAGCTGGAGATAAGATGTGGGATTCATACACAAACACACATACACGCACACACAAGCTTGCATACCTACACACGTGTGAATACACACCCCACATACACACACGCACACTCACACAAATACCAACGCCATCCTCCCTTCTTCTACATAATGAATCAGTGTATTTATTTAGAGTAATGTGCACAGCCAAAACGTTTGCAGTCAATCGCTCTGTCTTTTCCTCGGCATGGCTGTCAGTCTCTCTTCTCCCAGAGATAATTGCTGCCCATACCTGAGCTGAGCCTCTGTAATGTAATGACACACACACACACACACACACACACACACACACACACACACACACACACACACACACACACACACACACACACAGAGAGAGTAATGTAATGGCTTTTGGATGAAGTATTGACCACTGCTGGGGTTTGATTAAGGTGCTGTAGGCTAGAGCATGTAACTGAGGAATCAGCATTCTGGTCCGTGTCTGTGTGCAGGGATTTTTCTGCCACTGTAATCCTTGGGCCAAACCGTGTAAAAAATAAATAATAATAATAATATTTTTGGAGTTAATTAATTTTTGGGATGGAAAAACTCTTGAAATGTAAACTTAAATGACTAAAACCAGATATATAGAAATGAATTAAAAAACAATGAATTAGCCATGGCAAACACAGCATTAGCCATGGTAAAATGCATAGAATCGCAGGAAATTAGCTTTAAAACTGCAACATTTTATCTTAGCTGCATGGCAAAATGTGTAGAATTGCAGGAAATTTGCTTTTAAACTGCATAAATGTCTTTCAGCTCCATGGCAAAATTTGTAGAATTGTAGAAAATTTGCTTAAAAATTCAACATTTTTACTACACCACCAAGATTAGGGCCTCAAATGTAGCCTGGGCCGACCACTGACCTTCCCCTTTTCCACGCCCCCTGCCATGCCCACCACCGAAACCCATTTTTGTTCCAGAAAAAAACCCTGGTGTGTGCGGTGCGGCCAGCATGCTCCCTAAATAGGTCCTGGGGTTTAACTCCGAGGGAGGACAGGACGATACTGACAGTCTGAATTCAAGGCATGTGTCCATTGATTAACCTCTCCAATTCAATGCCTAATATCGTTTTCTCAGCAAACGTTTAAGCAGTGGAATGAAAATAGTTGTACATGGAGATTGAGATTGAGAGATAAGCACATAAGGTCATCCGTAATCGTTTAGGGTATTTTAGCATGAGGGGATAACGTGCATTGGTTTTTCCTTAATCAATTCCATTTAAATTGCCTGTTCGCTTGCGTTGAGATACTGATTGCATCTCAGAGGGAGATGAAAAGGGGAAATGGACTAGCCCCCTTTACGTTTCATTGACATGATCTTAAAAAGGTGAGCATTAGCATGCTAAAAGACAGACAGAGTTATGATGAACACCCATTTGCCAAAGGCTTTAATCGTCAGGCGAGTGAGATGATTAACTTTGAATCCGTTTTAATCAACGGCGAGCGATTTTGCTCAAATAGCTAACTGTCAGACAGATGGGGAAAACTTCCCTCTGATGTGTTGGGAAATGGGAGCGAGGAAACAGCGATATTCATTTACTGGTCTCCTGTTATGGACAAGAGGGCAACTAAATAGTATCTTAAAAGAGGGATGCGCATCAGGGAAGTGTTTGCGCAGGATATTAGAGAAAAAAAAATGTGCGGCCCTTTCCCATGTCTGTCTCTTACAGGACTTTCACGTTGAAGGATGTGCATGCTAGCTCACCGATTAGGAAAGTCAAGGGGATGTATTGATCCTGGGGTTCATGTGGCGGCCGGAGATCTGAGAGTCTGTGTGTGCAGCCTGGGTGTGTGCGTGCGTGTTTGGGCCTCTGTTTCACTGTCGAGCTTGTCTTACTCTTTCCCCCACTTTTCACCTCTACAGTGCCTTGCGAAAGTATTCGGCCCCCTTGAACTTTGCGACCTTTTGCCACATTTCAGGCTTCAAACATAAAGATATAAAACTGTATTTTTTTGTGAAGAATCAACAACAAGTGGGACACAATCATGAAGTGGAACGACATTTATTGGATATTTAAAACTTTTTTAACAAATCAAAAACTGAAAAATTGGGCGTGCAAAATTATTCAGCCCCCTTAAGTTAATACTTTGTAGCGCCACCTTTTGCTGCGATTACAGCTGTAAGTCGCTTGGGGTATGTCTCTATCAGTTTTGCACATCGAGAGACTGAATTTTTTTCCCATTCCTCCTTGCAAAACAGCTTGAGCTCAGTGAGGTTGGATGGAGAGCATTTGTGAACAGCAGTTTTCAGTTCTTTCCACAGATTCTTGATTGGATTCAGGTCTGGACTTTGACTTGGCCATTCTAACACCTGGATCTGTTTATTTTTGAACCATTCCATTGTAGATTTTGCTTTATGTTTTGGATCATTGTCTTGTTGGAAGACAAATCTCTGTCCCAGTCTCAGGTCTTTTGCAGACTCCATCAGGTTTTCTTCCAGAATGGTCCTGTATTTGGCTCCATTCATCTTCCAATCAATTTTAACCATCTTCCCTGTCCCTGCTGAAGAAAAGCAGGCCCAAACCATGATGCTGCCACCACTATGTTTGACAGTGGGGATGGTGTGTTCAGCTGTGTTGCTTTTACGCCAAACATAACGTTTTGCATTGTTGCCAAAAAGTTCAATTTTGGTTTCATCTGACCAGAGCACCTTCTTCCACATGTTTGGTGTGTCTCCCAGGTGGCTTGTGGCAAACTTTAAACAACACTTTTTATGGATATCTTTAAGAAATGGCTTTTTTCTTGCCACTCTTCCATAAAGGCCAGATTTGTGCAATATACGACTGATTGTTGTCCTATGGACAGAGTCTCCCACCTCAGCTGTAGATCTCTGCAGTTCATCCAGAGTGATCATGGGCCTCTTGGCTGCATCTCTGATCAGTCTTCTCCTTGTATGAGCTGAAAGTTTAGAGGGACGGCCAGGTCTTGGTAGATTTGCAGTGGTCTGATACTCCTTCCATTTCAATATTATCGCTTGCACAGTGCTCCTTGGGATGTTTAAAGCTTGGGAAATCTTTTTGTATCCAAATCCGGCTTTAAACTTCTTCACAACAGTATCTCGGACCTGCCTGGTGTGTTCCTTGTTCTTCATGATGCTCTCTGCGCTTTTAACGGACCTCTGAGACTATCACAGTGCAGGTGCATTTATACGGAGACTTGATTACACACAGGTGGATTGTATTTATCATCATTAGTCATTTAGGTCAACATTGGATCATTCAGAGATCCTCACTGAACTTCTGGAGAGAGTTTGCTGCACTGAAAGTAAAGGGGCTGAATAATTTTGCACGCCCAATTTTTCAGTTTTTGATTTGTTAAAAAAGTTTTAAATATCCAATAAATGTCGTTCCACTTCATGATTGTGTCCCACTTGTTGTTGATTCTTCACAAAAAAATACAGTTTTATATCTTTATGTTTGAAGCCTGAAATGTGGCAAAAGGTCGCAAAGTTCAAGGGGGCCGAATACTTTCGCAAGGCACTGTATTAGGCTGCCTGCAGGTGACAGATATGCAATACGACTACATTTATGTTGAATGTGTCTTTCTTGTTTATGGTAATGGAACCGTTTGATTGATTATTTATTTGATTGATTTTATTTATTTGATTGATTTTTTGAATAAAGTATGATATGCGTGTTAATTATCAATAATACAAATGTCATATTGGTTAGGTAGCCATTCAATTGATTTCTCAATGGATTCATTACTTGCACGGTGGATTTTGAGGGAAAGGGGGGCAACCTAGTCAGTCGTACATCTGAATGCATGATGGACTGATTCATTCATTGATTCATTGTTTCATCAATGGATTTACCTCTCCTCTTCCTCTGTTCCTCTCTGTCTCCAGACCTGGATGACCCTTTAGTGACGGTGCACCAGAGTGTAGGAGAGGCTAAAGAACAGTTTTATTACGAGAGGACAGTGTTCCTACGCTGCGTGGCCAACTCCAACCCCCCAGTCCGCTACAGCTGGCACCGCGGACGAGACGTCCTCTCACAAGGCTCCGACAAGGGAGTGGAGATCTACGAACCATTCTTCACACAGGTAAGGGGTAGGCAATATACTATACAATTTCTGTATATCAGAGTGGGGTTTATGTAGAGATCTCAATATACTATAGACTCTGAGTGCGGTGACCCCTGGGTGGGCTGATATATATTTATATAAATAAGTGTGTCCCCAGAGACTGCTATGGGAAAAAGAGGGAATGAGAATGAGAGACAAAGAGACAGAAAGAGGTAGGAGAGAGAGCAACAGACAGAGTGCACTATCATAGATGATATAAGCAAGCGAGCCTGAGGTACAGTAGTCGGCTGCCCTTCTGAGTCTCCAGTTCCCTAATTTTCCCTTCCCCTCCTAGTGCACCTCTTCTTTTCCCTATTTTTCTTTCCTCTTCCCTTCTCTCTCTTCCCTCCATACTTCCTTCCCTCAGCCCACCAAGCGTTTGTACAGAGCAGAGATAAAACACAGGCGTGGCATTTCAAACCCAGCATGGGAATGTGGCCTGGTAATTAGCCAGGAAGTGACACGCTTTCATTGAGGGCTCCCTCCCGATCTCCCTTCTCTGCCTACCCCTCTTCCCTGCCTTATTCCCCGTGGCGAGCATAAGAACAGAAAGATCAGGGGACGCGTTTGAAGCCACCGTGTTTTTTCCCCCCATTGCTAAATACCAGCTTACCGTTTCTCTCTGGCGAAGGTTAAGAGAGGAGAGAGGGATGGTGTTATGGGTGGAGAGCAGAGGGGGATGGTGTTAACTTGTGTTGGGAGGTCATTCTAGAACACTGTGACCAGGTCTTGTTGAGGTCGCTGTTGAAAGCTTTTCGGCCGTGGGTGTGTTGATCACACAGCTGTGTGTCTGTACACCCAGACCAACAATCAAGCAGTCTCTTCATCCATTCAATCATCTCTGGGGGCGGCAGTTAGCCTAGCGTTTAAGAGCATTGGGCCAGTAACGGAAAGGTTGCTTGTTTGAAACCCCAAGCTGATTGTTGATGTGCCCTTGAGCAAGGCACTTAATCATAATTGCTCCTGCAAGTCCCTTTTCTTAATTCCTCCATCTAACCATCTCTCTGTCCTTCATCCATCTTTTCATGGTTCCCTCCAATCTGTTACATTTCTCACACAACCCTTAATCTTTCATCCATCCTCCATATGTCTTTTCTCCATCCTTTTCATTAACCTCTTTCACATCCTTGTCCATCCCTCTCACCAATCCCTTATATCTCTCCCACCTACTCCATTCCTTCCTCCAACCCCCTTTATCCCTCTCTCTCCCTCTCTCCACCCCCTTGTCTTCCAAATAGATATGTGTTCCTATTTGTTTCCCACTGTGTTAAACTGGCCTCTGAATCATCATTCCCACCAAATACATCTTCCACTATCAGCCAAAGCCAGAGAGGAGGAGGTAATACGACTGCATCCACAGACTGAGTCCATCCCCAATCAAATACAATTAACGTATAAATGTCATGCAATATGATGATGATGATCATTGGGGGGAATGAAAGAGATGAGTGATTATGGTTTGTGAGGACTGTGACTGGGATTTCTGTGGACTGTGATTGTGGCTAGTGAGGACTGATGTGCCAGGTTGACTGAAGTCGTAATCTGACCCCTTGGTGGATAGGAAGGAGATTAAAGACTCTTTATCACATCCCATCACAGAGCTTGGTCTTCGTGGAGGTTCGAAGAAACATAATTTAGACACCAACTATCGCAGATTTTCCTGAAATGGTTTCTGTTAGAAACAGATGAGTAGCATTCCTGCAACATTATTTTGTTGAAATATAATTAGATCTCTGAGAAATTAAGCTAATTGATGGCCACTTTAATTTATAAGATTCAGCTAATATTAAATAAATGTGGTACCTAACATCCGACATGGGCCAAACTTTTTTCTAACAATGAATTAGACATGAGGAATCCAAAGAAATGTTCAAAAGCCACCCTTGGACCCAATCCCACCCCAGCATGTCTATGTCCGACAAGTAGTATGGAGCTGCAGCTCGGACTTTTGTTTCTTCATCCTATGTAATGTATTCCCAGTTAATTTGGTGACCTCCCCCACCCCCCACTGTTCATAGAAATTAGTCATTGAAATTATGTTTACAGTTGAATTTGAAAATGTACATACACTTATGTTGGAGTCATTAAATGTTGTTTTTCAACCACTCCACACATTTCTTGTTAACAAACTATAGTTTTGGTAAGTCAATTAGGACATCTACTTTGTGCATAACACAAGTCATTTTTCACACATTGGTTTAAAGACAGATTATTTCACTTGTAATTCACTGTATCACAATTCCAGTGGGTCAGAAGTTTACATACACTAAGTTGACTGTGCCTTTAAACAGCTTGGAAAATTCAAAAAAATGATGTCATGGCTTTAGAAGCTTCTGATAGGCTAATTGACATCATTTGAGTCAATTGGAGGTGGACCTGTGGATGTATTTCAAGGCCTACCTTCAGACTCAGTGCCTCTTTGCTTGACATCATGCGAAAATCAAAAGAAATCAGCCAAGACCTCAGAAAAATAATTGTAGACCTCCACAAGTCTGATTCATCCTTGGGAACAATTTCCAAATGCCTGAAGGTAACACTTTCATCTGTACAAACAATAGTAAGGAAGTATAAACACCATGGGACCATGCAGCCGTCATACCGCTCAGGAAGGAGACACGTTCTGTCTCCTAGACTAGAATGTATTTTGGTGCGAAAAGTACAAATAAATCCCAGAACAACAGCAAAGGACTTTGTGAATATGCTGGAGGCAACAGGTATAAAATGATCTATATCCACAGTAAAATTAGTCCTATATCGACATAACCTGCAAGGCGGCTCAGCAAGGAAGAAGCCACTGCTCTGAAACCGCCATAAAAAAGTACGAGTACGGTTTGCAACTGCACAAGGGGACAAAGATCATACTTTTTGGAGAAATGTGCTCTGGTCTGATGAAACAAAAATAGAACTGTTTGGCCATGATGGCCATCGTTATGTTTGGAGGAAAACGGGGGAGGCTTGCAACCCGAAGAACACCATCCTAACCGTGAAACACGGGGGTGGCAATATCATGTTGTGGGGGTGCTTTGCTGCAGGAGGGACTGGTGCACTTCACAAAATAGATGGCATCACGAGGCTGGAAAATTATGTGGATATATTGAACCAACATCTCAAGACATCAGTCAGGAAGTTCAAGCTTGGTCGCAAATGGGTCTTCCAAATGGACAATGACGCCAAGCATACTTCCAAAGTTGTGGCAAAATGGCTTAAGGACAACAAAGTCAAGATCTTGGAGTGGCCATCACAAAGCCCTGACCTCAATCATATAGACAATTCGTGGGCAGAACTGAAAAAGCGTGTGCGAGCAAGGATGCCAGCAAACCTGATTCAGTTACACCAGCTCTGTCAGGAGGAATGGGCCAAAATTATCCCAATTTATTGTGGGAAGCTTGTAGCTTGTGTTTGGCTAACCAAAATATTTGACCCCAGTTAAACTATTTAAAGGCAATGCTACCAAATACTAATTGAGTGTATGTAAACTTCTGACCCACTGGGAATGTGATGAAAGAAATAAAAAGCTGAAATAAATCATTCTCTCTACTATTATTCTGACATTTCACATTCTTAAAATAAAGTGGTGATCCTAACTGACCTAAAACAGGGATTTTTTTCTTGGATTAAATGTCAGGAATTGTGAAACACTGAGTTTAAATGTATTTGGCTAAGGTGTATGCAAACTTCCGACTTCAACTTTATGTCCGATCCTACATCTTAATGTTACCAGGTTCTGACCATTAGATTGTCCTGTTCCATTTTACTTATTTTTTTAACATTAGAACTGCTGGGCCTCGAGGGATTCCCCTTCAAACTAATGAGCAGTCATTCTGACTACAACATTGTAACAGTGTATTAATACATTTCATATATGCTATCACTAAAATAATAATTTGTTTGTGTTCATGAATGTGTTTTAAAATTTAGGTAACATTAGAATATACAGTACCAGTCAAGAGTTTGGACACACCTACTCATTCAAGGCTTTTTCTTTATTTTTACTATTTTCTACATTGTAGAATAATAGTGAAGACATCAAAACTATGAAATAATGCATATGTAGTAATCAAAAAAAGTGTTAAACAAATCAAAAAACATGTTATATTCTTCAAAGTAGCCACCCTTTGCCTTGATGACAGCTTTGCACACTCTTGGCATTCTCTCAACCAGCTTCACCTGGAATGTTTTTCCATCAGTCTTGAAGGAGTTCCCACATATGCTGAGCACTTTTTGGCTGCTTTTCCTTCACTCTGCGGTCCAACTTATCCCAAACCATCTCAATTTGGTTGAGCCTGGGTGATTGTGGAAGCCAGGTCACCTGATGCAGCACTCCATCACTCTCCTTCTTTGTCAAATAGCCCTTAAAGAGCCTGGAGGTGTGTTGGATCATTGTACTGTTGAAAAACATGCCTTATCGCTACAGAATGCTGTGGTAGACATGCTGGTTAAGTGTGCCATAACCTGTGGAACCCCTCCGCAACAGCCAGTGAAAGTGCAGGGCAACAAATTCAAAACAACAAAAATCTCACAATTAAAATTCCGCAAGAATACAAGTATTTTACACCATTTTAAAGATACAATTCTCATTAATCCATCCACAGTGTGTGATTTCAAAAAGGATTTACAGCGAAAGCACGACAAACGATTATGTTCGGTCACCACCAAAACACAGAAAAACACAGCCATTTTTCCAGCCAAAGAGAGGAGTCACAAAAAGCAGAAATAGAGATAAAATGAATCACTAACCTTTGATGATCTTCATCAGATTACACTTCTAGGACTTCATGTTACACAATACATGTATGCTTTGTTTGATAAAGTTCATATTTATATAAAAAAATCTGGCGCGTTACGTTCAGTAGTTCTAAAACATGCGGTGATTGTGCAGAGAGCCACATCAATTTACAGAAATACTCATAATAAACATTGATAAAGATACGACTATTATACATGGAACTTTAGATGAACTTCTCCTTAATACAACCGCTGTGTCAGATTTCAAAAAAACTTTACGGAGAAAGCCAACCATGCAATAATCTGTGTAGCCTTTAGACAACAAAGCAGCCAAAAAGAAACCCGCAATATTGGGTAGTCAACATTACTCAGAAATAGCATTTGAAATATTCACTAACCTTTGATGATCTTCATCAGAATGCACTCCCAGGAATCCCAGTTCCACCATAAATGTTTGATTTGTTCGATAATGTCCATCAGTTATGTCCAAATATCTTCTTTTGTTAGGGTGTTTGGTAAACAAATCCCAAAAGCGTGTTCAGGTCGTGCCAAACATTGGACGAAAGGTTAAAAAAGTTCCGTTACAGCCCGTAGAAACATGCCAAACTAAGTATGGAATAAATCTTTAGGATGTTGTTAACATAAAACTTCATTAATGTTCCAACCGGACAATTCCTTTGTCTGTACAAATGAAGTGGAACGTAGCTACCTTTCACATGAGCGCGCCAGACCGAGGCTGTGGCATTCTGCAAGACCACTCATTCAAAGAGCTCTTATGAGCCCATCCTTTAGAGTAGAATCCTCAAAACAGGTTCTAAATACTGTTGACATCTAGTGGAAGCCTTGGGAAGTGAAACATAACTAATATCCCACTGTATCTTCAATTGGGGCCGAGTTGAAAAACTACAAACCTCAGATTTCCCACTTCCTGGTTGGATTTTTCTCTGGTTTTTGCCTGCCATATGAGTTCTGTTATACTCACACACACCATTCAAACCATTTTAGAAACTTCAGAGTGTTTCAATCCAAATTTACTAATTATATGCATATTCTAGCTTTTACGGCTGAGAAGCAGGCAACTTAATTTGGGCACGTTTTTCATCCAAGCTACCCAATACTGCCCCCTACCCCAAAGAAGTTAACCAGCATGCCTACCATCAAATCAAATGTATTTATATAGCCCTTCGTACATCAGCTGATATCTCAAAGTGCTGTACAGAAACCCGGCCTAAAACCGCAAACAGCAAGCAATGCAGGTGTAGAAGCACGGTGGCTAGGATAAACTCCCTAGAAAGGCCAAAACCTAGGAAGAAACCTAGAAAGGAACCAGGCTATGAGGGGTGGCCAGTCCTCTTCTGGCTGTGCCGGGTGGAGATTATAACAGAACATGGCCAAGATGTTCAAATGTTCATAAATGACCAGCATGGTCAAATAATAATAATCACAATAGTTGTCGAGGGTGCAGCAAGTCAGCACCTCAGGAGTAAATGTCAGTTGGCTTTTCATAGCCGATCATTAAGAGTATCTCTACAGCTCCTGCTGTCTCTAGAGAGTTGAAAACAGCAGGTCTGGGACAGGTAGCACGTCCGGTGAACAGGTCAGGGTTCCATAGCCGCAGGCAGAACAGTTGAAACTGGAGCAGCAGCACGGCCAGGTGGACTGGGGACAGCAAGGAGTCATCATGCCAGGTAGTACTGAGGCATGGTCCTAGGGAGAATTAGAGAGAGCATACTTAATTTCACACAGGACACTGGATAAGACAGGAGAAGTACTCCAGATCTAACAAACTGACCATAGCCCCCCGGCGCAAACTACTGCAGCATAAATACTGGAGACAGGAGGGGCCAGGAGACACTGTGGCCCCATCCGATGATATCCCCGGACAGGGCCAAACAGGAAGGATATAACCCCACCCACTTTGCCAAAGCATAGCCCCCACACCACTAAAGGGATATCTTCAACCACCAACCTACCATCCTAAGACAAGGCCGAGTATAGCCCACAAATATCTCCGCCACGGCCCAACCCAAGGGGGGGCGCCAACCCAGACAGGAAGATCACATCAGTGACTCAACTCACTCAAGTGACGCACCCCTCCTAGGGACAGCATGAAAGAGCACCAGTAAGCCAGCTACTCAGGCCCTGTAATAGGGTTAGAGGCAGAGAATCCCAGTGGAAAGAGGGGAACCGGCCAGGCAGAGACAGCAAGGGCGGTTCGTTGCTCCAGAGCCTTTCCGTTCACCTTCACACTCCTGGGCCAGACTATACTCAATCATAGGACCTACTGAAGAGATAAGTCTTCAATAAAGACTTAACTTCTTGACGCTACCCATCCCTTTAGCGGGATCATTTCCGTCAGCAACCGCTGAATAGCATAGCGCAACAGTCAAATAATATTACAAAAAAATATTCATATTCATGAAATCACAAGTGCAATATTGCAAAACACAGTTTAGCCTTTTGTTAATCCACCTGTCGTCTCAGATTTTGAAATTATGCTTTACAGCGAAAGCAATCCAAGCGTTTGTGTAAGTTTATCGATAGCATAGCATAACATTATGTACACTAAGCATTAAGTAGCTAGGAAATAAATCAAATTAATTGTTTACCTTTGATGATCTTCGGATGTTTTCACTCACGAGACTCCCAGTTACACAACAGTTACACAGCAGACGTATAATCCAAATCATATCCATAATGTCCACAGAAACATATCAAGCGTTTTTATAATCCATCCTCAGGTTGTTTTTAAAATATATATTTGATAATATATCAAACGGGTGTGTAAGTTTTTCAAAAACACCGCGAGAAACAATGGCCGCTTTACTCTGTAGCGTAAAACTCACTCGGAGAGCCCCCACCTATCCAATGTGATCTTTCGCGCTCATTTTTCAAAATAAAAGCCTGAAACTATGTCTAAAGACTTGACACCTTAGGGAAGCCATAGAAAAAGGAATATGGTTGATATCCCTTTAAATGGAGGATAGGCATGCATAGGAGAGGTTTCAAAATAAGAGACACTTCCTGATTGGATTTTCCTCAGGTTTTCGCCTGCACTATCAGTTCTGTTATACTCACACACAATATTTTTACAGTTTTGGAAACTTTAGAGTGTTTTCTATCCTAATATGACAATCATATGCATATTCTAGTTTCTGGGGCTGAGAAATAGGCAGTTTCAAATGGGTATGTTTTTTTTTGCCAAAAATGAAAATACTGCCCCCTCTACACGCAAAAGGTTAAAGGTTGAGACCGAGTCTGTGTCTCTCACATGGGTAGGCAGACCATTCCATAAAAATGGAGCTCTATAGGAGAAAGCCCTGCCTCCAGCAGTGAAAGTTAACATTGTGTTTTCGAATGACATGCCCAAGAGGTAAAATATATAGTGAAAACAATAGTGGTCCTAAAACGGAACCTTGAGGAACACCGAATTTTACAGTTGATTTGTCAGAGGACAAACCATTCACAGAGACAAACTGATATCTTTCTGACAGATAAGATCTAAACCAGGCCCGAACTTGTCCGTATGGACCAATTTGGGTCTCCAATCTCTCCAAAATAATGTGGTGATCGATGGTATCAAAAGCAGCACTAAGGTCTAGGAGCATGAGGACAGATGCAGAGCCTCAGTCTGATGCCATTAAAAGGTCATTTACCACCTTCACAAGTGCAGTCTCAGTGCTATGATGGGGTCTAAAACCAGACTGAAGCATTTCGTATACATGGTTTGTCTTCCGGAAGGTAGTGAGTTGCTGCGCAACAGCTTTTTTTTTTTTAATTGAGAGGAATGGAAGATTCGATATAGGCCGAATTTTCTGGGTCAAGGTTTGCCATGGCTGAATTATAAATAAATCACTGACAGTGGCACCAGCAAAGCACCCCCACACCATCATATTTCCTCCTCCATGCTTCACGGTGGGATCCACACATGAAGAGATCACCGGTTCACCTACTCTACGTCTCAAAAACATACGGCGGTTGGAACCCAAAATCTCAAATTTGAACAGATTTACACCAGTCTAATGTCCATTGCTCGTGTTTCTTGGTCCAAGCAAGTCTCTTCTTCTTATTGGTGTCCTTTAGTAGTAGTTTATTTACCACAATTCGACCACGAAGCCCTGATTCATGCAGTCTCCTCTGAACAGTTGATGTTGAGATGTGTCTGTTACTTGAACTCTATGAAGCATTTATTTGGGCTGCAATCTTATACTCTGCAGCAGAGGTAACTCTGGGTCTTCCTTTCCTGTGGCGGTCCTCATGAGCGGCATTTTCGTCATAGCGCTTTATAGTTTTTGTGACAGCACTTGAAGAAACGTTCAAAGTTCTTGAAATTGTGGTCTGTCATTTGTCTTTGCTTATTTGAGCTCTTCGTGCCATAATATGGACATGGTCTTTTACCAAAAAGGGATATCTTCTGTATACCATCCCTTTAAAAAAAAATGTTTAACCTTTATTTAACTAGGCAAGTCAGTTTAAGAGCAAATTCTTATTGACAATGACGGCCTCGGAACAGTGGGTTCACTGCCTTGTTCAGGGGCAGAGGTGTTTTACTTTGTCAGCTCGGGGATTCAATCTAGCAACCTTTCGGTAACTGGCCCAACGCTCTAACCACTAGGCTACCTGCCGCCCCCTACCTTGTCACAACACAACTGATTGGCTAAAACGTATTAAGATAAGAAATTCCACAAATTGTACTTTTAACAAGGCAGATCTGTTAATTAAAATTAACTACCTCATGAAGCTGGTTGAGAGAATACCAAGAGTGTGCAATGCTGTCATAAAGACAAAGGGTGGCTACTTTGAAGAATCTCCAATATAAAATATATTTAGATTTGTTTAACGCTTTTTTTTTGGTTACTAAATTATTGCTTATGTGTTATTTCATAGTTTTGATATCTTCACTATTATTCTACAATGTAGAAAATAGTAAAAAGAAAGAAAAACCTTGAATGAGTCGGTGTGTCCAAACGTTTGACTGGTACTGTATATTTTTTTCATTTCAAATAACAAAATAATATTTTCATTAGTTTAAGTTAGTGAATGTCACGACTCCTACCGAAGGTGGCTCCCCTTGATCCTTTTTTTTCGTTTTCTGTTTATTGGTTTCACCTGTGTTTAGTTTAGGCTGATTGGTTGGGCTTTATTTACCAGCCTGCTGGTTGTGCGGGATTATTTCAATGCACATGTGTACACGGCTGTCTGTCACGGTTGTCCATTGGTTTGGGTTTTTTGCTGGACTGTTTAAGTCCCCCGTGTTTGGGGCATTTGTTTTGGTTGGCGTATGTTCACCGTTGTGGTGCATTAAAAGTTAGCGCTACCCTGAACTCTCTGCTTCCGGCACCTGACTTCTTCCCCACTACACCCCAGGCGTTACAGTGAAGGCAATATGTAAAAAACAAATAAAAAATTTTCGTTGAGTGCCTTCGTTATAACTATGAAACAGAACGCATATTTGTTGGAACTTGGTAACAGTTTATTTCTATTAGAATATTTCTTCTTTCTTTTACAAAATACCCGAACGACAATGATGAACGCCAGCAAAACGCGCATCACTGATGGAAACAGTAGCCTAAACATTATTATAAGCTCCAAGTGTGCTTGATAAATGGTGAAAATCAGCATAAAAACAATAATGGTATTATAATGAATATAAGCGTTAATATGAGAGCAGTAAAAAAACAGTCAATTATTATCAGCTCTTGCTTTCACGCATTGGTATCAGTTGGATTTCATTTAGTGGTTATCCCTTGTCCTAACAGTCAACACAGAAATTCGCCACTTTCACTTGCTTGACATACTTCCCACAAACACGTCTCTTGCAGGTGACACATGTATCATGGGTTCTGTCCTTTGTGCATCTGGCCACCTGCCACTGTCTCCTCCCCGGGAGCTGTGCGCAAAGGCTCTCCTTTGGCTCGTGCAAAGGATCACGTGGAATCTTTGCTGCTGCCTTGGCCCTCATACAGTATGTCTCTCACGTAGCCCCGTATGCCAGACTCGTGTTAAAGTCTCCCCTGGGCATGGTGTTGTTCATGCACTGCTTAAACAACAGGTGTGCTTTAATAGCAGCCAAGTCAAGCATGTTATAGAACACATCAACAGGCCAAACGGGGCTGGTGCCTCCTTTCAGAGTATAGCCATGACATCGGATCCAAAATATCCACACCAACCTATGAAACAGAAAAGAATAGAAAACATTAGGATTATTTTGTGTAAGTTTATCTATATGCTTATTAAGTGATATTGACATACCTTTGTTTGGTTGCAGTGCGTAATAGTATAGATTGCAAGCTGTCGGATGCATGGTGATCATTGCAGAAACGTTCCTTCTTGTCTTGCATTGGTATAGTGTGAGTTTTGTCTTGTCATTCTTTCATCACCATTGTGGAGTACAATCGCTGTGCAGGTGCCTTATTGTGCACAGAGGGATGGAGCTCCCGTCTTGCTTTGTTCATGGTGCCGACTAGGCTTGCTTTATTTGCCAGCAACTTGTTCGCCAATGACGGTGAAGAAATTGTCCATGGTGACTTTTCTCCCCTTGCCAACATAAGTTTCCACAAGCCTCATCACCACATTCTCAGACACTTGCTCACCTGCTGCCCAACGTGGATGTTTTCCCAGATATGGAAAGCCATTCAGCATGTATTTGGTGTCGATGTCAGTGGCTAACCAACACTTAATTCCAAACCTGTCGGGTTTGCTCGCAATGTATTGCGTAAAGCCACAACGAGTTTTTGCTGGGAACAATTGTTCATCGACAGTGATGTTCTTTCCTGGTTTGTAACATGCAATGCTGTTCTGTACAAACTTCTTCCAACCGTTTCCAGGCGTCGCATTCTCATTCTCCAGTAAACGCATGATCTCTCTCAAGGTATCCCATGTCATGGTTTCTCCAAAGAATGGTATCCTATACATGTATGACCAGAAGCTCACCATACTGCATATACACGCTCTTTCCACCGAATGCTCCACAGACATACAGGATTGGAATGAACGCTTCCAGCTCATCAACAGAGACAGATCCCAGGCAGTGTCTCCTTGATCCCTAGTGTCTCCTTGATCCCTGTGCACCACAGTTATGGTACAGTCTCTGATGTGTTGTAGCATGTCCATGTAACATTAAAAAAACGAAAACTGGCGAGTGCGTTGCTGATGTTGTTTTTTTGCTTGTTGCGTAGGGCCTGCTCTCTCGGTGATGACATGTTGTGCTGTTGTCATCGGTGTATTCTTTCCAAATGATGCCATCCCTCCCTCTTTCCTGTCTCACGGTTTAATTTGGGTGGTGGAGCGAGCGCCTGCTCAGTGCGCACTGTTCTGGATTTTTTTGCGTTTAGGCCTCGGAGGTGCAGGTTATTCAAGTCGAGGCTCAGAATCAGAAAAATAGTCATCAGAGATGTCAGGATTAATTTGTTCCCCTCCATCTGAGATATTCTCATTCAGATCTTGTAGCGGTGCTAACGCAGCATATGCATCCATTCGTCTTGGTTATCTTGCCATTCTACATTATGCAGGCTCTCACTGTGTACTCCAAGTAGGCCAGAGTAGACTGATAAAATTGCTTGGATTTGGTGGACTGATATAGGGTACATACCGTGTTGAGATTTATAATTAGAATATACCAATACAATAGAATGGCCTGCCCTATTCTTCATTCACAGTTGGTGATTCCATAATTATATTTTCACTTCCCCCTCACTCATCAACTCACCTATTCTCCCCCTTTATCACCCATCGTACTTTACTTCATTTTATTTCATCTGTTATGTGTGAAATACATTTTGGTTTAGGTTCAGTTTCGAGGCAATTATTGGGGTGAATATCAACTGGGCACTGCACTTTCCAATGTCGGGAGAATGAGTGAAGCAGGCCCTACTGTCGGGAAACCATTCAAATAATGCCATGCCCTCCTAAAACTGGTTATAACTCCAGTTCTGTTTGTGATAAAAATGATTCTAACAATGGCAGTGTGTTATATAGACTTGTTTAGGAAAAGTCACGGATGGTGGGTGGCATGACTTTGAAAATAAAATACATTCATGAGCCGTCAAAATGACTGCTTTTGCAGTTCTAGTGTTAAAGAATCACACCTCAATGTTAAAGGGATACTTCACTTAAATTACTAAATTACATGTTGGTTTCCTTGCCCTATAAGCAGTCTATGGAAAAGGTATGACAGCACCATGCAATAGTTTTGTTGTCCACTGTTTCAAATGCTACATTTTTAGCATTTGTGGCACAAATTCAATGGTACCTATATTAACGTACAAGCATGTCCAAATCATCCTGAAGTATCAAAAAATGTATTGTGTGACTCAATAATGTTCCTCATAGATGATTTGTATATGTAGCACTGAAATGCTAATATACTGTAGGTATTGACTTGCATTGTATTTGTGCCATAAATGCTAGAAAGTTAGCATTTTAAACAGTCTCCAGGTAAACAAAACCAAAGCATGGGTTGCTGTTATACCTTGTCCATAAACGTCTTACATGGTAAGGAAACCAATATGTAATTTTGTAATTTGGGAGAACTATCCCTTTAACATTGATTTGGGGGGGTTCTTAAAAAACACCTAAAAGTAGGAACACCACCGTCTAGTGGTCAGAACCTGGGAATATCAGCATGCAGGATGGGACATAAAACTAACAAATTGAATGACTAATTTCTCTTATCAGGGAAAGAAAGACATCACCAAATTCATTACATAGGATGAAGAAACAATATGCCGAGCCTCAGCTCCATACTACTTGTCAGACATAGAGAACTGATACGGTATACTAGTTGTTAGGGATGGTGTGGGGGTTCTGTGGGTTGACAATTTCTTTGGATTCCTCATGTCGTACTTACTAACCAAGTTTCCATCCACAGTTTTTATGCGATTAAAGTCATACCGTATAAAGCAAAACCCAAGACAACTGTGATGAAAACAGGAAGTTTTGGTACCATTTTATAAATGCTGACACATTTGTTCGTTCGACATGCTGGGATCTTTTTGTGTCTGTAAATCAATAATGAACTAAATGGAGGTGGAAACGTGTTTATGTGCAAATATTGATGTAATAACATGATATCATGTCGAGTCACTCGACGATATGGTGTGTGGTCCTCCCAATATGTCTCATGAAAGCATGCAGTTTTAGGCTACCGATGGAATAACTTATGATAAACTTCACAGGGAGGTGAAAGTCCACAGTGATCTTGATGCGCCTTTCCGACAAACATTGAGAGTCTGATTCTGGTGACAGGGTGATCAATGCTTGACTGCCGTTTGACAAATACAAATATTCTCACTATTATCTATAATAATCTCATCATGTAGACTAGCCTTTTGTATTTACACTGTATATACAAAGATATGTGGACACCCTTCAAATTAGTGAATTCAGCTATTTCAGCCACACCTGCTGCTGACAGGAGTATAAAATGGATCACGCAGACATGCAATCTCCATATACAAACATTTGCAGTAGAATGGCCTCAGTGAAGAGCTCAGTGACTTTCAATGTGGTGCTGTCATAGGATGCCACCTTTCCAACAAGTCAGTTCGGCAAATTTCTACACTGCTAGAGCTGCCCCGGAGCAACAATGGCTCAGCCACAAAGTGGTAGGCCACACAAGCTTACAGAACGGGACCACCAAGTGCTGAAGCGCGCAGTGCGTACAAATCATCTGTCCTTGGTTGCAAGACTCACTGCCTCTGGAGCCTGCCTCGGGAACCAACGTCAGCACAATGCCAAGCGTCGGCTGGAGTGGACTCTGGAGCAGTGGAAATGCGTTCTCTGGAGTGATGAATCACGCTTCCCCACATGGCAGACCCAACGGCCAAATCTGGGTTTGGCGGATGCCAGGAGAACGCTACCTGCCCGAATGCATAGTGCCAACTCTGAAGTTTGGTGGGGGAGGAATAATGATCTGGGACTGTTTTTCATGGTTCGAGCTATGCCCCTTAGTTCCAGTGAAGGGGAATCTTAACACTACAGCATACAAAGACATTCTAGAAGACTCTGTACTTCCAACTTGTGGCAACAGTTTGGGGAAGGCCTTTTTCTGATTCAGCATGACAATGTCCCAATGTACAAACCGAGGTCCATACAGAAATGTTTTGTCGAGATCAGTATGGAAAAACTTGACTGGCCTTCACAGAGCCCTGACCTTTACCCCATCGAAAACCTTTGGGATGAATTTGAACGCCGACTGCAAGCACGGCCTAATCCCCCGACATTGGTGACCTCACTAATGCTTTTATGGCTGAATGGAAGCAATGTTCCAACAGCTAGTGGAAAGCCTTCCCAGAAGAGTGGAGGCTGTTATCGCAGCAAAGGGGGCACCAACTCCATATTAATGGCCATGATTTTGGAATGAGATGTTCAATGAGCAGGTGTCCACATACTTTTGGTCCTGTGGTTTATTGTCTTAATGTACATTTTAGAATATTCGCATGACAATCTGTCATCATTTGGGTGAAAACCTAGCTATAGTTAGGAAAAAGTGTTGTCCAAATCAGATATATTAAAATTGCCAGTTTGGTTGCAATCAATTAGCGTAATTTCTCAGATTTCAAATTACATAAAAAAAGAAATATAATGTTTCAGGAATGCTTACCTGTTTCTAACCACAGAAATTGTTTCAGAACAATCTGAGATGGTCGGCGCCATGGCTTGCTGAAATGACATGGATCAACCCTGGAGTCACTGTCTCTGTTTGTCAGGCTGCTGTGGTGGTGGTGGAGGACTCAACCAAACAGACACACACAGTGAAACTGAAAGATTCCCACTGTCCCCATGTGGTGTGGTGTAGCATGTGGACCACGTTGTGTGATCCATGGTGTGATTTGCACTGTGGTTTGGCACCAGATGAAATAAGGAAAAGCTTTGATGTTTCATGATGACTTGTTTTACAGTGCACTTCATGCGGATCTTCCTTGTTTCGTGATTTACAGTAAATGTGTATAACATTGAGTTTCAACATTTCAACATTTTCTGAAAACCCCTGTGAACTATGGGAACGTTTCCAGAATTTTGCAAGCCTTGAATGAAGTGGAGATACTTCATGAAGTGTGTTTATTATTGTGTTCATTCTATTTGCACACATTTGCACACTAGTGTTGTTGTGGTTGTGTATCTGAGCTGCAGGGGGAGACGAAAATCTTGAAGCTGAAGAACCTTCGTCCTCAGGACTACGCCAACTACAGCTGCATCGCTTCTGTTAGGAACGTCTGTGGCATTTCCGACCGAAACATTGTCTTCAAACTCACCAACAAGACAGGTTAGTCTTCAAACTCACCAACAAGACAGGTTGGTATCATAGCATAGTTTTCAAATGCACCAACAAGACAGGTTAATCTTCAAACTCACCAACAAGACAGGTTGGTATCATAGCATAGTTTTCAAACTCACCAACAAGACAGGTTAATCTTCAAACTCACCAAACTCACCAACAAGGTTTATCAGAAAACAGCAAACCTCCATCCTATTCTTCTTCCTCTCCAGCATCTCCCTCCATTAAGCTGCTGGTGGAGGATCCCATCGTGGTGAACCCTGGCCAGACGGTGTCCCTGGTGTGTATCACTACGGGTGGGGAGCCCAACCCCACGCTGAGCTGGGTCAGCAGCTCTGACAGCCTGCCTGAGAAGAGCGTGGTGAAGGGTGGAACACTCACCCTGCCAGCCATCACTTCAGACGAGGCTGGGGTCTACAGCTGTGTAGCCAGTAACAACGTGGGCAACCCAGCCAAGAAGTCTACCACAATAGTGGTCAGAGGTGAGAGGGGAGCAGGAGTGGGTGTTTGTTGTAGGTGGAGTGTACAATACATATATTGTAGAATCCTTAGAAGAGCACTGTCAGCCCTGTCAAGGGTCCCGACCTCTAGGTAAAATGACTTACTGTATGTAATGGACTGACAGAGGCAAGGTCAGAGATTTTAGTCCCGCTTAGGCTGCTCATGGGCTATTTCTTTATGAGCTAATCCGCTTTTCAACATTCAAGTGAAAGGAATGGTTATTAATATGGTTACTTGTTTCTTTTGCTGCTACAGAGTTAATACAGTGTGTGAGCATTGTTTCACTACAATTGACATATCTCACATTTGATGTTGCATTAGGAAAGCTGTATTGCCTGTACGATCCTACAACACACGGTGCTATAGTTGGAGACACATTGAGAGCATATCAACATATTCCATACAGTGTTACGACTTCTGTGCAATAAACTGTTGGGTGAAGCCAATAGCATGGGGATGCATGTGAAACCACTCATTAAAGATACTTATTAACGGCCAATTAGAGTCATTAAGCCATGGCAGTCAAGCTGAAGGCACTACAGGCTGTTTGACAATCAACTGGGATGAAGACTTAGCGTCCAAGTCTCTTCCCCTCAAGGTAATTGACACACGAAGAAGCTAATAATTGCAGACTTGCCTTTGGGAGCAGCCAATGTGTTAAGGATTTAGTGTCCAAGGCCCTTTATCTCAAGGTAATTCATACATGGAACAGCCAATATTATAGACTTGCCTTTGGAAGAGCCATTGGTTCTCCGGCCGTATAGTAGGATGAGACATTTAAATGTTTGATTTATATAGTGTGAGTCTTCAGTGTTGTGGTGAGTTGAGTGAAGACTGTGTTGCCGGAGAAACTGGGATGAACTCAGTGAAGTAGGACAAGCACTTAGCACAGTTCATTTGGTCATGCTGAATATGACAGCTGGTTAGGATAGTGGTGGTGGTGTGTGTGTGTGGGCATGTGCGTGTGTGTATGAGCATGCATATTTTGTGTGTGTGCATTTGTGTGTGTGTTTGTGTATGTGAACAGATATTACACAGTCTATGTGTTACTATCTGTTTAAAGTATGTATATTTGTTTACACATGTTTGTGTCTTTTTGTTGATCACACTCTAGTCCTTGAGAAGCCCTCTAATGCGGGTGTTGCCAAAGGGACTGTCTGTGTTTTCCACAGATCTGTTGTCAGCAGATGGTGGCGTTTCTGACCATGCTGTCCCACCAGCCATGCTGGCTCGCCATTTGGCTCACCCCCTCCTACAGTGCTGTGTGTACGTGTGTGTGTGTTTGGCTTGCCCCCTGGTACAGCTCAGCATGCTGTTGGTTCACCGCAGCTCTACTACCATGATCTTTTCATGGATGAAAGGAAGGAGACACGTCTGTAAATGCAGGTCAATACCCTGTGTTTTTAGTCCAGATCACACAATGTTTGGCAACAAAAGGATACTTTAGTGACACAATGACCTGGACAATGAGATATTTTCTCCACCTCTGTCAACACTTAGTTCATTTGTTAGGGAATGTGTTTGCTGTAAGGTTTGTTTTACTGTGTGTGTGTGTGTGTGTGTGTGTAACTACTGCATGTCTGTGAATTGTTCACTACACCGGTTTATCAAACGTGAAGCGACAGCATGCAGTGAGAGGAACGTCTAAGAGACATTGCCTTGCGTTCATTTCCTTTTCCCCCACCAATACCATTTACACACCTAGTACTTTAGCTACGTTTCCTAGCACTGTAGCTACGTTTCCTAGCACTGTAGCTACGTTTCCTAGCACTGTAGCTACGTTTCCTAGCACTGTACCTACGTTTCCTAGCACTGTACCTACGTTTCCTAGCACTGTAGCTACGTTTCCTAGCACTGTACCTACATTTCCTAGCACTGTACCTACGTTTCCTAGCACTGTACCTCCGTTTCCTAGCACTGTACCTACGTTTCCTAGCACTGTACCTACGTTTCCTAGCACTGTACCTACGTTTCCTCCCTGTGCGTTCTTAAAACAGTGTGCTTTGCAGGTGTGTGATGTGAAGAAATGAGTGGTGCTGGAGGTATCAAACGTTCAGAATCAAACAATGTTCTGCTGTTGTCTCGCCTGACAATTCCTCCAGGACTTTCTTCCTTCCAAATGACTCCAAATGAGACATCAGCCATTTCAGTCAGCGAACACACAGCAACTCACACACACAGGCAACCCCTCCACAACACACACAGGCTCTACACTCTCTGTGAGGGGGTTCTGTGTTATTAATAGCAGAGAAAAACTGCAATGGGTTTCATAGTGAGCCAGCCTGCTGATGTTATTTAGGCTGTTGTTGAGAATTGTCAGGGGAAAACAAACCCCTCATGACGTGACTTGTAACAACCTGGACGCCAGCATGTAAATCAACATGTGAATGACTCAAATTTGCTCTGGAATACATTCTGGTCCGGAGCTGCATACATTTCCATTCATAAATGGCAAATGTAATGGTCTGGGTGAGTGGGCCTGGCAGACAGACTAGAGAGTTGGGCAGCGGCCTTCAGGACTGGGGTTATTTGTCAGTGTGTGTAAGTGTGGTTGTTTGTGTGTGTGTGAGTCCTGCTGGCCTGCGACTGAACTTGTCAAGTTCATTAGAGGTCAACCAAAAAGGTAATATACAGCACAACGGCCTGTCACTCGCCACATCCAAACATTGGCATATGTCAGTGTGTGTGAGCGTTAGTGTGTGGAGGCATGGCGTGAATGTGTGATAGTATGATGATAATCAGAGAGGGGTGTGTGTGTGTGTGTGGTTGGGGTCTGGGGTTGGACGGTGTGTGTGTGTCTGGCGGGGGTCTGTATGGCTGGGGTCTGGTGCTAATGTCTCTGTCCCCTGTATGTCTTTACCCTTGACTAATGTCCCCGAGAGGAGGTAGGTAAAGTAGAGGAGAGAGAGAGCCATCTGGCCCTGAGAGGACCGCTAAGCTAAACCTGCTGATTACCAGTGGGAGAGATGAATGGATGTATGGAGGCCATTGTGTGGTGCCAAATGAGAGATGGACAGACAGAGAGGGAGAGAGACTGGGGGCTAGAAAGAGAGATATAGGTGTCAGTGTCATCTTGTCAGCCAGTCTTGAGGAGGTTTCAGGGATAGTGTGTGTCTGTCTGTCTCTATGTGTATGTGAATTTGTGTTTGTGTATACGTGCCTGTAATTGTGTCATTGTACCCACGTCAGGGGCATGTGTCCCCTCATTAGCTAAGCAGCTCCCATGAGGGGGTATTGTAATCAGCCGTGTGACTAGAGTCCTCTATGGACCAAACCCCAAAAGAGACTTCTTTCATTGTGTCATTATCTACTTATTCATGTTACAGGCCACCCATTATTATTCACCACAGCTACTGTACCACCATGGAGACTATTACACACACACACACACACACACACACACACACACACACACACACACACACACACACACACACACACACACACACACACACACACACACACGTCTAAAGTCTTAAAGCCAGGGAGAATAGTACACTCTCTTTACAGGCACAAGCACTTTGGCTTAACAAAACACGCAGGAGGTTGCATCATGATTCATATTCAAAGAGGTAAATAAAATCCAGGTAACCAGAAAGTATCCTATTCATCAGTGCCCTAGCTACAATGTAATCAGTGTAACCTCTTTAGATCATAGAAGAAAGAAAGAAATTGCCTGACATTAGTGGAGTGTAGTAAGTGTTTAAACAGTTCCTTCCATTGTCTTTCTGATAATGCAGGGTAGAAAAGTATTCTGTAGAGCGCAGGTAAAGAGCTTTAAAAGAAAAGTCTTACTGGAAACAGTATTCATTGATCATTTCTTTCTCTCCCGCACAACCATGGCCCTGGTTCTGTGACAGAAATGTTCAGAGCGGTGAAGAGAACCAACTTCCAAAAGCCTTTTCATTAATAATGCATGGTGAATGTGTGTTTGTGCACGTTAACTTTCATTTTGTGCCTCGGTGCTCACGGTACTTAAACGCTTTTAACTACTGCAGTGAGGTAAATCAGGGTCACACAGAGTGTTTCTTGGTAGTCTTAAACAAATCTACTTTGACACAAAAGTATACACCTCACAAACATGGTTATGGGCTTAGAAAAAAAAGACACCTGTACCATGTCAGATATAGAGTTGAAATGTATTCCATTTTGAGTTTGTATCCCAATATGACACTATATATACACATCACAGAAGACTGCAATATAACAAAACTGAATAACATTCCAACCATGAGGTCACTAGAGGCCGATTTGGCCATTTGAATGCAGGAAAGGTCTACATTCAGTAAATGTTTCCTGTTTCTGAGCTGTTTTTTGTATGCAGGCTCTCTCCTGTCCTCCAGCATGGTCTCAGACTAGAATGAAACATAGTAAATTAAAATCTGGGACACAAAATTAGTATATTATGGCAAGAACAGCTCAAATAAGCAAAGAGAAGTGACAGTCCATCATTACTTTCAGACATGAAGGTCAGTCAATCCAGGTCAAGAACTTCGATTTTTATTTCAAGTGCAGTCACAAAACCCATCAAGCGCTAGGATGAAACTGGCTCTCATGAGGAAAGGAAGTTACCTCTGCTGCAGAGGATAAGTTCATTAGAATTAACTGCACCTCAGATTGCAGCCCAAATAAATGCTTCACAGAGTTCAAATAAAAGACTGATCTAAACATCAACTGTTCAGAGGGAATTGTGTGAATCAAGCTTTCGTGGTCGAATTGCTGCAAAGAAACCACTACTAAAGGACACCAATATGAAGAAGAGACTTGCTTGGGCCAAGAAACACGAGCAATGGACATTAGACCGGTGGAAATCTGTCCTTTGGTCTGACGAGTCCAAATTTGAGATTGTTGGTTCTAACCACCCTGTCTTTGTGAGATGCAGAGTAGGTGAACGGATGATCTCCGCATGTGTGTTTTACCACCGTGAAGCATGGAGGAGGAGGTGTGGGGGTGCTTTGCTGGTGACACGGTCTGATTTATTTAGAATTCAAGGCACACCCTTGAATGAGTAGGTGTACCCAAACTTTTAACTGGTACATACACACATACACACATACACAAAAATAAATAACACAATATCACAACATACTGTCCCCTCCCTCCCTCATCCTCTCATATCCCCTGTTGGCCAACATTCTTACTCCTGATAAATAGAAGGCAACTGTTCAAAAAATAAAATGAAAGGCTGCCATCTCAAGAAAAAGTAATCAATACAACCTCTCAAAGTGTATTTAATTGT
The DNA here is from genome assembly GCF_013265735.2 of Oncorhynchus mykiss. Lineage (NCBI taxonomy): Eukaryota > Metazoa > Chordata > Actinopteri > Salmoniformes > Salmonidae > Oncorhynchus > Oncorhynchus mykiss. The sequence continues at coordinate 34,988,530 of NC_048572.1, forward strand.
TTCTAAGTGTAGAAAAGACATTCGATCTTTCAACCAAGATGTTACAGTGGGAGGTTTTGGAGGATTTCCAATTAAGCAAGATCTGCTGGCGGCTATGAGGGAAGCAAACACTACAACGTCTGCTTTACTTTTAGTGAGACTAGGTAACAAAGATGGAACTCCAAATATAGCAATCAAAGGACAAGGCTGCAGGTCAAGATCTAGAATATTAGAGAGAGTATTAAAAAGGGATGACCAAGACTCAGACAGCTTAGAACATGAATAAAATATATGGGTGTGGGTTGCAGGAGTGATTGAACATCCCATTTGTGTCTGGGAGGAATTTACACCGTTTTTCTTTGGTGTAGTGAATTCTGTGCAAGACCTGTAAACTGAATTAAACGTAATGAGTACATGAGGATGTGGAGTTAGCCCTATGGGCCTCCTCCCACCAGTAAGGTCAAGTTCAAGTTCACTACCCCAGTCTGTCTTGATTTTGTTTATTGGAGAGGGTTCAGAGGAAAGCATAATGTCATATAATCTAGAAATCAGACCCTGCTGATTCCACAGCAAAAAATAAATAAAAAATAAAATAATAATAATAAGTGGTTGTTCCAAATAGGGTTTAGAAGAGAAGGGGCAGAAAGTCTAAAATGTTGACGAAAATATCCCCAGATCTTCAAAGTAGAGAGCACAATGGGGTTGCCCGTATACTTTGAAGGACACAAGGACAGTGAGGCACAAGTAAGAGCAAAAAGGGAGGATGATTGGCAGGAGTGTGCTTCTAATGAGCACCAGTTGTTACTTGAAGCATCACACCAGACCATAATCTTTAGAATATTGGTTGCTCGATAGGTAAGCAGTACATTTGGAAGTGCCAATCCTCCGTCATGTCTCTTTTTTAAAAGTTTTGCTCTATGTATCCTAGGTGATTTGCCTGCCCAGATAAAATGACTGACGAGCCTGTCCAACTTGGCAAAAAAATTATTTTGGCAGAAAGATGAATTCTGCCAGCTAAAGAGAGAGACTATCCCAGCGTTTTAAGTCTGCTTTAACTCATGTGACTAGACATGCAAAGTTAGTTTTATGGAGGGTAGCTAGAATGTGTCATATTCACACCAAAATAGGAAAAACCAGAGGGCTCCAGGGGGAATTTGCTTGGCAGTGGGGTTGATCGGAAAACATTCCCTTTTCTGAATGTTTCATTTGTAACCTGAGAATGATCCGAATGTGTCTAAAATATGTTATTAACAGAGTTCATAGGGTTAGTGATATATAACTGTAGATAATCTGCACTTTGAACACTTTGTGTTCTTCACCAGCTCGGTGGATGATGATGATCATTTTAAGGCCAAGGAAAGTGGTTCTATCGGAACTGCAAAAAGGGAGCGGGGACATAGGACACCCTTGACCGGTCCCTCTGGAGACGGGGAAGTATTTTGAATGTTGAGAGTTACTGTGTACCCTAGCCATAGGAGAAGAATAGAGCAGACGTATCCATGAGATGAAATTGGACCCAAAACCAAATCTTCCCAAAATCCCAAAATCTAAATAATCCCACTCCACCCGGTCGAAAGCCTTCTCCGCATCAAGAAAAACAAAAATTTTGGGGTCTGGAGAGACAGAAAGAGAGAAATTAATGTTCAAAAGACGGCATACATTGGCAAACAGTTGTCACCCTTTGATGAAGCCTGTTTGAGCATCAGCTATGACATCCTGAAGGCAGGGTTCCAACCGGCATGCTAGAACCTTAGATAATAGTTTAACATCAGCGTTCAAAAGTGAAATGGGCCGATATCCACCACATTCCGCCGGATATTTCTCTTTTTTGAGCATGAGTGAGATAAAGGCTTGAGTTAGCATCGGGGGGGAGAGAGCCCTGTGATATGGAGTCCATGAACATATTTAATAGTAATGGGGCGAGTTGATCTGAGAATGCTTTATACAAATCGACGGGGAAGCCATCAGGGCCTGGGGCCTTGCCACTTTGCATTAACTTTAGACCCTTTGTTATCTCATCTAGATGCAGAGGGTTATCCAGAACTTTACTCATGTCCATATCAATGGATTGAATATCCAAGTTATCTAAAAAGTTGTCCATAGCCGTATTTTCTGATGGGGATTTGTAGAAGTTAGAATAAAATGACACAAAAGTTCATATTAGGGGGATCACTTGTAAGATTATGGGAAGAGTCATTTACCTGAGAGGTGAGATGCTGACTGGCATTTAAGTTGGTTTGCCAAAAGATGGCTGGCCTTGTTACCATATTCATAGGTCATCCCCTTTGTTTGTTGCAACAGAAACTCTGCTTTATCAGTCTTAAGTAGCAAAATTTGAAATTGTGTTTTTACATTGAATAAAAGCAGAGACACAGAGCTACAAAATGGTATAACATACATTGCATTTGAGGAACAATTGTAAAGTATTTCTGCAAAAGAGATTTCTACATTCATGACCCAAATGGGTTGTGTTGATCCATGGCGCTTCCTCCACCCGGACACAAAGGACTCCTCCTACTTTTCTCATGTTCATCAAACCTACTCGCGCATAGACTACTTTTTAATTTTTTTAGATAGTAACATTCTCCCCTCATTTAAAATGACAGAATATTCTGCTATAGTAATTTCAGAACATCCCCCCCCCCCCCACATTCTGGACTTAGCTCTTAATCCGAACACACACAAAAAGATTAAACACGACCCTATGTATTCATTCAAATTAATAAAAATGACGACACCTCCCCCTCTCTTCTTTGGGAGACGTTCAAAGCTGTATGGGGAAAATATAATTTCTTACCATGCTCATTATGTCAAACAAAGGAAACTGAATCGTCAAGAACTCGTGGACTCATGACAATAGACCGGCAGTATACAACTTCACCATCCCCTGAATTATACGCAGAGGCTGAAACTTGAAACTCAATTATTGATAAGAGGAGAAGTCAAATGATGAAGAAAGAGGAAAAGAGAGATTGAGAGAGGAGCAGCATGAAAAAAAACATCTGAATTAAAAAAAAACTCAAATCCTTCAGAGAGACAGAAACAGAGCACAAGAATATTTGGATAATGCCAACATACACCCCCCCCCCCCCCCCCCCCCCACCACCACCACCACGGATCCCCCGACATTCCCAACATAGACCAAAAAAAAATATTAAAGCGATAGTACAATTCCATTTTATAGAAAAAAATACAAATCCTAAACTCGTCATTATGAACAAGACGAGCAGCAGGAATTCTCTTACTCAGCATCCGTTGATTACCCTAATGTGCTGTGAGGTCAAACCGACCTAGGAAAGAAGTTACATACACCCTTGAACAAATAAAATATGTCATTAGGCAAGTGCACTAATTGGGGTTCGGTCACACTTTAAACAAAGACTTTAAACACACACCTTCAGCTTTAGTTATTGAACAATATTAACAGCGATCAGTGACATTTCAATGGCCATGATATGATGTAGTCCACTAGGTGTGGCCAAAGGGCAGAGTAATGACAAACATTCAAATTGAACCAGTAGGCTATGAAAACGGTCAGCCCCTGTCTTGGTAAATTATTACAAACACCCTACATAATGTAACATATCATACTAATTTAAGTGGCCAAGATTTTTATTTACTATGCTACATCTAACCATGAGTCCAGGTTGTCTCCTCACCTCTCCTCCCCTCTCTCGCTCCAATTTGCTAGGATTCTTCTTAATAAGTGACTCAATTTCTGTGCCTGGGCTCTGCCTTCTCTGTATACCAACATGCTCCACCAGCTTACTCCACACCGCTTCTATAGTCGCATGTTCTTTTGAGGTATGGATGAAGTGCTGGAAGTGATGTAAGAACAGGCGGAGACAAGCAGAGCGATGGGTTTACCCTCCTACAGTAAATGGGAAGGTTTTGTTTCCGAGCGGTGCCCGCGTTAAAGAGTTAAAGATTCACTGGGCCTTTGTAATGATTGCGTTGTTGTTGTTGTTGTATAGAGGTGTGTGTGTGTGTGTGTGTGTGTGTACATGCATGCTAGCTTGCTTGCTTGCTTGCTTGCCTGTGTCTCCTGTATCCTTGCTTGAGGAATGTGTGTAGAGTTTTGGGGAAGGATTTGGGGTTTGGTGGACAATATGTTTTCAAGAGGGAGGCAGTCCACACCGTGTTGAACTTGAACTTGACTTGACAATGTCAGAGTATTCACACTAGACAGTTAACTAAGGTAGAGTGAATTGTTACAGTCTTAATCCAATGTTTGTACACTGACACCTTTGTGACACACATGTACACACACGCACGCACGCACACACACAACATTTTTTTTTTTTACTTCATTTATCTAGGCAAGTCAAAATCGTATTTACAATGACAGCCTACACCAGCTAAACCCGGACAACGCTGGGCCAATTGTGCACTCCCCTATGGGACTCCCAATCACAGCCGGTTGTGATACAGCCTGGAATCAAACCAGGGTGTCTGTAGTGACACCTCAAGCACTGAGATTCAGTGCCTTAGATTGCTGCGCCAATCGGGAGCCTAAATGGGATCTGATTGGATTATAGTAGTCCATCCCCTAGGATACAGTCTGTGTACTAGTATTAATGGAATGCTGTAATAGATCAACTCAACACAGAGGCAACACAAAATAGCCTTTCACACTGTTAAGGTACACTGGTAGTATCCACTCTAAACCATTTAATTAACTGATTCCCCATACAGTACCTCTATGTGCTTGTATTTACTATTTATATGGTTGGAACGAAGTGTATACTGCTTCCACCACTGTGTAAATACGTCCAATAGTATTACTGTATTATATTATATTACATCTCAGGAAAATTGCCTTTCCAACATGATGACATACTAGGCTGTTCTATTGAGAGCGTACAGACAGAGCGGTGATATGGCTTTTCGTTAATACCTGATGTTTGAATTGTGAAGGTCACTGTCAATCCATGGATATACTGTGATTCAGCACAACTTTTTCAATATCAACAGACATAATTACGTACGCAACTCATTTTGAACAATATTATATGTAATATCAAATGGGCTTTTGCCTTCACTATAGTCGAATGCCTACAGTATAGTCGATCCATGGCTGTATGTGACCGACCGCCTTGATTCGATTTTATGTAGCAAAATGTGAAATTGTGTAGAGACACAGAGCTACAAAATGGTAAATCATATGTAAATCAAATCATCATCATCATGTGATGGCCTTTGAATGTTTTTGTACCGACTGGAGAGAGTTTTTTTGTCTACAGCCATTCAACATCATTCACACCCTCTTAAGCTTTAGCCCCCACCGAAACTCTGACCATTTTACTCGCCCTAGCAGAGCTGGTTAGGTTGTTTACATGTTATCCAGAGCATTGGTGACTGTAACTGTGCTGCTGGCAAAAAAAAATGTATTATGCTTTTTTGCCAACCTTTAATTACATAATTTATTCTGCGCTCTGGCACACTCAGACGAGAGTGCTCTGAAATCGGAGTAGATGGCCAGACTGAATTTATGAATGCACCTGAAATGGTTACTTGCATCCGAGATACGAATAATAAGATAATACACATAACGATGGACTATCTTCCATGTGTACATCATTCATGGATGGACGAGTCTTCCTGTCACGGATGCCATGGTTGAACTTAGTTTGAAGATGTAATCCGGAGAAAGGTGTTTTCTCCATCTCCTTAGCTATCTTACTCTAATTCAACTGATTTCAAAACTCTGTCCTCCAGAAAGTGGAGAGCAATACATAGAATACTGACCAGCTCAAATAGACAGAAGCGTGCTGTATTGCCGACCAATCGAAACTCATCTCTCGGCATGTCCAGCCCACTCATTATTTCAGCCAATCATGGCTAGCGGGAAGGTTGTTGCCTTATTCATTTTTCATTACATTTTTATTTACAGATGGCATACAATTTATTAAGGCACATGAAAGTTCACATGTTCAAGAAGGCATTTCTGCCCAAAATGCATTTTGATTAAAAAAAAAGTTTACTTTCAAATGGCTCTCCTATGAAGTAGTGACCCGCGACATTACCCTAGTTTCCTGAAACGGGTCACATAATGTTATTCAGCACCACTTAAAAAATATTTGTATACTTGTTACAGTCCTAAAGCTGCTCCGGAGAGAAAAGTATGTCACAAATTAAATGTGTGAAGATAATTTAACTGTGATCTAAGCCTTGCAGGAACCTACCCTGACATGAATCAACCTCGGCCAAATTGTGGATTCAGAGTTATCTAATAGAACTCAGAGTTTTTTTAATGGAAGCTTCTCTAAAGTCAAACATGTAAAGTGTGGTGTACCGCAGGGCAGCTCTCTAAGCCCTTTACCCTTTTCTATTTTTACCTATGACCTGCCACTGGCATTAAACAAAGTATGTGTGTCAATGTATGCTGATGATTCAACCATATACGCATCAGCAAACACAGCTACTAATGTCCCTGAAACCCTTAACAAAATGTTGCAGTCTGTTTTGGAATAGGTAGCCAGTAATAAACTGTTCCTGAACATCTCTAAAATTAAGAGCATTGTATTTGGTACAAATCATTCCCTAAGTTTAAGACCTCAGCTGAATCTGGTGTCATGACGAGGCCCTTTCTCTCTCTCTCCTAACCCAGGTTTTGTTATCTCAGGTCATAAATTCTTGGCAGAGACTCTCTCCCCCTGGTCATGCTGAAAGAGAGGGAGAGAGCACAGAGAGAGAACAAAGGCCTTCACTTGGCCAAACTACTAAATACCCAAAATGGGAATTTTTGAGAATGTGGGAATGGTCCGTGGACACATAATGGACAGTTATGACGAGTGTGTTTCATTTGGTGATCTCATGAAGGACAGGAAACACACACAACGGTATATTTTAAAGTGTACATTTCCAGCTGTCAGGTTTACATCTAAATATTGTGAAACGTATGTGATTAAACATTAAACTATTTGTGAAAAAATGTAATGTGAAATTATTAACATTCTAAATGAGAGTATGGATTTTCATATAAAGATTAACTAGTCAGTGGCCACACACCCGTGAGCCCAGACATCACATTAGGCATCATAGACCAAAACATGCCGGGTGACGCTGGTGTGAAGTCTTTCAAACTACAACAAGGCAAATAAACCCACGGTAAGCCGGACGTCTCTAAAGGTTAAGACCACACAAACCATAAGACTAGAAAACCATCCCACGTGGAGCATTAGCTACACGGCTGGAGATGGTTAGACTCTGAGACTATCGATTCACTACAGAAGAAGCAAATTCTAGACACAAATTTCCGGTCTGCAGTTAGAAATTACTTTAACCTAGAACGAGAATACTGACAACCGCCGAAGCATCAATCTATGAGAACATTTCTGAATGGTAGTCTGAAGTATCCATTCTAACCACCAGAGCCGCGAAAGACTTACCAGAGACTCTGATGAACCCTACAAGACGATCGAGGAATCCAACAGAGAAGCCACCAACGACAAACGGGCGTAAATATATATACATTGCTATTATTCTCGAATGAGCGGCCGTTCATGTGGAAAGGATTAGCATATCAATGAATATAATTATAGACTATGTGTAATGAATCCATTTTGTCTTTCCTGCTCTCTCGGTCCCACCCCTTTCCTTTTGTCTACCAAGCTGTCATGTCTGTTTAGTCCACTAGGGACTTTTCTATCATTGTTAGTAACCAATATCTACTGTTTTTTTAATGTATTTCTGTGATTATTTTGTTAGTTAGTAAATAAATAATTAAGCCAATTTGTATATTGCTGATTCATTATGGAAACTAAGGTTTGTGCATACAACCAAGAATTGTACGACGTTCAGATGAGACTGAAAGAAAGTAAAGTATAATTAATGATGACTGAAATGTAAGAGATCTTTAGATCTCTAAGAATTCATTTGGAAGGCGGACCTCCTTAAATAATCTTCTCCATGGTGCCCCAGGTTATTAATGCATTTTTTGTTGCATTTTTTAATTCAATCGCGTAATCAATTAAACGTTAGGTATTAGATTTGATAAAATAGCATGTCATCACATTAAGGATACTGAAGACACGACACTGGTAATGAATGGTGTAGCTGTTGAACAAGTTGAGGAAACTAAATTACTTGGTGATACCTTAGATTGGAAACTGTCATGGTCAAAATATATAGATTAAATGGTTGTAAAGATGGGGAGAGGTCTGTCCGTAATAAAGAGATGCTCTGCTTTTTTTGACACCACACTCCAAAAAGCAAGTCCTACAGGCTCTAGTTTTGTCATTGTAACGGTTTTCTTCCGTTGAAGGAGAGGAGGACCAAAATGCAGCGTGGTTAGAGTTCAACATGTTTAATAAAGACCATAACACGAGAACACTACACAATACAAAATAACAAATGTGAAAACCAAAACAGTCCTATCTGGTGCAATGACACAAAGACAGAAGACAATCACCCACAAAATACCCACAGAATATGGCTGCTTAAATATGGTTCCCAATCAGAGACAACGATAGACAGCTGCCTCTGATTGAGAACCAATCTAGGCAACCATAGACCTACAAACTACCTAGAAAGGAAACAGCCCCATAAACATACAAAAAACCCTAGACCAGACAAAACACATAAATCCCCCATGTCACACCATGACCTAACCAAAATAATAAAGAAAACAAAGATTAACTAAGGCCAGGGCGTGACAGTCATATCTTGACTATTGTCCATTTGTGTGGTCGAGTGCTGCAAGGAAAGACCTAGTTTAGCAGCAACTGACCCAGAACAGAGCGGCACGTGTTACACTTCATTGTATTCAGAGAGCTAATGTAAACACTGCATGCCAGTGTCTTTTGGCTAAGAGTTGAGGAGAGACTGACTGCATCACTTTGTCTTTTTTTTTGCAAATTCCAAATTGTTTGCATAGTCAACATACACACATCTCTGGCACACACGCTTACCACACCAGACATAGCACCAGGGGTATTTTCACAGTTCCCAAATCCAGAATAAATTCAAGAAAGCATACAGTATTATATAGAACCATTATTGCATGGAACTCCCATCTCATTTAATGAACAGAGAACCTGGTTTAAAAAAACTGATAAAGCAACACCTCACGGCACAACACCTCTCCTGTATTTGACATAGATAGCCTACATATCAATACATACACACAAACTTTGTGGGCCTTTTGTAAATTGATGTAGTGCTGTCCTTGAGCTGTTCTTGTCTGTTAGTATTCTGTATTATCTCATGTTTCATGTAAAGTGTGGACCCCAGGAAGAGTAGCTGCTGCTTTTGCAACCTCTAATGGGGATCCTAATAAAAATCAAATACTAACATTTGTTGAGACGTGTCAGGAACAGTCTTCAGTCTTTCACCCGCCTGCTGACATTGATTTAAGTCTGGTTTGAGTCTGGTTTCTTAGTGTGCAGGCTTGTGTCAATCTTTCCCTCTGTGCCACCCCCCCCCCCCCCCTTCTTCTCTCTGCTCGGCTCCAGCATCGCAATGTTTTGCACATTCAATTTCCTGTGTTTAAACCTGACATGCAGGTTTTGTTTTCATTTTCCTTTTTCGCCAAACCGAATATGATAATGTCTCAAGGGAATTGCTAGATGAAACGATTTCTGTAGCGCCATCATTTTTTTTGTGTGCAGACGAGATGAATTGTACAGCAGCAGCGTTGGGAAACAATGCCACATAGATTAGAATGAAATCAGCCCGCTTTTCTCTTCGCTCTGATTTGATGACGCTGTTTGAAAACTAAACTGGATTAGCCATAAGTATCTTTCCATTGATATTTCTGCTTTCTGTGTGTGTGTGTGTTTGTTCGTGTAACGACTTCCTCTCCAATCAATGAATGCAAGCAACACTTGTGTGATTGGATGAATCACATCTCAGACAGACTGTGACTGGAAAAAGTGAATCTCAGACAAACATACAGTATTTCAGTCTGATCAGCCAGCAGTTTGCTACTTTACAATTTTACGCCCCATTCAAAATCAATTTCCTGCACCCTTCTAAAAAGTGTTGCACTGTTGCTGACCCATGCTGTCTCTAACCTCTCAACTGTTGTGTTTTTGTTGTCTCATGAGGTTGGGGAAAAGCAAAAATACAAATTTTCTTTCAAAAATTTGTTTTTCCATTATTGTTCTACAAATAGCAGAAAAATGCTTTTAAGTGTATATTTTGTCTACAGTGTCAAATAAAGGGCAATGTGGAATTACTCCTGTGGCTGCCACTTAAACACACACATGCATCGTACCTCTCTCACTTTTTGGTGTGTCTGCCTGTATGTTCTCTCCACAGCGCTGAAGAAGGGGCGTTTCTGGATCACCCCTGACCCCTACCATAATGACGACAACATCCAAATAGGCCGCGAGGTCAAGATCTCCTGCCAGGTAAGAACACACACACACACACACACACACACACACACACACACACACACACACACACACACACACACACACACACACACACACACACACACACACAATCCCCTTTTCACACGCATACTCAACTATCCACTCCTTCCAGGTGGAGGCCACGCCCCCTGAGGAACTGACATTTGGTTGGCTGAAGAACGGCCGCGCCATGCGTAGCTCTGAGCGAATGGTGATCACCCAGACGGACCCTGACATTTCCCCAGGCACCACCAACCTGGACATCATCGACCTGAAGTTCACTGACTTTGGCACCTACACCTGTGTGGCTGCGCTGAAGGGAGGGGGCATACCTGAGATCAGCATAGACGTCAACATCTCCTCCACTACTGGTGAGTCTCACACACCGCCATGTCAGAGCAGGAGATTGACTTATACACTTCCCCACACTCAGCAATAACACACACACATCAGCATTTCGCCACTGTGGTGGATAGAGACTTCCGTAAGACTACACAGTGTTTGCATCCCAAATTGCATCCTGTAGCCTATACTGTATAGTGCACTACTTTTGACCAGAGCCTTATGGGCCTTGGTCAAAAGTAGTGCACTATATAGGGAATAGGGTGCCATTTGGGATGTACCCCGACACATGCATGCACACAGTACATCATCAAGACTAACACACACACACAGCAATATAAATGTTCTCTTCTGCTGAAACATACACACTCTGGAGAAATACACTTTCATAATTCCTCTATTTCCCACAAACACATAAAATGGTGGCCTATTGAATTTGCCAATTAGCATGTGGTATTGTTTCCACAATGTGACCTATTTCCTACCCCAAACTAATCCGAACCAAACATCCTATTGTCTGGTATCCAAACTCAATTTATGGGCTTCATCACAAATACCACCATGTTCCCTATATAGTGTACCACTTTTGACCTGGGCTCTAATCAAAATTACTGCACTAAATAGGGAATAGGGTGCCATTTGGAATGTTACCATTTGGAATGCAGACATGCTCCAAAACTAAATCCATTCCCTCCTTTCATTTAATTGGCTGCTGCTATTACCATTTGTGTTACTAACATGACATACATCCATTACATGCATGATGTCTCTGGGAGACTTTAGATAAGGATATTCTGGTGACTAGAATGGTGGCTTCATTACAAGAGAATAACCTGAAGATATACAGCACATACCCAACACAGTGAGTTTGTGGAGGGTACCATCGATACAGTAGGAAAAGAGAAGGGAAGAAGTTTGTATTGGTAGTGGTTAGGTAAATAATGGTAGGTGTTAAGGAAGAGAAGAGACCTATGGGTTAACAGGGAGAAGTGATTACACTGGGTCGGGAGGGGGGTTGGGGGGTATCATGTGTAATTACCACTTAGAGGTCAATCAATGATCTCCCATCCTGCTGTGTTGTGCCGCCTCCAATTACCCCATCGTTCATCTCCTTTGCTAATGGACGGGACCTGATCGATAACATGCCTCACAAGAGAGGTGCTCCAATTGGGAATTTCCACTTGGAATTCCTCTGCCAAACAGGCAAGCAGTTTCTCATCTTGACCGTTGTCCCTCCGAGATTGGAATGACAAAAGGAAGGCAGTTGTGTTCCCGAAGAAACATTCCAAGTTTGCTGGCTGCTGATTTGGTGTGTTTGAAAGGCGCCAGGGCATGGTGGCTTCCTGTTAAGTGTGTGTGCGCGTGCGTGCATTTGTGTGTGTGCACTTGTATGTGTGTGTGTGTGTGTGTGTGTCTGCCTGCCTGTGCATGCTTGCCTCTGTGCGTGTAGCTATGGCAAGCCTCCTCTCTCTCTTTACTACACACACTCTGTGACAACACACCCTGCTGCCATTCACTGCAGCAACATGAAAGCCTGTTGTCGACCTTCGTGCATAATTACCCTAAAATAATCCTTTGATAATCCCCCGTGCTATAAAACAGTGGGATCAATCGTACTTGTCCAGTTTGTTTCCTCATTATCTTCTAAGTAGTGCAGCCTTTCCCTTTGGAGAGAGTGTGTGTGTGTGTGTGTGTGTGTGTGTGTGTGTGTGTGTGTGTGTGTGTGTGTGTGTGTTTTTGCGCGTGCATGCGCGTTTGTGTGTGCCTGGCCGAGACTCACCGACGCAGAAACACACTCTTTAATGTGAACCATCACTGCCGCTGTCTGACAGGAGAAGAGAGAAACACAAAGGAAATACCTGTCTTTATGATGATCATATAATATGAAAGGGCCTTTTGTGCTTGGATGGGATTGTTTTTTTAGCGTACTTGTTTTTTAAGGTGAAGGTTGTTTTTAAGTTGCGGCGGTTTGAATACGATGAAAGCGTTGCGTTACAGACACGGTGATTCATGTACAGGTAGAAGAGAAAAATGAACATACAGTTCTACTGTGTAATGCCTTCGTCATTGCCCTTCCGTAGCTTTCTTTGGGGACTACATTGAGATGTTCTGAAGTAGGTATGAACACTGTGTCGAGAAAAATTGTTGTATCTCCTTGTTTTGTATCCTGGCTGTCGCTATGTTGTTGTTAGCCAGTGACGCAGCGGTTTATTAGCCTATTAGCCAATGGTGCGGCTGTGCACTGAGTGGTTAGTCTCGGTCCTGGCTGGCGGTCTGTTTGGGCTAACTAAGCCATCTCTGATGTTCTCCAGAAGGGAGAGAGAGAGACTAGTGGTAATTACAGTCTCTTAATATAAGCATTTAGAGCAGATTACACTGCAGCTCTGCCAGGGCTACTGGCCATGGAAGTGTTATGAAAAAGATGGGGCCTCACGCTGTTGATGTATTTGGAAAGAGATGGGGCCTCACGCCCTAGAAGTGTTTGGATAGAGATGGAATCTTAAAGTATCTCAATCCTGAACACTGTGAAACTCTCTCACAGCCAAGCGCGGACCCAGGCCAGTCCAACTAAATTAGCACAGCTCAGTCTTTTCCAGCTCCAGCTGTAGTCATGCTTAACCACGCCCAACCCAGCCTCCAGCCCAGCCTCCAGCCCAGCCTCCACCCCACCCCAGCCTCTTCTACCCTACTGCAGTCCTAGTCCCCCAGCCCCAGCCAAGCCCAACACTCATTATCTACAACACAGACAGGGAATATTCCTACTCTACTGTACTTTTAACTACACTTTTATCCCCACAGCTTTCATTAGTCCCCCCCCCCCCCCCCCCCCCACACACACACACACACACAAAATAGTGCTAATATTTACAATCATCGCACACTCATTAAGTATCCAAGTCTTTTTTTTTATTTTGGGCACCCTGAGATTGCACAGTTAATGGTTTATTCATGGGCAGTATCCAAACGAGAGCCCAGATTTCCCCATCCAATACCAACAGAATTAAAAGACTGGTGAAAAGAAAAGAGGAAGAGAGGAACGGAGGAGGACTCATTTTCATGCTATGGGATAAAATGCAATTCATCTTAGTGTTCCCCTTTAAAGGCCTACTGCAGTCAAAATAAGGATTTTCTTGTGTTTTGTATATATTTTCACACTATGTGATTGGAATAATACCGTGAAAATTGTTATGATAGTGCCCTTTTAGAGTTAAAAAAACAACTCATGTAAAAGTAAAAAGTAGCTAATTTAAAAAGTAAAAGTAGGCCTCCAGAGTGGCACAGCAATCTAATGCACTGCATCGCATTGTTAGAGGCATCACTACAGACCCGGGTTCGATCCCAACCGGTAGTGATCGGGAGTCCGATAGGGCGGCGCACAATTGGCCAAGCGTCATCCGGGTTAGGGGAGGGTTTGGCCGGGGAGGACTTAACTTTGTTCCTCGCGCTCTTGTGGCGGGCCGGGCACCTGCATGCTGACCTCGGTCGTCAGTTGAACGGTGTTTCCTTCGACACATTGGTGTATCTGGCTTCCGGGATAAATGACCAGGTACTAAGAAGCGCAGTTTGACAGGTCATGTTTCAGAGGACGCATGACTCGACCTTCGCCTCTCGAGCCCGTTGGGAAGTTGCAGCGATGAGACAAGATCGAAATTGGGGCGAAAAAGGGGGTAAAATAAATGCAGTTGCTTTGCAAATCAAATCATTGACCTTGATAATTAGCTTAATTGAATGAGCAAACCGTTGAGACCCCCTGAAATAGAAAAGGGTCTATAGATGTCGCAATAGTTTGATAAACTGTAGGCCACATTTATGAAGTACATTAGGTTGTGTTGTGTTCCTGCAGCAAAAACAAAGGAGTTCTGTCATTCACTTCTCTCTGAACTTGCTGTTCGGTTTCAGCAGAAGCTGATTTTCAAAGTGAATTGAGTCTTTGCAGTGAAGAACAGTCCAACACAGCTAAAAAATACACTTACAAGCTGTAGAGGCATCGCCGGACTGTGTTCAATTTGAGAGACAGCTTCTTTATGTACGGAACGGAATGAAGCAGGTCCATCTTGTCTTACACACAGGCAAGGTACCCATCCAGCTCCCCTGTACCTTGTGACCTTTTTGGGCATCATTCATTGCTCTGTCTCGTCCTATGCCATTGTGTCAAGATGATGCTTCAGGTAGACCAAACCTGCATAGTGGCAATTACACAACCTGAAATTACACAACATCAGAAAAATGACATATTTCTGCATGTTCTGCTTCATGTTTCCACTTAGTTCATCATATCACTGACATTACAATAGCCCGAACACAAACTTTGCATACTTGAATGCATACTTTGCATACTTGAATGCTTGAAGTGAGTTTGTCAAATGTTCTCTGCTCTAAAAAGTTGTCTAATATTGTGATGAGTCCATGTCTAGCTGTACCTTTTGTGTAGACTCACACAATCATATGCAATATTAGTTCATTTAAACCAGCCCATCTATTGTTCTCCCTCACTTCACAAACACACGCAATAAAATTAGAATAATGTGTTGACCAAACATTACTTGTGAGAGACACTGATGTTGAATGAGTACATCAATCGTGAATGTTAATGTAATGAATGATAGGCCTACTTAAACTCTCATGAATGTGTCATGAACTGCTTCATAAATGTGTTATGAATGCTTATGTAAAGGTTAGGCCCCAGGCCCCAGTTACAGTAGTTTTACCCAGAAAACATACATTTTATGTGATTTAATTATCTGACATTTGGATATTATATGCTTCCATACATCAACTGAGTGATCTAACCGAATATAGTTAGCTAAAGGAAGAATACAAACGCTCCTATTCTATCCGAGACTTACTGAGTCTGACTTGGTCATAAACAGAAAATTGTTGCAGCATTACACCTGTGGTTGCACACACACAAAATAGAAAACCTTGCCTGTTAGGGATACAAACATTTTGTAATTCCACATCTTACTCCCAGTGGTCTCCAACCCAGTCCCAGAGAGCTACGAGCTCCACTGGTTTTCATCCTAGCTCCTAGCTCGGCCTGAGCCATGTAGTAATTGATTAACACGGATCCTTTTGGGGAGAGGAAATCACCTCCATCTCTCCCATGTTTAAGTAATGAATCTGTTCCTGATAAGCAGTTTCTCAATCATCAGCCAGTTCCACACCTGGGATACCCAATAGCACACGGCGGCTCTCCAACCAAATTAATAACTGCACTTAATAAAAATAAATGAAGGATGGATTCAAAATAAGGCAGGGACCAAGCTGTATTAATAATAAACACTGGTGAGAGACACTGTCCTTCCAGAAGCATGGTTAGACTTGGAGACAACCTCTAATTTGTTTTATTTCATTTGAGATATCTGAGTCGGGTAACATTACTCTATGTGACCCTCTACTTAATTCAGCCCCAGTGCACTCACTTAAAGGGGAACTACACCCGCTGATTTGGCCTCGTCTTTTGTCTTGCTGCTCAAGAAATGCAGGCGGCCATGACAGGAAACAAACGTAAGTTGGTTTGATGTGGGTGTTTCTTGGGTGTGTCCTTACCACCACCAATCTGTCAGAACCTTGCCCCCAGCTTTCACAACACACAAACCTCCTGCAGGTTGAGTTCAATAACTACAGGCAGGGCGAGGTGCCAGAGGAAGCTTTGAATAGGTCCGTAGCCTACAGAGTAATATGAGAAGAATGCAATTGCTGAATTTATGTAGATATTCTAAACTAAGTGTTTTGATAACTTTCACATGTAGTAACAGGTTCGTGTAGAGTAAACAACCCTTTATGAAATACCATAGAAGCAGTGTTCTGCTAATACAACATTTCATCTTTCATTGTTATTCCCAGTTGATATGGATACTGTGCCTATCAGCATTTTGTATGTTGGTAATGGGGCTACCTTGGCAAACATGTCAGAGTGGTCATACCTTCCTGTGTGGTGTCCCGTATACCACAGAAGTTCCCTGGTCCTGATGCAGAATACACAAGGTTTCTCCCTCCCCATATTGACTGATACTAGTCAATTCAGTAACATCAAATACATACAATACAAGTAAAAGTTGTGTCTAGTAAAAATGTTATACTGAGTGCCAGGTCTCTCTCCATTCAGAGACATCAGCATCAAGCCTGTCTGTCAGTCTGGACTTCATCACATCATCTTGCAGGTCTCCATGTTCTGGCTCCATACATGTTTCTGTGAACACATACACACATAGTTCTATTACCAATATAATTTAGGATAGGCCATATCTGACACATAAACATGTACTATGTTGAAGGTTGAAGAGGTCAGACTAAACCTACCTAATTCTGTTATAATTATGAGCAAGGCAAGAGGTGAGGCTGGAGGTGAGGTCTTTGCCAGAACCCCATTGATGGTCATAGCAGTGTAGATCAGCTCCTGGCCCCTTATCAAAGTTACTGGTCGGTGCCACACAAACACACACACACAGAGCACTGATTACATTATCAATGGTGGTTATGATTAGCCTGGTGGAACCTACATGATCGCTGCATTCACCTTTCTATTTCACTTCAGATACCATAAAATGTGAAGTGAAATAGAATGGTGAACACAGAGATTAGTCTGGTTCCACCAGGTTATATTACGCCCTGGACATTATACAATATGCATCTAAAAAGTGGAAATTAGGAAACAAATGATGTCAGTTTACATATAAATTGTGTTTCACAATTGGGTTATCAAATGTATTAAAGTAAGGAAGTGGGTTACCTTCTGAATTTGTACAAATGATGAGCCTGTGAAAGCTGCCGCTGACAGGTGAAGGTTGCTGGCCGGATACTTGCCAACTGTTCCACTCGTAGGAATGCTCACAGCGAGGGTATGTCTGCATGATGCTGATGAGAGCCACTTTGCTGGTCAACTTCATGCTGCATGTTCAGCTGCAAACTGGACATCTCTCGACACAACTACAGCAGGCAATCTTATGGGGTAGTTTTGACTGGGAGGGACTGTGACAGGGTGATATAATACACAGCCAAGTGGTCAATTGCATTTTGTCTCATAGGAGACTGGCAATTAACGGAGGAGGTGTCACAAGGGTACTTGTGTCGCATGACACATTTTTTATTCTGAGGTCTTGCCTGACAAGCTGTGAAAATAGCAAGTGAACAGTGCATGAAATTATCTTTGGATGTCGCTAAACCACTGCAATCACATTGCTGGACATGTTATGATACTCACCTTTGCTCCTTCTGGCAGGTCCCGGCATCTGTTAATGACCAGGGGATCAGTCAGGCACCCAACTGTGCACTTTGTCTAACAGAAAAACATGATCAACGATTGCCATCATCCCTTAATTAGAAACATAGCTCAAGAAATCATTTGGAAGCTGATTCTAACTCGTTTGGAAGCTAACTCTATGCTTTACAGATGTAGACTGACTGGCCACAGATTGGACTAGATTCAGGCCGGCGAAACCGTTACACTATGCAACGAACTGTTGCCGTGTTTTGCTTTGGCCCTGGTTTGGCTTGAGTTTGGGGCTGCTAGTTAGTACCCTGTTGTAGTCAGATGTGAGTTAGCTACTACCACCATAGCTGCATCCAATATTTATTTGTGCCCTGGACATGGGTTGCACCTCGGCGGCTTGTGACTGTTTTGTCTAATTACTCTAACTTAGAGTGGCATGGAAATATGATGACATTGCTAAAATAGGCAAACAGTCCCATGTAACTCAGTTGGTAGATTATGGCACTGGCAACGCCAGGGTTGTGGGTTTGATTCCCACGGGGACCCAGTATAAAAGTGTATGCAATCATTCTGTAAGTCACTCTGAATAAGAGAGTCTGTTAAAATGTAAATAGTTCATAGGAAACAACTTTGCCATATTATGAGTAGAGAGATGTCAATGTTGCCATTACTGTTACTAGCAAAGTTTGTCAAAAATAACCAGCAATCCTAATGTCAACCAGCTAAAATACGGTGGTCCCTTCAATCTTAGTTAGCTTGCTAAAGTTATACCACAGATAGAACAATGAGCCAGATATTTCACTGGATGTGTAAATGTGAAGCATCCAGTTGGTGTTTCCACTCACTACCAAATATGATGATGAGAGGAATCCCAGTGGCCAGCAGTGGAAGAGGATGGAGCAATATGGATTTTGGCCGACATTCTGCATATTTTCTCATTGATGAAGCATTTGATCTCCGTACAGTTTTCTGTTTACAAAACTAGAATCTTTTAACAAACAGAGTGGACTGCGTTTTAGACTTTACACAACGTTTCAAAAACATTGCATTCTTTAGAAGGAGTGTAAGGGCGAATTGAGTTGTTGCACACATTCCCTAACGTAAATATGCTAATAAATGCTAGAACGCGCCAATAGTATCTCACTAGCTCGATAGTGGCTCTGCCCACCTCTTTGCTTTTTCTGTCCACTATGATTAATTTGCTCCCATTGGAAATGACAGGCTCTGGTCTATCTTGGGTTAGCTTAAAAACATTTTTGGTTATACTGCATCTAAAGTCAATCTGGTGTCTTCACAATCATGATAAAAGGTTTTCCTACTAATTATTTGCCTCCTTTTCAAAAGTGATTGTGTTTCTAAGCCAAATCCAAGTTGTATTGAGGTAGGCTAACGTCAGCCAGCTAGTAGCCAGATGGTAGCTAGCTATCTAACATCAGCTATGCTAGGGATGATGGTGATAAAGATTATCAAAATATACATAACCAGACACATAACCAACAGTCTATGGTCTAGCTACCGGTATACTCACCACCACTGGGGACCAACAAACTACAGCCACCTATTCCCGCTTGATAGGGTCCTTCAGCAGGGCATGCAAACCACAGTTGTTGGCTGAGCATCCTGCTGGAAGCATGCATTTTATGTCAATTCGTAAAGGACTTTTCAGTTTAAAAGGTCTGTGATCCTTTGAACGCGTTGGTTGGGGGGCGATGAATCAACGGAGCCCCATTCAATGAAGGGAAGCGAACTGGGCGGAAGGGCAATTTTCATGTTGAGCTTGGCAAAAGGGGGGCATGATTTGTTGACATCCAAACACAACTTTCATTTACTCGTTGTAACGCACTTAGGTTCCAAACTCCGTTTTAGACGGGACTGACTTCATGACCAGAATTTATCCTATTTAGTCAATATTTAGTCAATTTTGACACTAGAATAAATGTTTGACTCATCGATGCCACATTGTCCTTAGTTCAACCGTCCATCCCTCTCTTGTCAGGACTAACAGGAAGTGAGAGGTTCTGATCATCCCAGTGACCGTGTTATCTGGTGACTGTAGTGAACTGTCATGGCTGCCACTGCAGACGTTGCTGATGTGATGTGAGCTGTTTGTTGATCTGCTCTAGGCCTTCAGTCCAGCTCACTGAGCCTGATAAAGGAATCCTGTATGGCACATTCACGTTGACTCATGATACCTTCAGTTACCTGTTCAGGGCCAGTCCTGGCCATTCTGCCGCCTTAGGGATGACAAAAAATTGCCACCCCTACAAGAATATTCCCAGTAACCAAATGTCATTGAAAAGACTTCTAAAATATGTTTTTCCACATGTTGAAATTAGGTTCACTTTCGGTTCTGAAAGAAAGTTGAAAATAGGTATTTTCCCAAACATTAAAAATGTGTATTTTCTGTGTATTGAAAATACATATTTTCCAGATGTTGAAATCAGCCTCATTTTCGGTTCTGAATGAAAGTTATGTAATTTGAATGAAAATATGTCATTTATAGTAGTCTATATTTGGGCCAAATCAAGGCTGGTTCAACCGAACATAGACGTATATGACTGGTTCAGATTTGGTCCGGAATGGACCAATTATTTTCTCCATGGATGTGGAAATCATACCGGTCCAGACTGCACCAAAAAAACATGTCCAAAAGGCATCAGCTTCGGTCCGTGCTTACTCAGGTAGAGCCTACAGCAGGGATGGGAAACTCCAGTCCTTGGGCCAGAGTGGTGTCACACTTATTCCCCATCCCTAGTCAACACAGCTGATGAAACTAATTGCATTCTAAACTGAAGATCATGATTAGTTGATTATTGGTGTCAGATGTGTTGGGGAAAAAAGCGTGACACCAATCAGGCCCCAGAGGCCTGGAGATCCTATCCCTGGCCTACAGTGTCGTCTGAAATGACATTTTGGGAATGCCCATCTATGTGGTAGGCGTTGGTCTGTGCTTACTGGGTGTAGCCTACCATGTCGGCCCGCAATATCATTTTATGAATGCCCATCCATGTGGTAGGCTCAAAGTTTGTAAAACAGGCATTGCGTTGTCTTTTTTAGTTCGGATTCTTGATTATCCTGAGCCTATTTGCAATGTGTTTACACAGTGGGAAATGCAGAAGTATTTTTATTTTTTGCTATGATCAGCTCGTAAAACATTTTAAGGATACAAACTTGAAACCACAGATCATGACAATTTAGCCCACGGGATGAAACTCCTGGTCACTAGTTGTGAGTAGCCTGATTGTCCATACCATGTTGTCCATTTTACTTTGACCTGTCCTGTTTTTAGGATATGTTGTTTGTTAACATGTCAGCATATTTTTATTTGATTGGGCGCCATTTACGTCAA
Organism: Oncorhynchus mykiss; assembly: GCF_013265735.2. Taxonomy (NCBI): domain Eukaryota; kingdom Metazoa; phylum Chordata; class Actinopteri; order Salmoniformes; family Salmonidae; genus Oncorhynchus; species Oncorhynchus mykiss. Next base: position 35,009,774 of record NC_048572.1, read on the forward strand.
GCTATTTGATTGGAGAAACCTGCTTGATGTAAACATTTTTTGTCTCCAGGCTACCGGAAAGGCCACATACTCTTTCTATAATATCCTATCAGTGCATTCAGAAAGTATTCAGACCCCTTCACTTTTTCCACATTTTGTTACTTTACAGCCTTATTCTAAAATGTATACATTTGTATTGTTTATTCACCTATCTACACATAATAACCCATAATGACAAAGCAAAAACTGTTTTTTTTTTAAATGAAGGAAATATCACATTTACATAAGTATTCAGGTTTTTAGAAAATGTGCAAACATTCTAAAAACCTGTTTTTGCATTGTCATTGTGGGGTATTGTGTGTAGACGGATGATCATTTGTATTTATTTAATCAATTATAAAATACAGTTGTAACGTAACAGAATGTGGAAAACGTTAAGGGGTCTGAATACTTTCCAAATGCCTTTAATATCTGCTACAGTACATGATTTATGTTAGTTTTTGTTTTTTTTAAATACTGAATGTTGGTGGAGTGCCCGCAGCGAGGCGTCTCTCCAACAGCCTCCTCAAGAGGCGTGCTGGGAATGGACAAGGTAAATATTTTGCGTCCCTGCCGTTGACAAAGTGGGCACTGCTTATCATAGGTCAGCATCAGCGCTACCTAAAAAGCAAATACGCCACTGGTTGAGAGAAATTGTCATTGTTTTGGGGCAGAATTTAATTAGGTTTTATGTGTTGTTGCAGATGCGTCTTGCTCAGTTTATCTTTAAAAAATGACGCCCTCGCCAATCTGCTGACGCCTAATCCTGCCTAATGAGCGGGCCAGCCCTGTACCTGTTTGTGTTGTGGTTGCCGTGGGTCAGTTGGTAGCTGTGGGATTGGTTTTCCACACTCACTCACTGAAGGTAGGGCTGAATCACTGTATTTAGTTTCTATTTGATCTGTCGATTCGACCAACTGTACCCACTATTGCGGTTGACTTGTACTTAATGAAATGCATATTGTACGTCAGTTTAATGAAATCCTCTTCTAAAAGATCATATTTTATTGTTGTAAAATAGTCTGTAAGTCTAACCATAAAAATAAAACCTATTTCGATAGTGGAGGAGGCTGCTGTGAGCCCCTGTTTGTGAAATGACAATAATCATGCCTGTGGAGAATCTCATTTGCCATGGTGACAATCATATGACCAGAACACAAGCCTTTCAGTGATGTTCAGTGTGGAGTTTCAGGGGAGAAGAAAGCACCGTGATATGCATCAGGGCTCACACGCATAAAAATATGAACGCACGCTCACACTTACTCACCCAAGCGCGCGCACACACACACACACACACACACACACACACACACACACACACACACACACAGACACACACACACACACACACACACACACATAGAATCTAGGCCTGGAGGAATGCCCCTGTGTGTGGAGCCTCAGTGCCTGTGAGTGGTGTTAGTTTCTCCCCTGTGCCCTCGCGGTCTGTCAGCCTGCTAAGCCCTTTTGAGCCCCCGCAGGACAGACACAGTATATTCCTGAAGGCCAACACACACGCAAAAACACACACGCACTGTCCCCACAGGGGTGAAGCTCAGAGGAGTGGCTCCACAGAGAGCGCTGTCACAGAGCAGCCGAGTCACTGGCTTAGAGCCATCACACACAGTCTCTCTCTCTCGCTCTCTCTCTCTGTCTCTCTCTCTGTCTTTCTCTAAAACACACTCACTTGAGCAGAGTGCAGCGTTACCATAGCAATGGGAAGTGATGTCACAGCACTCACCCAAAGAGGCCAGTTGAGAAGTTGTTTGTTTATTTTTTGTGTCATGCGTGCAGTCCTTCTGACCCCACACATATGCCTGAGATGTATAAAAATAACAAGCAACAAACATTCCATATTGGCAGTCAGCTCACATAGCCAGGTGTCTGTTGTGGTGGTAGTGGCAGATCCCTGGAAGGGACAGCCTGGCTGCAGTACAAACAGAGGGCCCGGCCCCTGCCTGGCACTGAGGGTCTGTTGGGAAATCAGCCCTTGCACATGCATGCAAGCACACACACCTCAGCAGGCACACACAGTTCAAGATGTGTGTGCTTCTTTAACTGTCACACACACACTAACCAGTGACAGAGAGTGTGTGTGTGTGTGTTGCCACACGAGGATGATGGCAGCAGCAGCAACAGCTCCACATGGTTTCATTACGATGGCATTCTCCAGCCAAGAGCACAATCCAGCAGCTGTAACTGCCCACTGGGCTAGAGAGACATGGAAAGATGGCCTTCATGTTGGTATGGAAACTCAGAGAATATGCCTCATGTCGAAACTCTAATGGCCCGTTGTCCAAATGTGTGGCTGCATTGCCACACTGGATATTCAGAACTGTTGTGTAGAACTGGGTAAAATTAGCAAAAGGGGACAATATGCTATGAAAGTGTGTCATGGATTGGTGTTATGTGATCACTAGAGAGAGTGAGAAAATAACTATAGTCCATGTTGTTATGTACTTTGCTAGAGCTTGACCATTCATAGTGGTTACCATTTTTTTTTACTACCCATTGTTGCAGTAATGTCCCTAGTGAAAACAAATAATGGATGTAGTTAAATGTTGGATAAATTCTTCATTAGCGACTGATGTATGTTTTGTGGTTTAATAGACATTTACTAGTTACGTACCGTATTCATTGTACCCGTCTGTCTACTCGTTGAAGAAGACATGGTGAAACAGGTGTTTTATTTGCTAATCTTTAGGTTCAGACCGAACATCACGTAACCGGGATCAGAAAAAAAGTGATTTCATTCTTTCTGGGTCAGATTGACTGTTATTTCATCACTATCATCATCATCATACACATTTATTGGAAGTGGAGTTTCAATATTTCTTCAAATGATTGGGTGGAATTTCTACATCATTTGAGTCCATTGAGGGCTGTGTTGAAGTCAGGGGCAAGAGCTTTGGTGTAATGTCTGAGGTTTGTTGGGTATGATTTCATGACTGGTTGGTGTTTATTGCATTGTTTATTTGGATCAGAGCTGCAAATCTGTCTCTGAGTTTAGACACGCACACACACACACACACACACACACACACACACACACAAAGAGGCTGTGTTTTATAGGCATATCTTCCAATTTAACAAGTTTACTGTGTCCAGCCCACTAGATTACCCCGTTGATCCAACCTGCCAGTGCCAATGTATTTTATCCTCAGCCCCAGGACACAATTGCACGCATGCATGTACAGTACGTACACACACACACACACACACACACACACACACACACGCGGGAATCAATGGAGACCTCTACGTAGGAATGTATCATTTTACTCTAAACTCTGCCCCTGTTTCTTCATTGTCCACTCACTAATGGCCCTTCAACTTCCCCTCTAACTACATATTTATAGGGACAAACTTTTTAGTTTGAATGGTTCTGCATCCATCATCGGATGTAGAAAGTTCAGGAATAACTTTTTGTTGAATGGTTTGTATCCTCAGAGTTTAGGAGAAGCCTTAACTGTGTGTGGGGTCAGATATTCTGGGTCTTGTTTGGTCTAGATTTGTTGTTGTTGTGCTTTTAAGGTAGACTCCGAGATTTGACGTAGTTGCAGAAGGGAAACAGCATAATGGGTCAATTTCCGGGCCAACAACTTGCCGCACAAGGTTCAACTTCTCTGCTGTTTTTGTCAAGGGTTGAAACCGGTTAAGGGAAAAGAACTGAAAATAAATAACAATTATTTGAGAAAAGAAATGTGATCTATACTGTTCCAGAACAGAACTGTTATTTTAAAAGCATAGGAACTGGTTAATAACATTTTTTTACATTCTGCAAAAATTGCAACAAGGCGCCTATGCAAAGCCCTCACTCTGTCACTCAGAAACGTATTCCAGCATCTGCTTGCCAGCTGGGAAACTTTGACACTGGGTGTGCGTGTGTGTGTGTAGGCTACCTGCCCTTCCCATCTGAAACATAGGTTATGGTGGCCTACTGACGACATTACACGTGTAATTCATAAATTAAGGTGAGATGTTTAATTAGAGAAGAATGGATGTACTTTTTCAATCCTAGTTAAAGATACTATAGCTACCATGTTTCACGTTGAATTTATTAACTAAAAAAAGGTAAGATAGGTTTTTAATTCTAAACTCAGCAAAAAAAAGAAATGCCCTCTCTCTGTCAACTGTGTTTATTTTCAGCAAACTTAAATTAACATGTGTTAGTATTTGTATGAACACAACAAGATTCTACAACTGAGTCATAAACTGAACAAGTTCCAAAGACATGTGACTAACAGAAATGGAATAATGTGTCCCTGAACAAAAGGGGATCAAAATCAAAAGTTAGTCAGTATCTGGTGTGGCCACCAGCTGCATTAAATCTCCTCCTCATGGACTACACCAGATTTGTCAGTTATTGCTGTGAAATGTTACCCCACTCTTCCACCAGGGCACCTGCATGTTCCCGGACATTTCTGGGGATAATGGCCCTAGCCCTCACCCTCCGTTCCAACAGGTCCCAGACATGCTCAATGGGATTGAGATCTGGGCTCTTCGCTGGCAGAACACTGACATTCCTGTCTTGCAGGAAATCACTCACAGAATGAGCAGTATGGCTGGTGGCATTGTCATGCTGGAGGGTCATGTCAGGATGAGCCTGCAGGAAGGATGACACATGAAGGAGGACGATGTCTTCCCTGTAACGCACAGTGTTGAGATTGCCTGCAATGACAACAAGCTCAGTCCGATGATGCTGTGACACACCGCCCCAGACCCTGACGGACCCTCCACCTCCAAATTGAACCCGCTCCAGAGTACAGGCCTCGGTGTAACGCTCATTCCTTGGCTAGGAAAAACTCCCTAGAAAGGCCAAAACCTAGGAAGAAACCTATAGAGGAACCAGGCTATGTGGGGTGGCCAGTCCTCTTCTGGCTGTGCCGGGTGGAGATTATAACAGAACATGGCCAAGATATTCAAATGTTCATAAATGACCAGCATTGTCAAATAATAATAATAATCACAGGCAGAACAGTTGAAACTGGAGCAGCAGCACGTCCAGGTGGACTGGGGACAGCAAGGAGTTATCATGTCAGGTAGTCCTGAGGCATGGCCCAAGGGCTCAGGTCCTCCGAGAGAGAGAAAGAAAGAGAGAAAGAGAGAATTAGAGAGAGCATGCTTAAATTCACACAGGACACCGGATAGGACAGGAGAAGTACTCCAGATATAACAAACTGACCCTAGCCCCCCGACACATAAACTGGAGACACTGTGGCCCCATCCAATGACACCCCCGGACAGGGCCAAACAGGAAGAATATAACCCCACCCACTTTGCCAAAGCACAGCCCCCACACCACTAGAGGGATATCTTCAACCACCAACTTACCATCCTGAGACAAGGCCAAGTATAGCCCACAAAGATCTCCGCCACGGCACAACCTTAATTGCCTACCGTCTGTAAACTGTTAGTGTCTTAACAACCGTTCCACAGGTGCATGTTCATTAATTGATTATGGTTCGTTGAACAAGCATGGGAATCAGTGTTTAAACCCTTTACAATGAAGATCTGTGAAGTTATTTGGATTTTTACGAATTATCTTTGAAAGACAGGGTCCTGAAAAAGGGACATTTCTTTTTTTTCTGAGTTTAGTTCGGACCTGTTAGCTAGCTAGCTCGCTAATGTTTGCTCTGGTCCAACGTTAAATCAACTTGGAAGTTCAAAGAGATGCAAAGTTCCTCCATAGAAGCTGCTCCTTCGTAGGTATAATTCTGTGGGCCTAATGCATGTTATAACAAGATACCCAGCGCTTCAAGGCAAGCTTCCTCCATCCTCTCACCCTCGCACCCTCCACTGTGACTGTGAGCATAGTGTGTGTGTTTCTTTCATTACAATTAAACATGCGGTTACTGCAAAATACAACTTGCCCTTAACAACTTTGTAATATAGATTATATCGCTTAACTACTCCACAGCAAGCTGCTCTATCCACATTGATTGGTGAAGTAATTCAATATTGAGCGAAATGTAAAAAATATATATATTTTATAAGTTTAAAAAGGAACAGAAAGGAACAATATAAACCGGTACTTTTTGGGGGCTCAAACCGGTTCAGATCTTTTCTGGTTGGAACAGTGGAAGGGAATGAAAAAAAGAATGGTTCTGTTCAGAACCAAGTGATTGGAAAACAATTTTGGTTTCAACCCCTGGTTTTGGTGTGAACAGCGTGAAGCGAACCTGTGCACATTCACAGATATTGTGTGTGACTGTTTGAGACCGAAGTCTTGCAGACAGTATATCTGCAGTGCTGTTCATGGTAATGTAATTTCACTGAGTCTACCTGTCTAAGATATTGGTTCCCAATTGGGGATCAACCCTCCCACGTTCAGCTGAAACGGTGGCGCATGGAACGCAAAAATATTCTTAAAAATATTTAACCTCCACACATTAACAAGTCCAATAGCTCAAATGAAAGATAAACACCTTGTTCATCTAGCCAGCAAGTCAGATTTCTAAAATGTTTTACGGCGAAAACATAGCACATATATATGTAAAACCACCACCAGACACAGCTCATTTGAATAGCCAAAACATGCAATCAACAAACGCAGGATTAAAAAATAAATCGCTCACTAACCTTTTGAAAATCTTCATCAGATGACAGTAATATGACATGTTACACAGTACATTTTTTTTTTCAATAATATGCCATTTATATCCATAAATGTCCATTTACAGTGAGTTCATGTTCAGAAATTACTCAAAAATGCCCGCAGGAAATCTATGTAGCGCGGCAAGATAACGTAAATAGACATCATAAACTTTGACTAAATATACATGTTCTACATATAGTTAGAAAGATACACTGCTTCTTTATGCAACCGCTTTGTTAGATTTATTTTTAAAGTTACAGAAATCGCACACTATTCAATATGCTGAGACAGCGCTCAGTTCCAAGCTACATTTCTACGTAATGTTGGAGTCAACAGAAACACAGATTTAAGCATAAATATTCCCTTACCTTCGATGGTCTTCGTTCAGAATGTTCTGGAAGGCTTCATACTTACCCAATACATCGTTTGGTTTCAAGTCTTGCGTCTTTGTATTAGCTACTGCTAATAACATCAGCTGAAATGCACCCAAAACGTCCTCTGGTCCGGAAAAGTTGCGCATCAAAACTTCAAAATGACATATTATATGTCGACTAAACAGGTCAAACTAAGTGCAGAAGCAAGCTTTATGATGTTTTAGACACGCAAAACAAACTTCAATTCAATCGGCCATCGTCTGCCCTTCTCTTGAGTGCTGGAACAAAGGAATGGCTGGGACCAATTCGCGCCCCTGCGCACAGCCTATTCTCTCGTGGCACGCACTAATTTCACTCCCATAGGGTCAATTCTCGCGGGATTTGAACGATTCAAAGCTCTACTGAAAGAGGACATCTAGCGGAAGAGATAGAAAGTGTCCCCAGAATAACTGGTTGGGAAGGGTGGGGGCCATGACGTCAAAGTTGCTTCAACTTTCATGGCCACAAAAACTAGTTTGGAAGAATGCCTGCCCTGTGAGTTCTGCTATACTTACAGACATAATTCCAACGGTTTTAGAATCTTTAGAGTGTTTTCTATCCAATAATATTTTTTTTTTTTATTTTTTATTATTTGCATATATTAGCAATTTTTGACAGATTTTTTTTTCAGTTTACTAGGGGTACCCAATCTCTCCAAAGGGGGCAAATGTCTGCCATATCCTTAACAGGTTGATAGGTCAGTACTTTTCATGAGTAGTTGTGTTCACCTGGCTTACCTGGAAAACTAAGATGAATTATTTATGATGATAATGATCGTCATGGTGATGGTGGGGATGATGATGATCAAGGTTATGGTCATGGTGGTGATAATGACTGAGAGAAGGTCTCATTGGTATAGATTTGTGGTTGAAGTTCTCCTCTTTTGCCTCATGTTTAGAGAGGACAAGACCTGACTCCTTAAGTCTGATTTTATTGGAAGCAAATCTGTCAGATTTCTGATGCATTTTAGTTATTGATTCCTCTCGTTGACCTTCGTTCATGACGTCTGTTTGTGCGTCAGCTCTTCATTGCATTGTCCATTGTTTTACCATTGCTTACTTACATTTAACCCTTTCTCTGCTGATCACCATGTTTGGTGAATGTTCATACTGTTCCCTACCTACTTTAATCCAAGCTAACAGCCATCACTCCAACTCTCTCCGTGGCATGGTTCTCCATAATAGCAGTGTGTGTGGCCGAGACTCAACTCAACTCATACTAGCAATGTGTGTATGTGGCCGAGCACTCAACTCAAACTCCATCAAATCCATTGCAACATGGATGCTCATTCGCTTTCCCATCCCTCCCCCTCTCCCCCCGTCGACCATTCCCCCTTACCCCGCCAACCAACTTTCTAGAGCCCCATATCAGTCCCTCCTCTGTTTTTCTCTTTCTTAGTTCCCCCCAACCTGACAGTGCCACGGGGTAAGAGCCCCCTGGTGGTTCGGGAGGGCGACACGGTGGAGCTCGAGTGTCTGGTTTCAGGGAAGCCCAAGCCCATTATCCTTTGGTCTCGGGCCGATAAAGAGGCGCCCATGCCGGATGGGAGCCTGCAGGCTGAGAGCTACGACGGGGTGCTGCGGATCGTCAACGTGTCCAGAGAGATGACCGGCTCCTACCGCTGCCAGACCAGCCAGTTCAACGGGTTTAATGTGAAGCCCAGGGAAGCTGTGGTGGAGCTGATCGTACAATGTGAGTCGTGGGTAATGGTATGAGTCTGGAGGATTGTGTGGGGTAGGTGTGTGTGGCTGGGATTGTGTGGAGGATGTCTGTTGCGGTTTGATTGGGGGTCTTTGGGTGGTTGTTTCTTATGTTTTGTGTTTGGGTGTTTGTATGTTGTGTCTGGAGTATCTGTGATCAGTTTTGTGGTAGGTCTATCTATTTGCTTTCTCTCAATAGCCTCATTCAGACCAGACCGCACTGAATGTGTAATCGTGTATGTGCTTTTGTGCACTTACATTATGTGTGTAACAGAACATCACAGCAGCCTCAATGGATCTCATCCCTCTTTCTTTCTTTCTTTCTTTCTTTCTTTCTTTCTTTCTTTCTTTCTTTCTTTCTTTCTTTCTTTCTTTCTTTCTTTCTTTCTCTCTCCACTCCACACCTCTCGCCCTCCCACAGCCATCCAATGTTCCTTTGAAGGGAAGGGTTTAAAATGAGTCCCAACCTCTATAGCTGCACTGTCAGGACACACATATATGCACACTCACATAGGCGCCTGAGCAATGGGGCAGATGGAGCAAATGCATCCCCACTTTAAAAATAGGGGAGCAAACGTATGTTTTTATTACCCCCACTTTTTTTTTACCAAAATAGTATAATGATCCATTGGGCAATTTGTCATTTTCAATATTTAGTCATGTTTTGAGCTAGTCTGAATTAAAAGAGATCCATATTATATAATAATTAACAGATGACATGTTGCACCCCCTCCCCCTGTCGCCTCAAGATTAATGGTTTTGCCGGCTGGAAACTGTTGCTTCCCTCCCGACGCCACTGTTTTGGTTCAGTGCAGTTAGAAAGCTCTAGTTACACCACTGGTGTTTAACATTAATAGGCACCTGCAAAATAAAATGTGGTTGTGCTGTTGTATTGTTTCATGTCTGATGCTCTCAGGGTGTTGTTATATATCATTTGAGAGGTGTGCACCACTTACAAATTTTGTCATTTCACTTTACCTGTCAGAGGTATGATCAGCACAGGCATGTCTGATTAGGCTTCACTGTATCACAGCATCTGGTAGAATTTAAATGGCTCGTGTCCTCTCTCCTCGCCTCCTTCTAAAAACCCATTGGAGGAGAAGGTCAGTAGGGAAGGACCTCTGGATTTCTCATGCAATGGATTTTTAGAAGGAGAGGGCAAGAGGAGTATGCAATTGAGATTCTCCTGCTGACTTACAGTAGACTTCCATCAGCCTACCACAATTTGCAACTTTGCAAAAAACTGCATATCTGGTAGCTTGTGGGCTGTCAATGAGTAGCTTATGAGTAGCTCAATTATTTTGACCAAAAATGAAAAAGCAACATGTTGGTTCCATGTTTAATGAGCTAAAATAAAATGCAGAAAAAGCTTATTTCTCTCAAATTTTGTTCACAAATTTGCTTAAATCCCTGTTAGTGAGCATGTATCCTTTGCCAAGTTAATCCATCCACCTGACAGGTGTGGCATTTCAAGAAGCTGATTAAACAGAATGGTCATTACACAGGTGCACCTTGTGCTGGGGACAATAAAAGGCCACTCTAAAACTAGCAGTTTTGTCACACAATACAATGCCACAGATGTCTCAAGTTTTGAAGGAGTGTTCCGTTGGCATGCTGACTGCAGGAAATGTCTCCCAGAGATGTTTCCAGAGAATTGAATGTTCAACCACCAACGTCATTTGGACTTTGTCAGTACGTCCAAGATAATTTGTCAGTATGTCCAACCGGCCTCACAACCGCAGGCCAATTGTGTGGTGTCGTGTGGGCTAACGGCTTTGCAGATGTCAACATTGTGAACAGAGAGCCCATGGTGGCGGTGGGGTTATGGTATGGGCAGGCATAAGCTACGGACAACGAACACAATTGCATTTTATTAATGGTAATTTGAATGCACAGGGATACTGTAATGAGATCCTGAGGCCGATTGTCGTGCCATTAATCCACAGCCATCGCCTCATGTTTCAGCATGATAATGCATGGCCCAATGTCGCAAGGATCTGTAGACAATTCCTGGAAGCTGAAAATGTCCCAGTTGTTTCCATGGCCTGCATACTCTCCAGACATCAGAGTATGTCTGGAGCATGGAGTAAGATTTCCAAAGGCTGGAGCGTCAGCCTTCTTGCCCGCTCCAGTTTCTCTCCAGTAGTGCTCCAGTAGCACTCACTTCACAAGCTCAGGGCATGCATTTGTAGTCTACTTGTGTGCTGCTATAGCCCCTTGCTTTAGCTACTGTCATGGAGTTCACTAAATATGTTCAATAAGGAACTGATAAAGCACACAGGTGCTAAATCAAGGTGACTTACAAAGATGAGGACCAAGAGCAAGAGAGGGAGTGTGGTGATGTATGGTCTACAACTAAAGAATCATTGTGGAATCTGAAAAGACACATATCTCGAAAGCATGATGATGGTGTACTTACTATGTGCACATGCTAAAAAGAAGGAACGAGGTGGGTAGATAACTGTGTCATTGTAGCAAAGTATTTATAAACTAAAAATCAGATCTCTTAAACGTTTCTTTCATTTTTGTTCTATTGTCTATACAATAGGCCATAATTGATTTTGACCTAACAGTCCTGGCATATGTTGCCGAAAAACCTTTAGGCCTACCATGTCACGCCCTGACCTTAGAGAACCTTTTATTTCTCTATTTTGGTTAGGTCAGTGCATGACTAGGGTGGGTAGTCTAGTTTTTTATTTTCTATGTTGGTCTGGTTCCCAATCAGAGGCAGCTGTCTATCGTTGTCTCTGATTGGGGATCATATTATGGCAGCCTTTTCCCACCTGTTGTTTGTGGGATCTTGATTTTTGTACTGTAACGGAAGTTTTCAAGTTTTTGTCTGGACGAAGTGCCTGCGCCTCATGAATATGGATTACTGGGCTGAACACGCTAACAACAAGTGGCTATTTGGACATAAATGATGGACTTTATGGAACTTTATGGAACAAATCAGTAATTTATTGTCGAACTGGGATTCCTGGGAGTGCCTTCTGATGAAGATCATCAAAGGTAAGTGAATATTTATGGTGTTATTTCTAACTTTGTTGACTCCAAAATGGCGGATATTCCTCTGGCTGTTTTGGGTTCTGAGCGCCGTTCTCAGATTATGCTTTTTCCTTAAAGTTTTTTTGAAATCTGACACAGCGGTTGCATTAAGGAGAAGTCTCTTTAATTCTGTGAATAACAGTTGTATCTTTAATAAATGTTTATAATGAGTATTTCTGCTAAATTACCGGATGTTTTGGAATCAAAACATTACTGCACGTAATGCGCCAATGTAAACTGAGATTTTTGCATTTAAATTAGCACATTATCGAACAAAACATGCATGTATTGTGAAACATGATGCCCTATGAGTGTCATCTGATGAAGATCATCAAAGGATAGTGATTCATTTTATCTATATTTCTGCTTTTTGTGACTCCTGGAAAAATGGCTGTGTGTTTTTTGGACTTGGCTATGACCTAACATAATCATATGTTGTGCTTTCGCTGTAAAGCGTTTATGAAATCGGACACGATGAGTAGATTAACAAGATGTTTATCTTTCATTTGCTGTGTTGTACTTGTTAATGTGTGAAAGTTACATATTTCAAAAAATTTTTTTTGAATTTTTCAGCGGAATGTTGTTGAGGGGTTCCGCCAGCCCTAGAAAGGTTAATAAATATGATGAATGCCTTCCATGCTGCACCTTGGTCCAATCCTTCCAATAACGTTGTGCTGGCTCAGCGCTCCTGGTCTCCAGTACACCTCCAGGGTCCAGTACATCCTGTGCCGGCTCTACGCACTGTGTCCCCAGTGCGCCTTCACAGCCCAGTGCGTCCTGTGCTAGCTCCCCGCATGAAGGTGGTCATTTGTCCAGGACACGTTGTGCCAGCTCTATGCTCCAGACCTCTGGTGATGATCTATGGCCCGAAGTATCCAGTGATGAGCCTCCAGTGACGATCCATGGCCCGGAGCCTCCAGTGACGATCCATGGCCCGGAGCCTCCAGTGACGATCCATGACCCGGAACCTCCAGTGACGATCTATGGCCCGGAGCCTCCTGTGACGATCCATGGCCCGGAGCCTCCAGTGACGATCCATGGCCCGGAGCCTCCAGTGACGATCCATGGACCGGAGCCTCCAGTGAAGATCCATGGCCCGGAGCCTCCAGTGAAGATCCATGGCCCGGAGCCTCCAGTGACGATCCATGGCCCGGAGCCTCCAGTGACGATCCATGGCCTGGAACCTCCAGTGACGATCCATGGCCCGGAGCCTCCAGTGACGATCCAAGATCCATAGTCACTGGTGACGATCTACGGTCTGGAGTCCCCGGCGATGATCTACGGTCTGGTTCCTCCAGGCAACGATCCATGGTCTGGATCCTAAGGCAACGATCCACGGTCCGGCCCTTCCGGTGACGATCCCCGCACCAGAGGCACCACCGAAGCTGGTGGATCCGCGAGCGGAGTGGGATCTACATCCCACACAGGAGCCGCCACCGAGGCTAGATGCCCACCCGGACACTCCCCCATAGAGTCAGGTTTTGCGGCCGGAGTCCGCACCTTTTGGGGGTGGGACTGTCACGCCCTGACCTTAAAGAACCTTTTATTTCTCTATTTTGGTTAGGTCAGGGTGTGAGGTCAGGTTTCTATGTTGGCCTGGCATGGTTCCCAATCAGAGGCAGCTGTATATCATTGTCTCTGATTGGGGATCATATTGTTTCATTCTGATTATCTGTTGTTTGAGGGATCTTGATTTTTGTTTTGTTGCTTTTTAGCCCTACAAAGCTGCACATTCATTTTGTTACTCTTTATTTGTTTTGTTGCTGGTTCACATTAATGAATATGATGAACGCCTTCCACATTGCACCTTGGTCCAATCCTTCCAACAACGAACGTTACATACCAATATATATATTTTTTAAAACAAACTCTGCATCTCTGCCCAGCCTGGCAAGAATGGCCAAAAGGATCCCCAGTGGCTTTGCAAGTGTGGGGAGGTTATTCTCTGCTACCGGCCTGCTCTCCAGGCACCATCGCATGAGCCTGAAGTCAAACTTGTGTTTCTAAAAATGAATTCAAAGGTACATAGTCATTTTTCATTTAATTTGTATCAGTCTATAATGCACAATGTGACTCGTTTCAGGAAATTGGGCATATGTCACACGTCACTACTTCACAGGATAGCCATTTGAACATTAATCTAATTATTTTTGGATGCGTTTTTGGGCAGAAATGCCTTATGGAACATCTGAACTTTCATGTGCATTAATAACAAACTTGTATGCCATCTGTAAATACAAATTAAATTGTTAAACTACGAGCCTAGTTGGTTTAGCCATGAAAAAAGACAGGAACCTTCCCGCTGGCCATGATTGGCTGAGATAATGGAAGAGCTCGACATGCCGAGAGATGAGTTCGGATTGGTCTGCCACGCTTCTGTCTATAACATGAGCTGGTCAGTATTTGTAGGTAATCCATTCTAAGCAGCTTTTTTTTAAAGATATCAAAGTGTTGCTCTCCACTTTCTGGAGGACCGAGTTTTGAAATCAGTGGAAGGCATTAGAATATGATAGGTACGGAGATGGAGGAAATTTGATTGGCCTTTGATTGCAAATATGAGTCGAAAAGAGAACACACAGAAGGATGTATAAAACACCTGTCTCCGGATTACATCTTCAAACTAAGGGCAACCATGGCATTCGAGACAGAGAGGGAGAAGCGTCCATCCATGTATACTGGTAAGATAGATATTACACGTTCCTAATTTTGTCAGAAAGCCGTTTTCGTTTCAAGTTAAAGCGTACTGTTAGGTAGCTAGCTAATGTTAGCAGGCTGGCTTGCTAGCTAACTTTACATGATTGATCTGTATAGTAATATTATTTGTATCTCATGGCCATTTACATTGCTAGTTATAGCCTAATGTTAGCTAGCTAACATTGAACCTGGTTACCTGCAGATTCATGCAGGGTAGTAATGTTATGAGTTAGGATTATGGTTCATTGTTTTGCTAGCTAGCTACATGTCTAAACAAAACACTCCACTATGCAAGTAACCATTTCAATAGAATGTTCATCATGTCACTGTGACAACTGTCAATAGACGTAGTTGGTAAATTCGTACTGGCTATCTACTCCGATTTCAGAGCACTCTCCTCTGAGTGTGCCATAGCGCAGAGTAACTGACGAAATGAAGAAACACTCAACACCCGTTGAATATGGCCGGTGTCAGTAAATGTCAGCAAAAAAGTGTAATTAAATTGTTGACAGCAGCACAGTTACAGTCACCAATGCTCTGGATAACATAACATTCTAACCAGCTCTGCTTAGGCAAGTAAAAGGGTCAGAGTTAGCTGTTCTCTCATGTGTCTGGAAGTAGCTAGCAAGCTAGCCAACGTTAACCAGTTATCTTGGGAGTCTGACTGCTGCTGTTCGGTCAGAATACTCGGATCAATCCTACTCCTCGGTCCAGTGTGCACTCTTAACACTCCGAGAGCGAAACGCTCTGAATTTACGAGCGGACATTCTGACAACGTTCTGAGTTTATGAACACCCAGGGCACAGTCTGCCACTCCAGATTGAATTAACAAATACACCCGTAGTATAAACCAGCCTTAGTCTTGAAATCTTTGGTTGTTTAGTGCATGGCCTCACATCTGAATCCTTAAAGAGATGGGTGGGGCTAAGGTCTAAGAGGGTGTGAACGATGCTGAATGGGTGTAGACAAAGAAGAGCTCTCCAGTAGGTTTACCAAAAATATTCAAGGGCCATTTTTCAAAAGTGAGATTACAAGTTTATCAACTTTCAAAGCAGAATTACTTTCCCATTGTTCCTCAACTGTAGTGTATGATATATAATTTTCTAGCTCTGAATCTCTACTATTATCCAATGTAAAAAACACTATTTCAAATTTTGCTACATAAAACCGAATCTGGTTAATCACAAATGCTGAGCTCTTTTTGTCCCTACCATGTCGCACACTCGCAAATGTTTCACAATGTATTTATTTGTAGGTTATGCCATAGTTTGTACGTCTCAAATGTAATTAGAAACCACATTTGTTTTAGCAAGTCAGCCATATCAGCTAAGTTTTTTTTAAAGGCAGTAAATGAGGCTGAATGAACTGTTTCGCTGCCAGACAAGGCTCCGCTGATAGCCAGGTGTAGCTGTGGTAAGATGTTGGGACTGCTGTTGGAACTGCTTTATGTAGGCCCTTTACGTAGGCCCTAACAGTTTGTGGGCACTGTTTGTCACCGTTAGTGTACAATTAATGTATTGTTTAGTGTTGTGTAGTGGCTTTGCTAACTTGCATTCCACTTTTACATTTTTTTGCTAAGAGTTACATGCTAAAATCGCCACTGCTATGCGCAAAATGAAAAACGACAGGATATTTGTAACATGATAAAACAGCCTTGCTGTTTCTACCCTCATTGCATCAAATATTTATGCTGCTGAGACAATGTTTTAACATTTTCATGGTGACACTGTGACAGCGCGAGGAAATCTGTTCTCGACGGACGTCGAAACTCAATCTTTAACCAGAAGTACTATAAAACTATTTGGTATAATTTGCTTTGAATAATATACATTTTGTCTTGAAGACAAGGTTCATTTGCTTTGACTCTATTGTTCCATAGGCCAATATGTACTTTTGTGGGGCACAACAAACCGAGCTAAGCATCACACAGTTCTTCTCTCTACATTTCCTTTCCCCTCTGTCTCACTCAATTGGGTGTCTCACTCACTCAATTGCCTTCCGACTGCTCCCTCTATACATGCATCCTGAGTGCGCACACATGCTCCCATTAGGCCTACATAAATAAATGCCCATACAATGTATCTGATGGGATACACAAGCTACATTCCTTGCTAAATAACGACAGTTTTATCACAAATTCAAAATGGACTGGTTGATTGAAGTAGGGAAATATGTGTTCCAACAACGAACTGCAGTTTTGGAATAATTACATCCTGTCTATTTTTCACTTTGGCTACTTGTGAACTGCCAGTGCCATTTATAATTGGTTAGCCTAAGGCTAGGCTATAACCACTCTACACATAGACAGGTTCCACACTGAAAATATGCATAAACATTAGTTTGATAAAGACAACAAGCATATTTTGATCAGAATCATTAAGCCTAGGCCTACTCACCAAACAGATGTCGTGGCCGTGATTCATCACCATGCAGTGTTCAAAGAATAGGCAGAATAAACCCTAATCGAAGGTATGTATATCTAAAGTATGTTTCATGTGCTGATCTAAAAGATCCCAGAAATGTTCCATACTCACTAAAAGCTTATTTCTCTCAACTGATGTGATCAAATTAGTTTACATCCGTGTTAGTGAGCATGTCTCCTTTGGCAAAATAATCTATCCACCTGACTTGACAGGTGTGGCATATAAAGAAGCTGATTAAACAGCACGATCATTACAGAGGTGCCCCTTGTGCTGGGGACAATAAAAGGACACTCTAAACTGTGCAGCTTTGTCGCACAACACAATGACACAGATGCCTCAAGTTTTTAGGGAGCATGCAATTGGCATTTTGCCTGCAGGAATGTCCACCAAAGCTATTGCCAGAAAATGTAATGTTAATTTCTCTAGCGTTTTGCTAATGTCAACGTTGTGAACAGAGTGCCCCATGGTGGCGGTGGGGTTATTGTATGGGCAGGCATAAGCTACGGACAACGAACACAATGGCATTTTATCGATGGCAATTTGAATGCGCAGATACCGTGACAAGATCCTGAGGCCCATTGTCATGCCATTCATCCACCGCCATCACCTCATGTTTCAGCATATTAATGCATGGCCCGATGTTGCAAGGATTTGTACACAATTCCTGGAAGCTGAAAATGTCCCAGTTCTTCCATGGCCTACATGCTCAATGGGTGACATGTCTGGTAAGTATGTTTGGGATGCTTTGGATCAACGTGTACGACAGCGTGTTCCAGTTCCCGCCAATATCCAGCAACTTCGCACAGACACCGAAGAGGAGTGGGACAACATTCCACAGGACACAATCAACAGCTTGATCAACTCTATGCGAAGGAGGTGTGTCGCGCTGCATGAGGTAAATGGTGGTCACACCAGATACTGACTAGTTTTCTGATCCATGCCCCTACTTTTTTTTAAAGGTATCTATAACCAACAAATGCATATCTGTATTCCCAGTCATGGGAAATCCATAGATTAGGACCTAATTAATATATTCCAATTTACTGATTTCCTAATATGAACTGTAAGTTAGTAAAATCTTGGATAATGTTGTGTTCACATTTTTTGTTCAGTATAATTTTCGTTGTTGGAAATAAAATACTGTAAATTCATCAGCAAATCAGCCCAAAGTGACTTTAATTTAGGACATCTGTTCCCAAGAATTCCCACGCATAAATAGAGAGGCATATGTGATTGTATCCCAATGTAGGCTAATCAAGGTTTGAAATTATTATGTATTTGGCAAATACTTTATCCGTTTGGGATTCTTGCTGTTCATTTGCAATGTACACATTTTTTATAAATATGTTCCACCACCCCGACCGACCATCCGCTCAAGGAAAAATCGTCCCATGGCTGAATGTAATTGGGGACTCCTGTTGTAGAGAGTGAGGTGAGGTGAATGATCTTCATAGCGGCTAAATCCTTTGTTTACCTTTTCAGCCACTGCGTCAGTGCGGAGCCAAGCCTAACCGCTAACTAATGTGTTGCCTGTCATCAGCGTTACAATCACAATCAATTCAATGAGCATTGGCTGTTTAGTCTTCAAAGCACATCAGAACTTCATTAATGTTCCTCACAGAGCACACTCATTAATTACTGAACTCAGATGTGATGGCCACATCAAAATACCTTGGAAAAAAATAAGGAACAAAAATAAAATGTCCCTTCTTCCCCAATAACTGTGGTCACTTGAGTTTCTACTCCATCATACTTCCATTATAGTCATGTTGTGATTGATTACTTGTTCTATAAATGGTTATTACGGTGTGTTCCATATACACACCTAGTGCGGGTATCCTGGATACAGATCAAGCCTGGTTTTGGACTAAGGAGCACTTTCAATAGAAAATCTCCTGTTTGTGATCATCTGGTCAGTGAGTATTTTCTAGGCTTCAGAGGGAATAAGTACAGGAGTTTTGATTGAACATGTGAGGGCCAAACTAACTAACTAACTAACTGGGCCATGTGAGAAAACAATGGGGATTCGAGTCATGGAAACTTTAAATCACCAATAACAATAGAATATATGGCACACAGTAACAGAATCAACCCTTTCCCTAAGTTTTCTTATTTCCTATAATCACTTGCCAGAGAAACCGTATGCATTCACCCAGCGCCATGCATGGATTGCTTTAATTTCCCTCATTCCCTCGTTCTTTTTTTCTCCTTTCTCCTGAAAAACTTCCATCTCTGAATGAGTAACACTGCTTTGAATCCCAGTCTTTGATTTTAAATATTCCATTCAAATCTACATTAATGAATACAAAATGAATACTAGCGGGAATAAATTAGCCTTCTGCTAATTAGCCGTTAAGCCATCTTAGAATGTCATATCTTTAGGAGGAGTGGGGTTTCAATGGAATGGAGTACAGTACTATACTGTAGCTAAGGGGCTGTTCTGAAGCCTGCTGTGTATGTGCGTGTGCAAGTGTGTGTGCGTGTGCGTGTGTGTGTGGATGGGCGCCTGCCTGTCTGAAAGTGAGGTTGCAAAAAAATATATCTTCACAGGGGGAATCCATATTTATGAACTGAACACAACTATTTTTAGAACACCTGGCCAGAAAGAAATGTGTGCATTTATCTATATGTCAAAAGTGCGCAACAATGCCTAATTTATCCTAACCATTACAAATATATCCTAATTGCTAATTTAGTCAAAAAAACTAACAAGTGCCATTTAAAATGTATTTATTGAAACCACAATATCAACTGGTTATAGTATCTTGTTGAACACAATCATCAAAAAGGCATTAACCTCAGCAGTGGCGCTTGATTGTAGAAGCCTATGGCTTTTATTAATTTAGCACTTATCACAGTAAAAACACACAATTTATAGTAAGAAAAACAATGTAATATTACAGAATAAAATATAACAGAATATGTTTCCAAATGAAAAAAGGTTGGCCGTGTGGAGTGACACGGATTTTGCATCTGGAATTATTATTCTCAGAGTGACAATAAAAAGCGGGTTCAATCTGGCGAGTTGAAAGACAATTTTTTCAGGGTGACCAACCAAAATAGGTCTGCTTTTGACATACACTTTACATGATAAGTTTATATATATTTGTTCAGTCTACATTGCATTCGGAAAGTATTCAGACCCCCTTGACTTTTTCCACATTTTGTAATGTTACAGCCTTGTTCTAAAATTGAGCAAATTGTTTTGTTTTTTCTCATCAATCTACACACAATACCCCATAATGATGAAGCAAAAACAGTTTTTATCAATTTTAGCAAATGTATAAATATAAAAAAAGGGAGAAAAAAATCACATAAGTACATAAGTATTCAGACCCTTTACTCAGTGCTTTGTTGAAGCACCTTTGGCAGCGATTACAGCCTCGAGTCTACTTGCGTATGACGCTATAAGCTTGGCACACCTGCATTTGGGGAGTTTCTCCCATTCTTCTCTGCAGATTGGTTGGATGGGAAGCATCGCAGCACAGCTATTTTTAGGTCTCTCCAGAGATGTTCAATTGGGTTCAAGTCCAAGCTCTGGCTGGGACACTCAAGGATATTCAGAGACTTGTCCGGAAGCCACTCCTGTGTTGTTTTGGCTGTGTGCCAAAACAATCCTGACTAGTCTCCCAGTCCCTTCCGCTGAAAAACATCCCCACAGCATGATTATGCCACCACCATGCTTCACCATAGGGATGTTGCCAGGTTTCCTCCATACGTGACGCTTGGCATTCAGGCCAAAGAGTTCGATCTTAGTTTTCATTTCTCATGGTCTGAGAGTCCTTTAGGTGCTTTTTGGCAAAATCCAAGCGGGCTGTCATGTGCCTTTTCCTGAGGAGTGGTTTCCGTCTGGCCACTCTACCATAGAGGCCTGATTGGTGGAGTTTTGCAGAGATGGTTGTCCTTCTGCAAGGTTCTCCCATATCCACAGAGGAACTCTGGAGCGCTGTCAGTGACCATCAGGTTCTTGGTCACCTCCCTTACATAGACAGGTGTGTGTCTTTCCAAATCATGTCCAATCAATTGAATTTACCACAGGTGGGCTCCAATCAAGTCGTAGAAATATCTCAAGGATGATCAATGGAAACAGGATGCACCTGATCTCAATTTAGAGTCCCATAGCAAAAGGTCTGAATACTTATGTAAATAATGTATTTCTGTATTTAAAAAAAATAAGAATCTAAAAACAGTTTTCACTTTGTCATTATGGGGTATTGTGTTTAGATTGATGAGGAAAAAAAATATTTAATCCAATTTAGAATAAGGCTGTAACGTTAAAAAAAAATATGTAAAAAGGGAAGGGGTCGGAATACTTTATTTATTTTTGGCTCAGAAAACTTTGGGGGAGAAATAAAATCACTGCCCACGGGCTGCCTTTTGGGGAACCCTGCTCTACAACAACACTGTAGATCCCCATGCCTCACACACGGGCAGCTGCAATGCAATGTGTGGGGAGGAAAAGAGAGTTAAGGTGAATATTGTGCCTCACAGCATCTCCAATGCAATGTTGTGGGAAGAAGCAGATCTTAAGTTGAATACAGCATATTCTGAAAAGTCATGTAGCCCCGTTTCTAATTAGGTGTGTTGGTGCTGAGCTAGAATCAATTCCCTGTAGTTCACTCAGGTGGTTCAATTGGAGGGGCGTGTCGTAGCTGAATCAGAATTAGTTAGGTAACATAGATAAATAAGATGTTTTATTTACTTTATACTTGTCATTAGAATGTCTTCTTTTGGACTATACTGTTGGCAGTTGTATTTTCCTTTCTTCTCTAGGGAAAAGTCACGTGGGGCCCAGAGAGGGGAGAGGTCAGGATTGTATTTTACATGTCTGGTAATATGCAGAATATTAGAAAGGGAGAAGTCAGGTTTGAACATTGTCTTCATATTTGAATGTGTCTGTAACTATTCCTAAACCATGTGAAGGGCTCCACCATGTCTGTTCTCCAGTCACTCCCTCCTTTTCCCATTGGGAGGAGGAGTATGGCAGTTTCTGGAACCATTGTATTACCCTCTGATGTTGCATGAATCTTGACCTAGTATATGAACTAGAGCCCCACTCCCCTCCGTGAGCTTGTCCAGGAGGGGGTGTATTTGAGATGGGAGTGTCTAGAATTTACAATTGATATATGCCATTGGATGAGGTAATGTTTTGGTACTATGAAGTACCAAGAACGAGAAGTAGAACCTCGTCTAAGAGACCAAACGGAACGATAATTTATAGCTAATGCTATCTGGCTATGGGATACTCCTCTCTCTCAAGTAAAAGGCCCTTTGTGAAGTTCCTAAGATCGGTGGTTCGCCATGTGAGTTGAGAGGGGTGTATCTTGGCTATAAAAGATACTAAGTATTATTTTGTAATTAATTAATTTATAGACACTGAATTGATCTGAGAGTCAAAGGGCTATGGTGAAGCTCATATAATTAAAGATGGACTTCTTAAGTATAACTCTGACTGGTATGTTGACTGCTCTCTCATCATTTAGTAATTTAGGAAATTACCACGACAGGCGGCAGGTAACCTAGTGGTTAGAGCTTTGAACTTGTAACCGAAAGGTTGCAAGATTGAATCCCCGAGTTGACAAGGTAAAAATCTGTCGTTTCTGCCCCTGAACAAGGCAGTTGACCCACTGTTCCTAGGCCATCATTGAAAATAAGAATTTGTTCTTAACGGACTTTTCTAGTTAAATAAAGGGAAAAAAAGAAAAAAGATCCCTCTTCATAAGAGTCCATCACACATTCTGAATGCCCAGTGGTGTAAAGTACTTAAGTAAACACACTTTAAAGTACTACTTAAGTAGTGTTTTGGGGTATCTGTACTTTACTTTACTATTTATATTTTTGACAACTTTTACTTTTACTTCACTACATTCCTAAAGAAAATAATGTACTTTTTACTCCGTTCATTTTCCCTGACACCCAAAAGTACTCGTTACATGTTGAGTGCTTAGCAGGACAGGAAAAGGGTCCAATTCACACACTTATCAAGAGAACTTCTGTGGTCATGTCTACTGCCTCTGATCTGGCAGAATCACTAAACACACATGCATCATTTGTAAATGATGTCTGAGTGTTGAAGTGTACCCCCGGCAATCTGTACATTTTAAAAACAAGAAAATGGTGCCATCTGCTTTGCTTAATATGAGGAATTTGAAATGATTTATACTTTTACTTTTGGTACTTAAGAATATTTTACCAATTCCATTTACTTTTGATACTTAGGTATATTTAGAACCAAATACTTTTAGACTTTTACTCAAGTAGTACTTTGCTGAGTGACTTTCACTTTTACTTGAGTAACCTTCTACTCAAGTATGACAATTGGGTACTTTTCCCACCACTGTGAATGCCTGCCTAGTCTGGCCCACTCCTGCACTCTCAGTGGACATGAACGGATGCAGCTCCTCTTCCCTCCATTCTTCTTCTCTCGGCCGAGATCAATTTACTCCTACCGGGAGCGATAGGTCATGATAATCCAGCCTGCCCTTCGCATCGTAAAGCAGTGACGGCGAGACTCCCGTTTGGTTTTAGGGTAGCACAATTAGATCTGGAATAGCAGCAAACAAGATAAACATGCGGGCACTAACTCAAAGGCCTGTCCAGAAGCTTTTTAGCATCCCTCCGCAATCAACTGCATTCGTGAAAATATCTGTTAGGCAGGCTTGCCTGTGCTTGCAGGAGAGGAAGTGTGCCATGTTGCTTCCCTTCATCAGGAAAACATGCAGGTAGAACAGAGATTAAACTACCCTAATAAGATTTGCCCATACCAAGGGAAATGTTGAATATAGTTCCTCTATGAGGATATGAATAAAGACAATATGTCCTCCGTCGGCATACAGTTACATAAAAGGTTCCATATATTAAAACAAAACGCTCTGATCTATCTCCAAAGCCATTTCGATAAGAATAATGTTCACCACGGAACACAAACTCACTGAGCTAATAAGATGGTAAATGGAACTATCCTCCTCCTGAATTAATCATCTTCCCTCCATATTATTACGTGAGTCACACCGACGGCTAATACGTTCAAATGACCTGTGCCAGTAACTGAATATAATCGGTGTCTCTATACCGTTTCCCCTGTTACATCCTAAGTGACTAAAGAAATAGTCTCTCAATGAAAAGTATTCCTCTGCCCTGAAGATCCATCTTCACTCAGAGTCAAAGTAAAACTAGAAACAACAACATGTTTCTTTTCCCTTGAGTAGCAGTAACCTTTGAACAACCAGTTCAATGGCATTTGAAGAAAACTCAGGCCACTTTCAGGGGTGAGGGAAAGAATATTCAGGGGAAAAAAAGGTGCTAAGTAGAACCACATGGTTCTTTGGTTTGTCTCCATATAGGGAACCCTTTTTGCTGCTAGCTAGAACCCTTTGCCTTGCAAAGAACCATTTTGGAACCCTTTTTCCTAAGGGTGTAGGGCTTAGGATGCCATTTGGGATACATCCTGAGGCTGCACAGACCTACTGGTCTAAAAGCTATGTTGAGTAGGTGTGTCCCCACGTTTCCATGGTGACCAGTAAAGGTGGATAAGGGTGGCTTTAAGAGGTTTTAGTGATACACTGATGGAGGTCTGACATGGATAGAGCTGAAGTGGATGGAGAGAGGAGGCCAGGAATCAGTCAAGTAAAGATTAGGACTACAATACATGTCTGAAGTCACCGCTTACACACACACACACACACACACACACACACACACGTTTAGGTTCAATGAGTGATATCTTGGCAGACAACTATATTCTTCGGCACCAACATCCCAAAGCAGTGTTTATAGTGAAGCCAGTTATTAGAGGTTAAGCATTGATAAATCAATCATCATATCAGTGTGTGTTTTCATGGCCCTTTTTACCAGTCACAGAGTACTAAATACACTGGCACAGCGCGGTTTCTCTGAACCCCAAAGAAACGAATGCGTCAGCTACTCACAAAGTATAGACTACCGATCGCTGTCCATGGTGCTGAAATTGTTACTTCTACGCGGCCGCCTATCGATAGACTATCAGATTATGTGGCGCTAGTGCTTGCAGTAGCCTATAGCTTTGCTTCAATGGATACATGTTTATTTTTATTTGGTGGTCATTTTATCCTACTGTTTATGTTTCACGAAGCTATAGGCTTACGGTGTCGCAATGCTGCTATTTAGAATGCTGACTGGCGACAATAACGTATTTACTTGTTCAATAATTCAATTGGGAAATTCAAACAGAATATACAACTGTCCTGTAGGCCTACCTCTCTCGCAGTTTAGATATAACGTTTGTGCTGTGTAAAACCAGTCTATTAATGGTAAATAATACAATCAGTCCAGCGTCAAAACAATAGCTTACTAGGGATTGTTTATATTATGCAGACAATGCAGTCTAGACTACTGGGCTAGCTATAGCTATATACCCTATACAGTATTTATCTGGAGGCTATTTATATTAGGCCTACACATTGGAACTCGGACTCCACGCAATCTGTCTCGTCACTTGTCTGCTTGCCAGTGTTTAGAGAAGGGGCGTCGCTCTCACGAGTGCTGCTTGGTCCCTGGCAGTTGTCAGCTTGGTTTTCTGGGAGTGGAGGACGAGGAGAAGGAGGGCTGGCACTCTAACTATAGAAACTATCACTAATTCTCGAGGGAGGAAGAGGAGGAGCAAGGCCACTGTCATTGTCGGGCCGGGCAGAGAAGGGCTCTGTCGGGACTGGAAGGCTGCTAGGGAAATAGCGTCCTAGCTTCCACCTGTGAAGGTGTTTCGTCAGTCGAGGACAAGGTGGTAGCTTTGCTGATGTGGTGAGGCAGGCTGCCACCGGCTCCGCTGAGAAATATGCGGCAGAATAGAAATTAGATGCATGAAAACTGTCTGACTCACCAACTACCCATGTAGGTTGGACATCACAAACACTTTGCTTGCTGTGTGTAGAAATTGAAAAGGAGGGTTACTGTCAAAATTGCAAATGTTTTTTTTTTAACACATGTGAGATGAGGGGCACATTTTTACAGACATGGGAGGAGAGGGTCATTGTTCTATAGGTACAGTACATAGTATGCATTGTATCCAGCTCGATTGTAATTGTTCTGTACTATTATTTCTGTTGTGTATTCAGTGTGGTTTCAAATACACAATATATACAAAAGTATGTGGACACCCCTTCAAATTAGTGGTTTCGGTTATTACAGCCACTGGTTGCTGACAGGTGTATAAAATCGAGCACACCGCATGCAATCTCCAAAGGCAAACATTGGCAGTAGAATTGCCTTACTGAAGAGCTCTGGGAATTTCAACGTGGCATTGTCATAGGATGCCACCTTTCCAACAAGTCAGTTAGTTAAATTTCTGCCCTGCTAGTAAATGTTTTTATTGTGAAGTGGAAACGTCTAGGAGCAACAATCACTCAGCCGCGAAGTGGTAGGCCACAAAAGCTTACAGAATGGGACCGGCGAGAGCTGACATGCGTAGTGCGAAAAAATCGCCTGTTCTCATTTACAACACCCACTACGAGGTTCCAAACTGCCTCTGAAAGCAATGTCAGCACAATAACTGTTCATCGGGAGCTTCGTGAAATGGGTTTTCATGACCAAGCATCTAGACAACTCTGTGCTTCCAACTTAGTGCCACAGTTTGTGGAAGGCCCTTTCCTGTTTAAGCATGACAATTGCCCCATGCACAAAGCGAGGTTCATACAGAAATGGTTTGTTGAGGTCGGTATGGAAGAACTTGACTGGCCTGCACAGAGCCCTGACCTCAACCCCATCGAACACCTTTGGGATGAATTAGAATGCTGACTGCGAGCCAGTTCTAATCGCCCACAATCATTAGAGAAGTGAAAAATTCTTCCTTAGTGGATGATTTTCTCAAAATCTAAAGGCACAATCTAGATTGGTGTCAGTGTCTTAAAAGTACAGTAGTTGAACATGTTATTATTCAAACCGTGTGAAAGTGAGAAACTGACACGTTTTCATTTTCACCAAAAACAACTTTGATTTGACAGCCTGCACATGCGCAGTTCAGTGCGAGACGACCGTTGGACCCGATGACGTGTTTCTGCGCATGATCTTAGCTAGGCAATGTCGCCATTACATCACCTACAAGTGTGAACAAAGATTTCTATTGGAGAAGCAGTTCCTGCCTATCTTTATACTGTACTGTCTTAGATGTTACTGTGGTACAGACACTTTCCCTCCCCATCTCTCTCTCCCTCTCCCTCTCCTTTCTTCCTTCTCTCTCTCTTGGCCTGTCTCCCGCCACATGAGAGCAACCCAAACCCTCTGAGATGTTTTTCTCGCCTGCGTTTCCAGACCCCAGCGTGAGCGAGGAAGAGAGCGAGCAGCAGCATGCCTTGGTGGCGTGCCATCTGCAAAGCCGTCGTGTTTAGTAACTCGATCAAGGGGCCGAGGTACAGTCCTCTGAAGCAAAGAGCATTAGAGGCGTGAAGGAAGGCGTCAAGCGGGGCCCAGTCGACAGCTTTGATATGTAAAAACCTGCATCTGTTTGCTGCTCGGCTAGCTGGTTGAGCCAGAAGGGGAGGTAGGGAAGGATTGGGAGGCCTCGTCTCGATGCCACATCCAGGAAATATGTGTTGGCTCTAATAGAAACGCAAAGCAAGGGCAGAAATCATATCTCCAGCTGTGAAACTCTAATGTTCTTATTAAAACTAACTCGGTGAATCCCTGAGTGTATGAAGAGAGGGATAGAGAGAGAAAAAAGAGAGAGGGATAAAGAGGTATCCTGGCTGGACGGTGGTGGCTGTCTGTCAGGATTAGAACAATTGAGTCCTCTCTCTCTCATTTCTCTCTCTCTCTCGCTCTCTCTCTCTCTCTCTCTCTCCCTCTCTCTCCTCTCAGCCCCTGAGCAGTGTAAACGCAGCTGCATGTCCCCATGCTGCTGTCTCTCACATCCTCTCCTCCCCACCACGTTACGCCGCTGCTATTGTGTGATTCTTGCCCCGAGCGGAGCAGCAGCTCTAACTGACATACATCAAAAGAGTGGGATAAAGAGACTGTTGTCGGAGAAAAATGCACGGAATTATACGATTATTGTTTTTAATTAATTTTCTTTTCTGCATCAATAAAGGCGAGTACGACAGCTCCCGGGGGCGACACTCTAATATGAATCACTATCACCCCCTAAACTAACGGCACACTTACTAACGCCAAATTAATCTCCACACATGACATTACATAACGAGGCCTAACTACAACACTACATTTGGGGCCTGAAATTTGAATATGACCATTTTTATAGAACAATATTGAATTGATCAGCCGCGTTGAACGAATGGCGTTGCGGCAGCAGCAAAGGTCAGCGACTGTGTTGGTTGTAAACATGAGGCTGGGATAAAGTAATCTCTTACGATTTTTATAGCTAAGCCAACATAGACCAGTGTTGTTTCCAATGGGAGCAAATTAATCGTAGTGGAGGTGGGCAGAGCCAAGCACGAGCTAGTGAGATCCTATTGGCGCTTTCTAGTATGTATTTGAATATTTCCATTAGGGACGGACTATTCTGTGAAGTGTGCGTGTACAATAACTCATTTCACCCTTGCACTCCTTCTAAACAACGCAATTTTAAAAAACTTTGTCAAAAGGTATAGTCTACAAAACACAGTCCGCTCTGTTTGTTACATGTTTCTAGTTTTGGAAACCAGGTTCTAGTGTTGGAAACAGAAAACTGAATGGAGATGAACATGTTTCATCGATGACAAAATTAGCAGAATGTTATCCAAAATCCATCTCTCCCACAGCCAGCCACAGGCTTCCTCTTATCACCATATTTGGTAGTGAATGGAAACACCAACCGGATGCTTCAGATTTATACATCCGAGTTGATGACGGAGGTAAATCCATTAGTGATTCTATGAAACTACCACATTGATTAGCATACATTTGATACTTTTTAGGTAATAGATTATCCCTCTCTATAGTCAGTGTGTAACGATTGTCGTCGGGAGAAGGAGAAGAGGACCAAAGTGCAGCGTTGTACATATTTATAATACTTTTAATAAAGATGAATACTCAAACAAAAACATCAAACCGACAATCGAACAGTTCTGCAAGGTGCAACAAAAACACTAAACAGAAAATAACTACCCACCACCCATAGTGAGAAAACAGGCTGCCTAAGTATGGTTCTCAATCAGA
This sequence comes from Oncorhynchus mykiss, assembly GCF_013265735.2. Classification (NCBI taxonomy): domain Eukaryota; kingdom Metazoa; phylum Chordata; class Actinopteri; order Salmoniformes; family Salmonidae; genus Oncorhynchus; species Oncorhynchus mykiss. The sequence goes on from NC_048572.1 coordinate 35,038,788, forward strand.
GACAACGATTGCCAGCTGCCTCTGATTGGGAACCATACCAGGCCAAACACATAGAAATAGAAAACATAGAACACAAAACATAGAATGCCCACCCCAACTCACGCCCTGAACAAACTAAAAGAGAGACATAAAAAAGGAACTATGGTCAGGATGTGACACAGTGGTGTAAAGTACTTAAGTAAAAATACTTTGAAGTACTACTTAAGTAGTTTTCTGGGGTATCTGTACTTTACTATTTATATTTTTGATAACTTATACTTTTACTTCACTACATTCCTAAAGAAAATCATGTGCTTTTTACGCCATACATTTTCCCTGACACCCAAACACCCTCGTTACATTTTCAATGCTTAGCAGGACAGGAAAATGGTCCAATTCACGCACTTCTCAAGAGAATATCCCTGGTCATCCCTACTGCCTTAGATCTGGCGGGCTCACTAAATACACGTGCTTCGCTTGTAAATTATGTCTGAGTGTTGAAATTGGCCATGGCTATCTGTAAATAAAAAATAAATAAAAATGGTGCTTAATATGAGGAATTTGAAATGGTTTATACTTTTACTCTTGATACTTAAGTATATTTTAGCAATTACGTTTACTTTTGATACGTAAGTATATTTAGAACCCAGTATTTTACTGGGTGACTTTCACTTTTACTTGAGTAACTTTCCATTAAGATATCTTTACTTTTACTCAAGTACGACAATTGGGTACTTTGCCCAGCACTGCTAAAAGTTGAATAACAATATGGTAATGCAGACCCTGCTGTTGGAAGTTCATTATTTCATTTATCTCTGGCCTTAGTGGAAGCAGCTAAGAGGGGTGCGTTCAAGCGACGCAGCATTGTCGTCTGCATTATTCAACAGTATGAAGACTCTTTATAAACAGTTCAATCGCATTCGTCATTAAATATGCCATCAGTTTGACTAGCTAATGACTGTTAGGTCCTGTATCAGAATGCAATATCAAAACACGATGGATTTCCAAAGGTGACACGCATAAGAACGCTTGAGTTCTCTTTAGGTAAAAGGTCTATATTTTCAGGTGTTGCCTGCGTGTTTCCCTGTAGGCTGTGGAAAGTCAATGCAGTGAGGAAACACGTGACACGTATGGTACTGTATTGGCTCATTGGCTTCGAACGGTGAGGAATAGACGTAAATCTGTGTTGTACCCATGTGGTGGTGGTGGGGGGAGATCCAATAGCACACCAGTTATACTGAGCAATGAGGGAGAGGCAACATCCATAGGATGGGGGGTGGGGAGAGAGGGAGGGAGAGCAAGATTGAGAGAGACAAGAATAGGCTGTTGGCTGTGCCACATGGGGAGAACTGGTGAACCTTGAACCCTAACACACAAAGGGAATGGAGTCTGCCTAACAACATAGCACATGGTTAAACACACATACACACACACACACACACACATCCAGCAGTGAGTGTGTCTGTGTGCCCGCTGGTTAGTGTCTACTTTGTGTCACTCCCTGATGGAAGCATCAGAAGTCTGAGTCGAGGGAAATTAAATCTGAATGATAAGCTTTTCCCTGAACCAGTGACATACAGTGTCCCTTACAACATGGATGCAAACACACACATACACACATACAAACACATACATCCATGTGTCCACTGGGTTTATGTACACTGCTCTACGTATTTATTTGCACATTTCTAAACTCAAAAACAGACATGTATAAAAATACACTCAAGTACTGTACATTCTGTACTGTCGCCTCACATGAAACATTTCATCTCAAATCCAAAATGCTGGGGTATAGAAAAATTTGAATCCCTGTGTTACGGTGCGTGAATGAGGACCCAAAAGCGAATTAACTTAAACAGAGCTTCTTTAATTACCAAACATAGGTAGGCTCAGACGGACCGGCAGATTCCGACAGGACAAGACAAGGTTACAGCAAACATGACGACAGTCTGGTTCAGGCATGAAACACAACAAACAAGAATCCGACAAGGACAGGAACAGGAACAGAGAGAGATATAGGGACCTAATCAGAGGGAAAAAGGGAACAGGTGGGAAAAGGGGTGACGAGGTGGTTAGGAGGAGACAAGGCACAGCTGGGGGAAAGAGGGGGAGAAAAGGTAACCTAACAACGACCAGCAGAGGGAGACAGGGTGAAGGGAAAGGACAGAGACAAGACACAACATGACAGTACATGACAGTACCCCCCCACTCACCGAGCGCCTCCTGGCGCACTCGAGGAGGAAACCTGGCGGCAACGGAGGAAATCCTCGATCAGCGCACGGTCCAGCACGTCCCGAGAGGGAACCCAACTCCTCTCCTCAGGACCGTACCCCTCCCAATCTACGAGGTACTGGTGACCACGGCCCCGAGGACGCATGTCCAAAATTCTACGGACCCTGTAGATGGGTGCGCCCTCGACAAGGATGGGGGGGGGGGGGGGGAAGACGAGCGGGGGCGCGAAGGACGGGCTTGATGCAGGAGACATGGAAGACCGGGTGGACGCGACGAAGGTATCGCGGAAGAAGAAGTCGAACTGCGACAGGATTAATGACCCGAGAAATACGGAACGGACCAATGAACCGCGGGGTCAACTTGCGAGAAGCCGTCTTAAGGGGAAGGTTCTGAGTGGAGAGCCAAACTCTCTGACCGCGACAATATCTAGGACTCTTAGTTCTACGCTTATTAGCAGCCCTCACAGTCTGCGTCCAATAACGGCAAAGTGCAGACCTGACCCTCTTCCAGGTGCGCTCGCAACGTTGGACAAAAGCCTGAGCGGAGGGGACGCTGGACTCGGCGAACTGAGATGAGAACAGCGGAGGCTGGTACCCGAGGCTACTCTGAAAAGGAGATAGCCCGGTCGCAGACGAAGGAAGCGAGTTGTGGGCGTATTCTGCCCAGGGGAGCTGTTCTGACCAAGACGCAGGGTTGCGAAAAGAAAGACTGCGTAAGATGCGACCAATAGTCTGATTGGCCCGTTCTGCTTGACCGTTAGACTGGGGGTGAAAGCCGGAAGAGAGACTGACGGAAGCCCCAATCAAACGGCAAAACTCCCTCCAAAATTGAGACGTGAATTGCGGACCTCTGTCCGAAACGACGTCTGACGGAAGGCCATGAATTCTGAAAACATTCTCGATGATGATTTGTGCCGTCTCTTTAGCAGAAGGAAGCTTAGCAAGGGGAATGAAATGAGCCGCCTTAGAGAACCTATCGACAACCGTAAGAATAACAGTCTTCCCCGCTGACGAAGGCAGTCCGGTGACAAAATCTAAGGCGATGTGAGACCACGGTCGAGAGGGAATAGGAAGCGGCCTGAGACGGCCGGCAGGAGGAGAGTTACCGGACTTAGTCTGCGCGCAGACCGAACAAGCAGCCACGAAACGACGCGTGTCATGCTCCCGGGTGGGCCACCAAAAACGCTGGCGAATGGAAGCAAGCGTACCCCGAACGCCAGGGTGGCCGGCTAACTTGGCAGAGTGAGCCCACTGAAGAACGGCCAGACGAGTAGGAACGGGAACGAAAAGAAGGTTCCTAGGACAAGCGCGCGGCGACGGAGTGTGAGTGAGCGCTTGCTTTACCTGCCTCTCAATTCCCCAGACAGTCAACCCGACAACACGCCCCTCAGGGAGAATCCCCTCGGGGTCAGTGGAGGCTACTGAAGAACTGAAGAGACGAGACAAAGCATCAGGCTTGGTGTTCTTAGAGCCCGGACGATAAGAAATCACGAACTCGAAACGAGCGAAAAACAGCGCCCAACGCGCCTGACGCGCATTAAGTCGTTTGGCAGAACGGATGTACTCAAGGTTCCTATGGTCAGTCCAAACGACAAAAGGAACGGTCGCCCCCTCCAACCACTGTCGCCATTCGCCTAGGGCTAACCGGATGGCGAGCAGTTCGCGGTTACCCACGTCATAGTTACGTTCCGACGGCGACAGGCGATGAGAAAAATACGCGCATGGGTGGACCTTGTCGTCAGAGAGGGAGCGCTGAGAAAGAATGGCTCCCACGCCCACCTCTGACGCGTCAACCTCGACAACGAACTGTCTAGAGACGTCAGGTGTAACAAGGATAGGAGCGGATGTAAAACGATTCTTGAGGAGATCAAAAGCTCCCTGGGCGGAAACGGACCACTTAAAGCACGTCTTGACAGAAGTAAGGGCTGTGAGAGGAGCTGCCACCTGACCGAAATTACGGATGAAACGACGATAGAAGTTCGCGAAGCCGAGAAAGCGCTGCAGCTCGACGCGTGACTTAGGGACGGGCCAATCAATGACAGCTTGGACCTTAGCGGGGTCCATCTTAATGCCTTCAGCGGAAATAACAGAACCGAGAAATGTGACGGAGGAGGCATGAAAAGTGCACTTCTCAGCCTTCACAAAAAGACAATTCTCTAAAAGGCGCTGGAGGACACGTCGAACGTGCTGAACATGAATCTGGAGTGACGGTGAAAAAATCAGGATATCGTCAAGGTAAACGAAAACAAAGATGTTCAGCATGTCTCTCAGGACATCATTGACTAATGCCTGAAAGATAGCTGGAGCGTTAGCGAGGCCGAAAGGAAGAACCCGGTATTCAAAGTGCCCTAACGGAGTGTTAAACGCCGTCTTCCACTCGTCCCCCTCCCTGATGCGCACGAGATGGTAAGCGTTACGAAGGTCCAACTTAGTGAAAAACCTGGCTCCCTGCAGGATCTCGAAGGCTGAAGACATAAGAGGAAGCGGATAACGATTCTTCACTGTTATGTCATTCAGCCCTCGATAATCTATGCAGGGGCGCAGAGACCCGTCCTTCTTCTTGACAAAAAAAAACCCCGCTCCGGCGGGAGAGGAGGAGGGGACTATGGTACCGGCGTCAAGAGCTACAGACAAATAATCTTCGAGAGCCTTACGTTCGGGAGCCGACAGAGAGTATAGTCTACCCCGGGGGGGGGGTGGTTCCCGGAAGGAGATCAATACTACAATCATACGACCGGTGTGGAGGAAGAGAGGTGGCCCTGGACCGACTGAACACCGTGCGCAGATCGTGATATTCCTCCGGCACCCCTGTCAAATCACCAGGCTCCTCCTGTGAAGAAGAGACAGAGGAAACAGGAGGGATAGCAGACATTAAACATTTCACATGACAAGAGACGTTCCAGGAGAGGATAGAATTACTAGACCAATTAATGGAAGGATTATGACAAACTAGCCAGGGATGGCCCAAAACAACAGGTGTAAAAGGTGAACGAAAAATTAAAAAAGAAATGGTTTCACTATGATTACCAGAAACAGTGAGGGTTAAAGGTAGCGTCTCACGCTGAATCCTGGGGAGAGGACTACCATCCAGGGCGAACAAGGCCGTGGGCTCCTTTAACTGTCTGAGAGGAATGTCATGTTCCCGAGCCCAGGTCTCGTCCATAAAACAGCCCTCCGCCCCAGAGTCTATTAAGGCACTGCAGGAAGCTGACGAACCGGTCCAGCGTAGATGGACCGACAAGGTAGTGCAGGATCTTGAAGGAGAGACAGGAGTAGTAGCGCTCACCAGTAGCCCTCCGCTTACTGATGAGCTCTGGCCTTTTACTGGACATGAAGTGACAAAATGACCAGCGGAACCGCAATAGAGACAGAGGCGGTTGGTGATTCTCCGTTCCCTCTCCTTAGTCGAGATGCGGATACCTCCCAGCTGCATGGGCTCAGCACCCGAGCCGGCAGAGGAAGATGGTAGTGATGCGGAGAGGGGGGCAACGGAGAACGCGAGCTCCTTTCCACGAGCTCGGTGACGAAGATCAACCCGTCGCTCAATGCGAATAGCGAGTTCAATCAAGGAATCCACGCTGGAAGGAACCTCCCGGGAGAGAATCTCATCCTTTACCTCTGCGCGGAGACCCTCCAGAAAACGAGCGAGCAAAGCCGGCTCGTTCCAGCCACTGGAGGCAGCAAGAGTGCGAAACTCAATAGAGTAGTCTGTTATGGATCGATTACCTTGACATAGGGAAGACAGGGCCCTGGAAGCCTCCTCCCCAAAAACAGATCGATCAAAAACCCGTATCATCTCCTCCTTAAAGTCCTGATACTGGTTAGTACACTCAGCCCTTGCCTCCCAGATTGCCGTGCCCCACTCACGAGCCCGTCCAATAAGGAGAGATATGACGTAGGCGACACGAGCAGTGCTCCTGGAGAAAGTGTAGGGCTGGAGAGAAAACACAATATCACACTGGGTGAGGAACGAGCGGCATTCAGTGGGCTCCCCAGAGTAACACGGCGGGTTCTTGATTCTGGGCTCCGGAGATTCGAAAGCCCTGGAAGTGGCCGGTGGATCGAGGCGGAGATGGTGAACCTGTTCTGTGAGGTTGGAGACTTGGGTGGCCAGGGTCTCAACGGCATGTCGAGCAGCAGACAATTCCTGCTCGTGTCTGCCTAGCATCGCTCCCTGGATCCCGACGGCTGAGTGGAGAGGATCCGAAGTCGCTGGGTCCATTCTTGGTCGGATTCTTCTGTTACGGTGCGTGAATGAGGACCCAAAAGCGAATTAACTTAAACAGAGCTTCTTTAATTACCAAACATAGGTAGGCTCAGACGGACCGGCAGATTCCGACAGGACAAGACAAGGTTACAGCAAACATGACGACAGTCTGGTTCAGGCATGAAACACAACAAACAAGAATCCGACAAGGACAGGAACAGGAACAGAGAGAGATATAGGGACCTAATCAGAGGGAAAAAGGGAACAGGTGGGAAAAGGGGTGACGAGGTGGTTAGGAGGAGACAAGGCACAGCTGGGGGAAAGAGGGGGAGAAAAGGTAACCTAACAACGACCAGCAGAGGGAGACAGGGTGAAGGGAAAGGACAGAGACAAGACACAACATGACAGTACATGACACCCTGTCCAAATAAATATGTAGGTGAGTGTATATTTATGATGTAGAGTGCATTCGGAAAGTATTCAGACCCTTTATCCTTCTGGAAGGTTCTCAAATCTCCGCAGAAGAACTCTGGAGCTCTGTCAGAGTGACCATCGGTTTCTTGGTCACCTCCTTGAACAAAGCCCTTCTCCCCCGATTGCTCAGTTTGGCCGGGCGGACAGCTCTAGGAAGAGTTTTGGTGGTTCCAAACTGCTTCCATTTAAGAAGGATGGAGGCCATTGTGTTCCTGGGGACATTCAATGCTGCAGACATTTTTTTGGTGCCCTTCCCCAGATCTGTGCCTCGACACAATCCAGTCTCGGAGCTCTACGGAAAAATCCTTTGACCTTTTGGCTTGGTTTTGGTCTGACATGCACTGTCATCTGTGGGACCTTATAGACAGTTGTGTGTCTTTCCAAATAATGTCCAATCAAATTAATTTCACCACAGGTGGACTCCAATCAAGTTGTAGAAATATCTCAAGGATAATCAATGGAAACAGGATGCACCTGAGCTCAATTTCTAGTCTCGTAGCAAAGGGTCTGAATACTTACGTAACTAGGATATATATATATATTTTTTGCAAACATTTCTAAAAACCTGTTTTCGCTTTGTCATTTATGGGGTATTGAGTGTAGATTGATGAGGATTTGTTTTTATTTAATACATTTTAGAATAAGGCTGTAACATATCAAAATGTGGAAAAAGGGAAGGGGTCTGAATACTGTATATCCTTATTCTAATGGAGCATGTTGCGGAGTCTATATGGGAATCTATAGGGAAATGACATCCAAACGCTGATGTTTTCCCCTTGTGAAACCGGTGACATTCACTATATATACAAAAGTATGTTTACACCCCTTCAAGTTAGAGGATTCGGCTATTTCAACCACACCCATTGCTGACAGGTGTATAAAATTGAGCACACAGCCATGCAAGCTCCATAGACAAACATTGGCAGTAGAATGGCCTTACTGAAGAGCTCAATGATTTTCAATGTGGCAACATCATAGGATGCCACCTTTCCAACAAGTCAGTTCATCAAATTTCTGCCCTGCTAGAGCTGCCCCAGTCAATTCCAATTGCGGTTATTGTGAATTGGAAACATCTAGGAGCAACAACGGCTCAGAAGTGAAGTGGTAGGCCACACAAGCTCACAGAATGGGACCGCAGAGTGCTGAAGCGCGTAGCACGTAAATATCGTCTGTCCCCGGTTGCAACCCTCAGGATGGAGTTCCAATCTGCCTCTGGAAGCAACGTCAGTACAAAAACTGTTCGTTGGGAGCTTCATGAAATGGGTTTCCATGGCCGAACAGCCGCACACAAGCCTAAGCTCACCATGCGCAATGCCAAGTATCGGCTGTAGTGGTGTAAAGCTCACTGCCGTTGGACTCTGGAGCAGTTGAAATGCGTTCTCTGGAGTGATGAATCACGCTTCACCATCTGGCAGTCCAACTGACAAATCTGCCCGAATGCATAGTGCTAACTGTAATGTTTGATGGAGGAGGAATAATGGTCTGCGGCTGCTTTTCATGGTTCTGGCCCCTTAGTTCCAGTGAAGGGAAATCTTAACGCTACAGCATATAGAATGACATTCTAGACTATTTTGTGCTTCCAACTTTGTGGCAACAGTTTGGGGAAGGCCCTTTCCTGTTTCAGCATGACAATGCCCCTGTTCACAAAGCGAGATCCATGCAGAAATGGTTTGTCGAGATCGGTATGGAAGAACACTCATTACAGTCACACACGCTACCCACTGACTGATGATGGATTACTACTGAGCTCCATGGTTAGTCCTCAAACCTGCGACACACACACACGCACGCATGCTAAATGACTAAAGTTTAAATGTACACACACGCACTCCAAACACACACCCACGCACACTCTCCCCAAAACAGGGACATTGCAGCAAGCCAGTCGCCCTCACTACCTTACCATCAACCCTTACTGTTACACGAAGCACACAGTTTACCAAACTGCGTTTCCACTGGAGAAATACTGGAGGGATAAGGCCGTAAAGCCTGTGTAGTTAAAAGACGTTCCCTTAAGTTTTTTTTCTTCAACTTGCCAAGGCTTCTGTATTTATTTGTCTTTCTGTGTGAAATTGAACTGCACTTACTGTAATTTGGTCTAGTGCCACTCAGCGAGTCTGAGGAGCATAGTGCCTGATTCGCAGTCGTTCCACACAAGCCTACAATTGTAATGTTATAAGTGGAGTTTCGGTTCAGACTCCAACCTTTCAGACGGTGCTAGTTGTTTCGCTTGGTAAAAGCACAGGCCTGCTTCAATGAAGGAAGGAGTGGTTTGCTGTTTCCTGTTTTCATTGAGCCAAGATAAAAAGGAGTCTCATCTGTACACACACACACACACACACACACACACACACAAACACACCCCTAACCTTAACCTTAAGCCTAACCTTAACCCCAAAACCTAACCCTAGCTCCTAACCCTTAACCTAACCATAACTCCTAAACCTAACCCTAACTACTAAACCTAATTCTAACGCTAACACTAATTCTAACCTTAACCCTAAGCCCCCTAGAAATGGCAATTGACCTTGTGGGGACTAACAAAATGTCCCCAGTTGGTCATATTTTTGTTTGTTTACTATTATTGTGGGGACGTATGGTCCCCATAAGTATAGTTAAAACACACACACACACACACACATAGTAACACCAGACTACATATGCTGCTCTATTCTTTTAACAACCACAATAAAATGTGTTCCCTCTTTTTCGTTCATATAATCCTTTGTGAGGTTATTATATTTACATTCGTACCTTGCAGGCAGCTAGTCCTTATCCTGGTTCTTTGTTTAATTTATCATATAAGTCATTCATTAAAACCTTGGTTCTGAGAGGCTAATGACCAGGGCTTGGGGGCACGCAAACCAAATGTCCTTTTGGATTACCATCTTCAGCCCTCATGTTGCTGTTTCAGCTCTCCCTTCCTCTACCTCTGACCCAGAGCAATTGCTACACACAACAGCAACACCACAGTAACAACACAGAAACACCAGCACAGCTGCTCTACTCTACACTGTGGCATATGCTAATTCTGGGCAATTAAGCCTCTTGTGTGTAATTCTCTTTTTCTCTCCTCTCTCTGTGTGTTGTTTTAAAACCCCACTGTGACTTCTGTCAAACATCTGTATAGAGAGCGTGAAGATTGTCAAGTCAGAGCATCATTAGGAGAGAATGTATTTAGTCAAAACCACACACACACTTGCTTACAACACCTCCCACACAAATGAACATACTTAACACACACACACGCCTCTCTCACCTCACGCACGCGCGCACACACACACACACACACACACACACACTCTGATTCTCTTTCTCACACACACACACTCTGATTCTCTTTCTCACACACACACACACATACACACACATACAGACACACACACACACACACACACACACACACTCTGTTTCTCTTTCTCACACACACACACACACACACACACACACACACACACACACACACACACACACACACACACACACACACACACACACACACACACTCTGTTTCTCTTTCTCACACACACATACACACACATACAGACACACACATACACACACACACACAGACACACACACACACACACACACACAGCTCTCCTGATTGGATTGTAATACCTACCAACCAGGGCCGTGGGCAGAATCAGACTCTTACCTTGAATGGATATGTCTGGGTGAATTATTAACATGAAGAGGTCTGGTCTGGTGGAAGAGGAGACGCAGCCTGTCTCATTCTCAAATAGATTATTCATTAATTCATATACTTCTCCCCATTTTGGAGATTCTTCAGATGCAGTTTGTCATCTCAGTCACCAGATTCAGATTACGCGTGACATATTCTGTTTTAGACATTTATAATAATTTATAATAATTTAATACTTTGTATTGATTTAATGAGTTGTTGTTATTCTTGGTTTCTCATCCATCAGTGAAGAGTATTGACATTACGATATGCTAATTATTGTCAGCTGGTTTCCTAAGTGTTTTTTGATACTCTTTAATTGAGTCAACTAAATCTAATTTTTTAACATAAATTGTGCTTTTAGCTGAAGTAACATCCAGTCCACTCTGTTACCTCAGTTTCCTCTTCCCCTTTCTCACTCTCTCTCTCAGTGTTTTTCTTTCTCTCTCTTTTGCTGTGCCTCTCTCTCTTTCTCTGTCACTTTTTATCTCTATATACAGTGGAGAGAAGTATGTGATACACTGCCAATTGTTCAGGTTGTCCTACTTACAAAGCATGTAGAGGTCTGTAATTTTTTATCATAGGTACACTTCAACTGTGAAACAAAAATCCAGAAAATCACATTGGATGATTTTTAAGTAATTAATTTGCATTTTATTGCACAACATAAGTATTTGATCACCTACCAACCAGAATTCCGGCTCTCACAGACCTGTTTGTTTTTCTTTAAGAAGCCCTCCTGTTCTCCACTCAATACCTGTATTAACTGCACCTGTTTGAACTCATTACCTGTATAAAAGACACCTGTCCAAACACTCAATCAAACAGACTCCAACCTCTCCACAATGGCCAAGACCAAGCAAGATCTCACCCCGTGGGGCATCAATAATCATGAGGAAGGTGAGGGATCAGCCCAGACCTACACGGCAGGACCTGGTCAATGACCTGAAGAGAGCTGGGACCACAGTCTCAAGGAAAACCATTAGTAACACACTACGCCGTCATGAATTAAAATCCTGCAGCGCACGCAAGGTCCCCCTGCTCAAGCCAGCGCATGTCGAGGCCCGTCTGAAGTTTGCCAATGACCATCTGGATGATCCAGAGGAGGAATGGGAGAAGGTCATGTGGTCTGATGTGACAAAAATAGAGCTTTTTGGTCTAAACTCCACTCGCTGTGTTTGGAGGAAGGAGAAGGATGAGTACAACCCCAAGAACACCATCCCAACTGTGAAGCATGGAGGTGGAAACATCATTCTTTGGGGATGCTTTTCTGCAAAAGGGACAGGACGACTACACCATATTGAGGGAAGGATGGATGGGGCCATGGATCGCGAGATCTTGGCCAACAACCTCCTTCCCTCAGTAAGAGCATTGAAGATGGGTCGTGGCTGGGTCTTCCAGCATGACAACAATCCGAAACACACAGCCAGGGCAACTAAGGAGTGGCTCCGTAAGAAGCATCTCAAGGTCCTGGAGTGGCCTAGCCAGTCTCCAGACCTGAACCCAATAGAAAATCTTTGGAGGGAGCTGAAAGTCAGTATTGCCCAGTGACAGCCCCGAAACCTGAAGGATCTGGAGGTCTGTATGGAGGAGTGGGCCAAAATCCCTGCTGCAGTGTGTGCAAACCTGGTCTAGAACTACAGGAAACGTATGATCTCTGTAATTGCAAACAAAGGTTTCTGTACCAAATATTAAGTTCTGCTTTTCTGATGTATCAAAATCTTATGTCATGCAATAAAATGCAAATTAATTACTTAAAAATCATACAATGTGATTATCTGGATTTTTGTTTTAGATTCTGTCTCTCACAGTTTACGTGTACCTATGATAAAAATTACAGACCTTTACATGCTTTGTAAGTAGGAAAACCTGCAAAATCGGCAGTGTATCAAATACTTGTTCTCCCCACTGTATCTCTCTCTCTCACACTTTATCCCTCACATACCTTCCATCTTTGGGTCTCGAAGTGTACTTTGAGGACGAGAGTACAAAGCTCCCTTGTGGAAAACTAGCTTTCCTCGAAGCGATCTTGAGTGGTTTGTGTCATTCCCGTACCCTCCCACAGTGATCTGAGTAAATGACACAGATATACCTCCCCCCTCTCTCGCTGTCTAGCTCTCCTAGGTCCCTGGTCTAACTCTGAGAGTTTTTCTCCTTTCCTTCCCAAGTGTCTCCTCTTCCGATCCATCTCTCTGTGTCCCTCCCAAACCCTTCTAAGTCTGATTCTCGAAAAGGTAGAATGAGAGATGGTACTGCACCTTCTAGCCCTGCACTGTTGCAAATAAAAGTTTTTGCTAACTTATTGGCAGTCAGTTACCTGTCGAAAAAGGTACAGTATGTTACTGTAAATTCCAAAGAAATGTTGGTTTAACTGTACATTACTATACACTTTGCAGTAATGTACTGTTAAACCAAAGTTTCTTTAAATGTAAAGTAATGCAACATACTGTTTCTTTTTTTTACAGTAACTTATAGTAACTTACAGTAACTTACAATTTACAGGATCTTTTTTACAGTGCAGTCTTTCTTCTTCCCCATCCAAGACCCTCCCACAGTGAAATAAAACATTAAATAAGACTACTTCTCTCAATCTCTCATCATTAACGCTCTTTCTTTTTCTTTCAGAGACCCTCTGTGATTCACCCTGGTTCACCCTAACCCTATACTAGTCTAACAGCTTCCTCTCTCCGCCCCAGACCCTCCGTCGGTGGAGCCTGTGTTGTTAGAGATGCGTCAGGGCCTGGGCCGGCCAGTGGCAATGAACTGCCGGGTCCTGCGTGCCCACCCTTCCCGGGTGTTGCGCTATGAGTGGCGGCTGGGGAACCGCCTGCTCCACGCTGGACATTTCGACCAGAGCGACGAGACAGAGTACACCGTCAAAAGCCTCAACCGCGAGGGCTGGGGGGAGTACACCTGTGATGTCAACAATGAGGCCGGGGCTGGGCGCTGCACCTTCCTGGTCACAGGTAAGGAATACTTGATGTTTTGAAATGCATTTGAATAAAGTTTAATTTGATGCTTCCTGTTCTCAGTTGCTGACATCACTCAATGTGGTTTGTAGCCCGGCATTCTGACTTTCCTTGTCCAGTGTCAGCATGCTAGTTATACTGAACAGAATTTAAATTGGCTATTTCACTACGTCTCAAAGCACTTCACATTTTATGAGGTATAACTTACATCTTTCCTTCACATTGAGTTAATGAAACCCACCCACCTGGGTAGCCGAGCAGCCATGCTGTGCCCCATCTCTGTAACAGAGTTCTGAAGCAGGATGAGGTTTCCCTATCCTCCATCATGGCAATTAAACTTCCCAGCGATGTATCCTTAATGGCTGAATGATGTCTGGAGCAAATTGAAACTTGCCTGTCAGACGGGTAGGTAGATACAGTACGTGTCCCATAAGGCAATTGATTGAAAAGGAGTAGGCGAGACGGGCGACAGCCTAATACAGATTGCCCATTTGAATGTGAAGAGATGTCTTGTATAAGATCCATGTCAGTCTTAACACTTACTTTTACACATCCCCTAGAGTGCGTCCCAAATGGCACCCTATTCCCTATAGAGTGCACTACTTTCTACGGGTCCTGGTCAAAAGTAGTATACCATGTATTGAATAGGGTGCCATTTGGGATGTGGCTTTCTAGATTACTAATGACAGCTCGCACTATGCAGGAAGGACCCGATGCTTCATACAGGAAACAGATTTGTTAGGCAATTCATTGTTATTCCCCTCCGGCTATGTATTTTTAGATTGCCATGCTAAAGTGTTTGTGGTGGAGCGCATGAAAATAGCAGGAGGAGCAGTCAGTGGCCGTGTCATCGCTCACACAGAGGGTTTGTGTTTTATGACAGGGCCAGATTAGTTTGGAGCGGCAGAGAGAGAGAAAGAAAGAGAGAGAGAGAGAGAGAGAGAGAGAGAGAGAGAGAGAAAGAGAGAGAGAGAGAGAGAGAGAGACAGATGGAGAAACACAGGTTGAGGAAAGAAGAACGAGTGAAATAGACAGTGCCAGGGGACAGTGGCATAAGTGGCAGAGGATCAAAGTGACAAATACGATTTCGTCCTGAACCGCTCTGTTCCTGATGGGAGGTCTGGGAGGCAGAAACCTTTGCCATGATCCTGCGGCTCACTCGTTCTCTCTCTCTCTCTCTCTCTCTCGCTCTCTCTCTCTCTCTCTCTCTCTCTCTCTCTCTCTCTCTCTCTCTCTATGTGTGTGTGTGTCTCTCTGTCCCTCCCTCCGTCTGGTAGAGATGGACAGTGTCTGGTCTGTGAGTCATATATCAGTCCAGCCCCTGAGGAGAAGGTAGAGTGGAGGAGGAGAGAAGATCATCCCCTCCGGCCGTTTGCTTTTCTCAGCGGGTCTCATGTGCCATCGGTCACCTGCCACCTTCCTTCCCTCGCTCTCTACTTCCACCCCTCCTGTCCTACTTTCCTCCCTCCATCATCTCTACAGCAATCCCTCCATCCCAGTTCACACAGATTCTTACCATTCATCCCTCCCTCTAGCCCTCCATCCATCCATCCTCTACCAAATTCTCCTGCCATCCATCTCTCCCTTGAGCCATTTATCCCTTGAGCCATCTATCCCTCCCCATGTCACTCCCTCCACCTCTCCCTTCTCCAGCCATCCCTACAGCCCTCCTTCCATCTCTCTATCCTCCCTCTCCCTTCATTCCTCCATCCCTCTCTCACTCCATCCCTCCAGCCCTCCCTCCATCCCAGTGCTCCAGATTTCTACCATCTGGATGTGTCTGCTGCCAAAGGTACGGCAGCTCAGTTAGTTAGCGGCCCCCGGGGACCTGGAGGGAGCCCAGTGCTGAAAATCAACATTGGGCTCCAATGTACCCTATCCTTCCCTTTATTCCCTCACTTAACCACCCCCTCCTCCTCCCATCCTAAAACATGAGCTCTTCCAATGCACCGAGCCTCACCTAATCACCCCTACCACCATCACCATCTGAAAAGATGAGGCTATTCCGATCCCTGAGTGTGTCTGCAACGGTGGCCAGACATAATGGCATTTTTTGTTCTTATTAACAGCATATCGTTCTGACTGTATATCGACTGGGGTTTAGCGATTAGAGAGTGAGTTAAGTAGTTGACCTGCTTATGAATGGACAGATACAAAAGCTTGAATGCCAAGACAGGTCAGTAGTGGAGAAAGTAATCACATGGGAACTTAATCCATAGATTGACCAATTTGCCTCAAATTACGTTTGTTTTGGTTCTGTGTGTTTGTTGCCCTAAGATCAGTCCAAATTCCCTGGCATAGATTCACTCTTCACTCAATATTTAAGATGGCTGAGGAAAAGGTGCTAGGAGTTTGTGTAGCAGTTTGTTGAGGAAGGGATAAAGGGCATTTCATATTGGGAAACAACAAAACTTCAATGCACGTTAATCATTCACTGTGGAGGTAAGCTCTGATATGGTAGAAGACTGAGGCAATGCTATGCAGAGAGAGAGCGAGAGAGAAAAAAGATATATATGTGGGAGGGCAGAGAGAAGATCAGGTCTGTGTACAGTAAAAATGTATCAATCAAAGCCATTGGCCGAAAGCCAGAGTGGGTTGATTAAACCAAGGGTCTCAGTCATTACGCCAGGGGGCACGCACAGGCATGCCCACACATACACTCCAAAGCCTGGCAGCAGGCCATGCTCAGGGGCAAACACACACACACTTTATCACACTGATGGTCAGGAGCTAGGCCAGGGGGCATTTGTGTGTGTATGTGCATGCCAGAGTGGGGGGTGGGGTGGGGGGTGGAGTGGGGGGTGAGGGGGTTACATCTGGTGGCTGTGGCTTTACAGAGATGAGATGGCCCTTCAATCCTGCCAGAGCAGAGTGGCAGTGTGTTAGCCAACGTCTTTAGAGGGTTTAATCTGCACTCCTGAGCCCTGGCAAGACCCTCCATCTCAGCTTGCCATACACCACTCAGATCCCCTGGACGGAACTATTTCTCTGCTGCTCTTCAATTGTGGTCCTTGGGAACCACATGGTGTGCAGGTTTTCATTTTAGCCCAACAGTATCATACCAGCGTTTTCAAAGGGTTTAATCTCCTCTGCTGAGCCTTGGCAGGATAGGATAGTGTTCTTCAATCATGGTCTTAGGGCCCTTCGGTCCTGGTGAGAGCGTGCCATTTTTTGTTACAGCCCGACACTAACACATCTGTTTCAGTAATTAATAAAGTTTAGTGATTAGTTGAATCAGGTGTGCTGTAACCAATGCCTGCACTCCCAGTGCGTCCTCAGGACAAGGAATGAATTTATTTTATTTTATTTATTCATCCGTTATTTTACCAGGTAAGTTGACTGAGAACACATTCTCATTTGCAGCAACGACCTGGGGAATAGTTCCAGGAGAGAGGAGGGGGATGAATGAGCCAATTGTAAACTGGGGATTATTAGGTGACCTTGATGGTTTGAGGGCCAGATTGGTAATTTAGCCAGGACACCAGGGTTAACACCCCTAACACCCCTATGAAGAATACTTTCTAAGGTGAATATAGAGTCAAATGTTTCCGTAAGGAGCGTGATGATAATATTTACGAGAGAAGAGAACACCTGGAGGTTTCCACTCGGCAGTCAAATTGTTTCTCCATTACATACAAAAAAAATGAGCGTTCCTTAAGGGTTCTTTGTGAAGGGTGATGGTTCTATGTGGAACCATACTGACCCAAAGAACCCTTTGAGCCTTTCAATTGTTCTTTCAGTTCAAAAAAGGGTTATTTCCTCTTTTAGTGATAATTCAAATGTAGGTGCGGCGGCTCATTTGAATATTTGGGGGGCGGGGTTTGCTCACAGCTCTTTTTGTGCAACCGTGAGTGAGAGTGTCATTCCAGTTTATCTAATCTGTTGTGTTATACTATTACTTGTTATATATGATTATTGCCGGTGTTGGTGTCTTGTGAAAGACTCACCTATGTATGGCCTTATGTCAATTGAGAATGTATGGCTAAGTCAGTAGTTTTCAATTCTCTCCTCAGGGACACCCAGCTGTTCCAAAGCTTGCACACCTGATTCAACCTATTAATAAACACATGAAGAAAAGCTGTGACATTCTTTATAGAACCATTCTCCATAAAGGTTCTATAAAGAACCATAAAAAAAGTGTTCTATATCTAAAAATCTAAAAAGATTTGTAACCATGGCAGAACCCTTTTTTGGTGCTACTGTATATAGATACTTTTTTTGAATTGTTCTTTATAGTAAGAAACTTTTTTTGTGGCACCATACAGGGTCCATTTAGAATAATTATGAGCATGGTTCAGTTTGCTACAGCAGGAAAATTATCTTGCAGAAACAGGAAATGTGAATTATGATTAGAATGAATGGACATTTTTTGTGAGGCTTGATAAAAAAAAAATCTTATCGCAAATCAAGTCTGAAATTTACGTGCAGCTTATTACGTGCAGCTTATAAAGGCTTCATAAAGCCTTCATAAACACTACATAAATGTGTCACATCATCTATAACCATACGTCAAGCTCTATAAAGGGTATAAAGTGGCATAACTGTTAGACCTAACCACCAATGTCAAATGTGACATAAACCTGTGCTTTATAAATGGTGGCATAAATACTGCTTAATAAAGGGTTTATAAATCATATTCAATTTAGGCTTTACAACGCTTTTAGAACCTTGCCATGCATCTTGGTAGAGCGATTGTCGGATCCACCCATATGTAAAAATGTATGCACGCATGACTGTAAGTCGCTTTGGATCAATTCTATATATTATATTACTCTAAAACAGTGACGATTTTCACATGTAAATCTTGTTGGGGCAAACTCAACCATTTTATTTTTTTACACAACACTAAACAATACATTAATTGCACTATAACGGTTACAAACGGTGCCCACAAACTCTTAGAGCCTATATAAAGCTGTCTCAAAAGAAGAGCTTTCTTTTCAGCACCATGGAGTGAATCCTTACCACCGCTACACCTGGTTATCAGCTGAGCCTTCTCTGGCAGCGAAGCAGTTCATTCAGCCTCATTTTTACTGCCTTTTAAAAAACCATAGCTGATATGGCTTAAATAAATATGGTTTCTACTGACTCCTTGTGGATTAGCGTAACTCGATAAGAACCTCATTCTCCTTCAATAATACCGAATGGCAACATGGGTTTTGACTTTTGAACAATACACAAACATCATTACATTAGGTTCAGTAAATTCAAAATGTTTGTTCTTATATCATTAACACTTAGCACTAAGTATAAGCAAGTGCAAGCAAACGAGTTGTGACAAAGGTAGGCCTTTGTTCAGCACCTTCAAAATGGACACCAACAGAACTTCAGAAAAAAAAACGTTAGTTCAGATAAATTCAGCAAGATGTTGAGGCCTTAAAGGTACTCTCTTTCTCTCTCTCTATATATATATATATATATATAGAGAGAGAGAGAGAGGGAGCGAGAGAGAGAGAAAGAGAGAGAGAGAGATGAACTAGACAGTGGATCAAAGTGACAAATACGATTCCATCCTGAACCGCTCTGTTCCTGATGTGAGGTCTGAGAGAGAGAGATCTAAATAAGAAGGAAAATACAATCACTAGGATCCACTTTTATAGACAATATACTGACGCACAGACAGTGCATTGCTCAAACATTTAGTTTTCAACAGCGGATATTTGTATAAACCTTGCTGTCTGTCTCTGAAATTTGCAACATTGTTTCAATATTCAAATTCGATCTCCTGCTGTCCAATAGTAATGAACGTGTCAGGACGAGACAGACAGGCAGGCAGCGTTTCTCAGCAAGTCGAAATCAGGAATCAGCTGGCATCATTTTTATGGATATATACAAAAAAAATTAAATTGAAAAAAGGTCAAATGAAATGCAGCTAATTTGCAGTCTTTCCAGCTTCAGTTTAATTTACTGTAGCTGTGTTGTTGGCTAACTCCTCTAAACAACAGTGTCCTGACAAGTGAGCACATTTTCTATGCCAGGCGAAATCACGCCTCATTAGCTCATTGTTATGGATGTCAAAATGAATGTCACTAGCAAATGCAGCTACTTTTCTGTTATTCTGGCTGCACTTTTTGATGTGATCGTAAGTTAGCCGTAGTTGGCTAGCTAGCAAGCAAGGGATAAGAACATTGCCAGCCAGTATGGCAATGGAACATTTAGAAGGAACGACTGGGTCAGGTCCATAGATTGTCACACCCTGGCCTTAGAGATCCTTATTATTCTCTATGTTTGGTTAGGTCAGGGTGTGACTCGGGTGGGAAATTCTATGTTTTCTGTTTCTTTGTTTTTGGCCGAGTGTGGTTCCCAATCAGAGGCAGCTGTCTATCGTTGTCTCTGATTGGGGATCATACATAGGCAGCCCTTTTTCTGACCATTAGGTTGTAGGATCTTGTTTTCTGTTTAGTTACTGTTGCCTGACAGAACTGTGCCTTTTCGATTTTGTTTGAGGGTTTTTTAAATTAAAATCATGAACACTTTCCACGCTGCGCCTTGATCTACTCTTTCTACCACCAACAAGAGCCGTTACATAGACACAGAACAAAAAGACTGAACGACTGTGTCGCGTCTTTAGCACCACTAGATTTGTGTCGGATTATATTTTGTGGAAGGATGAAATAGTATGAATAATTTAATCAAATTAAATGTTTTAATGAAAATATGTCAATCATTATTTGAATATGTTGGCAACCCGTTGTATAAAAGTGATAATGTCCTCGAAGCCGGTATTTGGAGGATATACAGTATTGGCACGGTTTGCCGGCCCTCGACGAACAACACCCGTGCCAATACTGTATATTCTCCAAACACCAGCTTCTCTGGCATTATCACTTAAGTATCCCCTCCTCATAGAGACAAGCACATGAGCTAATTATAATTCACAATGAAATGCATCTTTCCAACATTGCCTAAAATTATGAATAAGATACTAATACTAATGAGACCAATATAAGCAATATAACAATTGAGATTTACAAACTATGGCACAAGGGAACAATGAGTGGCTAAAAGACAAGCCGTAATTTCGATTAAGACATTAATGAGCGAGCTAAGACAGACATAGTCGATTTTACCATTTGTTCAGCACTTTTGAAATGGAAAGCGACAGAATTCAGAACATAGTCCGTTCTTGCAGTATTCTCCCTGTACACCAAGTCAGCTGTGGAAAAAATAAGGATTGCATATATGCAGTCAATGAAAGCTTTTTCAATATTCAATGATGACATTTCTCTAAAACAGGCTATAGGCTACATGTGCAGCTCCAAGTCAGAACAGTAGATTCAGTTCTGAGGGGGCGGAACCAAGGGTGAGACATGGGCTACTACACAACATACACTTAGCATTACTTTCTTAGCTACAGTATAGATATATCCCTGGCATATTACATCATTTTAGCAGTAGCATACACAACATATTTTTTGGACCATTGTTGTGCTGTGCTCATTTGAATAGGTAGGTGGTGCAGCAGTCCGTCTTGTGGGCAAATGTTTTCATAAAACTTTGACATCAAAGTCTGGCATGCTCTGGATTTATGCTGCTTTAAAGACAACTGGGAACTCGAAAACAAATTAGGTTGAATCATGACATCAGAGCTCTAGAAAGAGGCCTGAGTTCCCGACATGGAATTCCGAGTTGGATGACCGTTCAAAATGTATTTTCCCATTTGGATCTCGTTTTTTCAGAGTTCCTAGTTGTCTTGAATGCAATGAAGTCAGAGGTCGGAGATTTCCCAGTTCCCAGTTCTTTTGAACAGAAGTCATGCTGGATTGACACATGACCAATATATTCAAACATTTCTGGCCCATGGTGTTGCATGTGAATGTTATAATTTTAAGCTTGGACCCTTTCAGACAGATGTTTAAAATCCTTAAACCCAGACTTGGAGCAGGTAGGGGAAGGAAAATAGTGATTGCTTTGCGATGCTTGCAGACAGCCACTGATTCTTTCCAATCCGCGCATTGTTGAATTTGCGACTTCTGACTTGTTGTGTAATGTTTATATCCAATGGCCGATGAGCACCAATACGTTTTATCTATAATTTCTCCCGATAATTATGACAAGGATTGAATAGGATTTGCCAGTTGATTGTCCATGTGATTCTGCTTGTCATGACGATGACTGCTTGTCTAGCTAGTTAACTTGTTAGCTAAGATTTTAAAAGTATGATGTTGACATGATCATTCCAATCAAAGCTACGGTAGATTTAATGTGATATCTGTAGCCAATGATCTTGTGCCTTCTTGGATGGGCACTTCTAATGTAACTCTATGGCAGCACCCGAGGGTGCTTGAACTGCCTAGCTCTCTCTGTAGATTATGCGGGGACGTAGTGTTCCCATCAGTGACAGAACACTGAGCCAATCACGGCGCAACTATAGAAGATTACCAACGTCTACGCTAAAATATATATTGTTTGCAAACTGATATGTAACACTAATTAATGCCAAAATAACATGCAAAACAGGCCAACTTCTTTTTTTATTATTATTTTTAGCTAAACAGGTGGGGCTCAATGCCTTGAATGACAGGTCACCACTGATCTAACACATTTCTAGGATGGCCTTCTTCTTCCCTCTTGGGTGTATAGCCAATATTGGACCTGACCTCAACTTTCCTCAAATTGCTGTGCTACACACACTCTAAAGTGCAGTCATGGTAGGGCCTTTTAAAATATATTTTTTTGTTGCCTAATTTCCCCCAATTTTGCAAGGTTTTCCCCCAGTTTTTCCACACCTTTTTAAATAGAAAAACAACAACATTTGATTTTCTGTGTTAGCGGGTGGATCCCATTCCCGGGCTCAAAATCGACAACATCCGGTGAAGCTGGAGTGCGCCAAATTCAAATTACAAAATCGGAATATTAAATATTTGTGAAAATACAAGTGTCTTACATTGTTTAAAAGCGTAACTTGTTGTTAATCCAACCGAGTTGTCAGATGTCAAAAAGGCTTTACGGTGAATGCATACTATGCGATTATCTGGGGACAGCGCCCTACACCAAAATACTTTTCCAAACCAGCACAGGCATCACAAAATCCCAAATAGCGATAAAATAAATCACTTACCTTTCGAAGATCGTCCTCTGTTTGCAATCCCAAGGGTCCCAGCTACACAACAAATGGTTGTTTTGTTCGATAAAGTCCTTCTTTATATCCCAAAAATGTCCGTTTATTTGGTGCACTTGATTCAGTAATCCACTCTTTCAACATGCATACAAACGAATCCAAGAAGTTAGCAGTAAAGTTCATCCAAACAAGTCAAACGTTGTTTCTAATTAATCCTCGGGTACTCTAATATCTAAATAAATTAGCAAATTTAAGACACAGAATAGTTTGTTCAATAGGGATAATAAATAACAGAGTGCACACCTCATTCACGCGTGCAACAAGACTACATTTTTAATGAGAGACACCTTGGAAAAACTACAACTACTCTGTAATTTAAAAAAAAAACAAGCCTGAAATCTTTTCTAAAGACTGTTGACATCTAGTGGAAGCCATAGGAACTGCAATCTGGGAGCTAGTTATTTGTATATTGCATAGACAAGCATTGAAATGGACTTTGACCTCAAAAAAAACATTTTGCCTGCCATATCAGTTCTGTTACACTCACAGACATTATTGTAACAGTTTTAAAAACTTCAGAGTGTTTTCTATCTAATGCATATCTGGGCCTGGGTAACAGGCAGTTTACTTTGGGCACGTCATTCATCCGAACTCCGAACACTGCCCCCTAGCCCTAAGAGGTTTTAAACCACATCAGGGGATGACTTTTGAGTTCTGGGAAAAATCTAAGAAACATACATTTTTTGCGTGAGGTTGCCCTTTAGTTCAGTGTGCATGCCCTGCACTGTTGTTGGTTGGCAGTGTTTGGTGTTTCTGTAGCGCAGTAAGTGCACATGTGATGAGTTCGCAAATCAAATGCACACTTGTGGTGCCACTGGACTGCAAAAAATGAGTAAGATAACATTTATTTATTGTAATTCAAATTAATTTGTAGTAGTTAAGTGTTGAGTTAGATTACATGGTTATTTCAAATCATTTCTGTGACAAAAAAATGCTAGCTAGCAGGCTCAGCTAAATAAAAAATCACCCTAAATACAGCCACGTCTCATAGGAACGTCATGAGATTTAGAAATGAAAGAGAATATAATAATATGAATCAAATGGAGTTTCCCCATCTCCCCATTTAGAGTATTTCTGGCGCCGCACAGACCTTATCCAGATGGTGAGACAAAGGCATTTCATAACAGACCTACTAACTTTCTTTGTTGTTACTTTTAAGATTGGAACCAACATGCACTACATCCAGCAGGCAGAGAGGCAATAACCATTCGTCTGCCAGCTCATGGACAAGCCACACCATTCACAGCCCTGTGTAATGTCCAATGTAATTACGTTGCTGGACATTTTGAAACGTGTTGTATTTGTAGTGTAAAAAAAAAGGAACTGTATGGTTTGAACATATCCTTCATGTTTATTTGTTTTAGCTGTTATTGATCATTATCTAAGTGTTAATACATTTGTATTGACATCATTAAGCCTTTAGGTATGTGTTATGAATGACCAAAGGTGTGTGACTTTAAAGTAAATACAGTGTCATACGATATGGTGTCTTTATGGATGTGTTATGAATGACCGAAGGTGTCTCACTTCAAATGAAGAATTGCAGGACACTACATTACAGTGTCAATAGATAGGTTATTAACGTTCTGCTAATTCATGAAGGTTCTCTCATGATCCACAGGTTACTGTAGTGTGTGAGAGGTATTTAAATAGGTTGATGGACCTGCAAAGCTTTCGTGTGTGTGTGTGCATGTGTGCATGTGTGCGTGTGCGTGTGCGTGTGTGTGTGTGTGTGTGTGTGTGTGTGTGTGTGTGTGTGCGTCAGAGCTAAGATGATTTGGAGTAGTCCAACCTGAGACTACCGCACAAGGTATTCCTCTTCTGTTCCCTTGCTGGAGACCAGGGCTTGATTACAACCTGTGTACAATGGTGGCTGATCTTTCAGGAGGGGAGTGGGTGAAATGTGTCAAAGACCTGACTGGACCCAGCACCGCACGGTATAGCTCGTTATATGGTTGTGTGCGTGTTTGTGTACTGAAGAACATGTAAGTTGGTTCCAGAAGAAAACCACTTTCAATTTACTTATATTGGCAGTTATTGCGCGCACACAGCACACATGAGCCTGGGATATCCACCATTCAGTGTTGGCTTTAGTGGGAGTGACCATAGAATTCTATCGGAGTGACCTTACTGAGTAAAGTATTTGTAATCTGCTTATGTCTTCTGCTAGCAAAAAAACGTTCCCCCTGGTCATCACTAGTTAACACAGCGACAAAGTCATAATTATGTCAAAACCCTGCCCATTTCCACAATTTATCTTCTTAAAATTGTAATTTAAACCTAATCCTAACTGATGAAGGCCAAGTTTGATGTGGTGGTCCAGCAGACGAGATTAGGAGTAATGTGACAAACGTGACTTCGCTTTAGAGCGTGTGCCGTCCTTTCAGCACAACACGTCACCCTTGATAAAGCACATGTTCATATCAGGTTCGACATAGTGGGTTATGTCACATTTGACATGGGTGATTATGTGACACAGTTATGCCACATTTATGAACCCTTTATAAGGCATGACATACTGTTATAGATGCTTTGTGACACACGTATGTAGTGCTTATGAAGGCATTATTCGCATTATTCTTATAGGCACAATTCGTCCCAAGATGGCATAGCAGTTCAGACGTATTTTTGTCCTCGTCCTGTCGTGTCCCGTATATATATATATTTATAACTTTTTTTCACATACATTTTTAATTTTCCAAAAACTCATCTTCAGAACACTCTCCTGCAATCCGCTTCACCAATTTATATTTATATAAAAAAGTATTATTTACCTCAGATCTGTAATCCTCCGAGAGGCTAGCCAGAAATTAGCCAGAAGCTAGCCGGGAGCTAGCCAGAAGCTGGTCCAGAAGCTACTCAGAAGCTGGTTCAGAAGCTAGTTCAGAAGCTAGTTAGCTTCTTTACTGGCTAATCGTTAGTACTCAGCTAACCACGGTTTGTGGTCATCGGCTGTCCTTTGGCTTGAGAATCTATCGCCAGTTTTGTACGGCGCGGTGCAGCGCAGCGCGGCTCGGAACGGAACATACCGGACCAATTTTTCTCTCCATGTCCCTGGATTTCGGCCACTGGCTCTGGACATCCATACCTGGATCTCACAGCTAGCTAGCTGCTATCCGTGTGACTATCGGCTTTCGTCGATTCCGGAGCTAACATCAATTGTTCCGGAGCTAGCCAGCTGAAGAGTTCCATCAATCACTCCTGGGCTGCAGTCACCTATCCGGACCCGTTTTGCTGCCTACGCGGAGCCCCACCGGGCCTTCACAGCTGGACTGCCGACGTTGTCTACCCGAGGGAATTGTCCGGCTGGCTCCTCCGGCGCAACGTTGCCTGGGCGCCCATCTGCGGCCTGCTAGCCGTTTGCTATCTTATCAGCTGCTATCTGAATAGACAATCGGACAATTTTTATTTTATTTTATTTGTATTTATTTATTTATTTTTCTTCTTGGGCCTCTATATCTATTGTTTTTATTTTTGTTGTTGTTGTGCGATTTGGATTAATCCCCTCTACCACACGGAAACCCACTAATCTACTGACGGAACGCAAGAGTTGACTAATAACAGACCTCCATCCTATGCTAGCTTGCTCCTATGCTAGCTGTCTAAATCGCCGTGACCCCCAACCAACCTCTCCACTCACTGGACCCTTTTGATCACTCGACTAAGCATGCCTCTCCTTAATGTCAATATGCCTTGTCCATTGCTGTTCTGGTTAGTGTTTATTGGCTTATTTCACTGTAGAGCCTCTAGTCCTGCTCAATATACCTTATCGAACCTATTAGTTCCACCACCCACACATGCAATGACATCTCCTGGTTTCAATGATGTTTCTAGAGACAATATCTCTCTCTTCATCACTCAATACCTAGGTTTACCTCCACTGTATTCACATCCTACCTTACCTTTGTCTGTACATTATACCTTGATGCTATTTTATCGCCCCCAGAAACCTCCTTTTACTCTCTGTTCCAGACGTTCTAAACAACCAATTCTTATTGCTTTTAGCCGCACCCTTATTCTACTCCTACTCTGTTCCTCTGGCGATGTAGAGGTGAATCCAGGCCCTGCAGTGCCTAGCTCCACTCCTATTCCCCAGGCGCTCTCTTTTGACGACTTCTGTAACCGTAATAGCCTTGGTTTCATGCATGTTAACATTAGAAGCCTCCTCCCTAAGTTTGTTCTATTCACTGCTTTAGCACACTCTGCCAACCCGGATGTTCTAGCTGTGTCTGAATCCTGGCTTAGGAAGATGAAAGCTTCAATGATTGCCTCGCCTGGTTCACCAACTACTTCTCTGATAGAGTTCAGTGTGTCAAATCGGAGGGTCTGCTGTCCGGACCTCTGGCAGTCTCTATGGGGGTGCCACAGGGTTCAATTCTTGGACCGACACTCTTCTCTGTATACATCAATGAGGTCGCTCTTGCTGCTGGTGAGTCTCTGATCCACCTCTACGCAGACGACACCATTCTGTATACTTCTGGCCCTTCTTTGAACACTGTGTTAACAACCCTCCAGGCAAGCTTCAATGCCATACAACTCTCCTTCCGTGGCCTCCAATTGCTCTTAAATACAAGTAAAACTAAATACATGCTCTTCAACCGATCGCTACCTGTACCTACCCGCCTGTCCAACATTACTACTCTGGACGGCTCTGACTTAGAATACTTGAACAACTACAAATACTTAGGTGTCTGGTTAGACTGTAAACTCTCCTTCCAGACCCATATCAAACATCTCCAATCCAAAGTTAAATCTAGAATTGCCTTCCTATTTCGCAACAAAGCATCCTTCACTCATGTCATTTACAAAATAGCCTCCAATACCCTACTCAACAAATTGGATGCAGTCTATCACAGTGCAATCCGTTTTGTCACCAAAGCCCCATATACTACCCACCATTGCGACCTGTACGCTCTCGTTGGCTGGCCCTCGCTTCATACTCGTCGCCAAACCCACTGGCTCCATGTCATTTACAAGACCCTCCTAGGTAAAGTCCCCCCTTATCTCAGCTCGCTGGTCACCATTGCATCTCCCACCTGTAGCACACGCTCCAGCAGGTATATCTCTCTAGTCACCCCCAAAACCAATTCTTTCTTTGGCCGCCTCTCCTTCTAGTTCTCTGCTGCCAATGACTGGAACGAACTACAAAAATCTCTGAAACTGGAAACACTTATCTCCCTCACTAGCATTAAGCACCAACTGTCAGAGCAGCTCACAGATTACTGCACCTGTACATAGCCCACCTATAATTTAGCCCAAACAACTACCTCTTTCCCTACTGTATTTAATTTATTTATTTATTTTGCTCCTTTGCACCCCATTATTTTTATTTCTACTTTGCACATTCTCCCATTGTAAATCTACCATTCCAGTGTTTTACTTGTTATATTGTATTTACTTTTCCACCATGGCCTTTTTGCCTTTGCCTCTCTTATCTCACCTCATTTGCTCACATCGTATATAGACTTGTTTATACTGTATTATTGACTGTATGTTTGTTTTACTCTTTACTGGTCAACCTCGAATACCCTACAAGTTTGCATTTCCTGCTGTACAGGAACATTCTCAGCAACAAACGAGGGATCAAATTGAGATCCCACATCTGTATAATCTTCAAAAACGGTTCTATGTAGCACCAAAAAGGTTGCTATGGTTACAAACCAAAGAAACCCTATCTGGTACTATACTAGAACCATTATTTTTGAGTGTGTTGCTGTCTGACAGTGATGGATAGCCGCTGATGAGTGACACGATGTGCTGTCGAAACCAACAGGGAGCATATGAATAGTGTTATCTATCTATCGATCAGTTATGTAGGAATCTGGCAGCCCTGAAGGACAGAAGCATACTGTATAGGTTATATAAAGTCATGTGACGTGTAATCCTTTATGATAGCCTGAAAGGCATATGTATAAGCAGCGTAGTGTCATTACTATATGTAAAAAAAAAAATATTTAAAAAATTGTGACAATTAATATATCTTATAAATATGTCTCTACTTCAACCGTTATTATAACAATAGTGAAATTGTAACCACAGCTCAGTTGATATTAATAACACATCCATCTCCGTTTCCCTTGGTAATCAGAAGCCAGACTGTAACATTATAATGTTCTATGTCTAGACATATTTGTTAGACAAAAGCACTGTGATGTTTGGGGAGCAGAGTTTGAGTCTCATGAGGGAAACAGATTGGTATGTGTTTCTTTGAGCAACTGTGTTCTTTGAACCCTTCTCCAAACCGAGGCTAGGGTACAGTTAAGCCACTGGAAAACAAATATGTCATTGGGTGTTTGTTGCTACCAGAGCAAACACTGGGAATATTTCACTCCAAAAGCAAGCTTTTGTTCTTCACGCATTGCTGAAGTTTGGGTTTAACACAATTTAGTTTTGTCACTTTTTCTCTTTCTTTTGGTTTCAATGAATATTAAAATACATTTAAACTGAATTTATCGTTTTACTCATAGATCCAAATTGTTATTTATTTAACGTGGTCATTGGCATACATAAAGCTGCTTCCTGACCCTTGTGACTGGAGCAGGTTGTGTGTTTATATGAAGTCTCAGCTACAATACCTGTCTATGGGGGGGGGGGGGGGGGGGGTAAAGACAGACTAGCATATGGCTGCTGGACAGCTTCTAAATAAATATAAGTATGTTTATAATCGATTTAAATCAAATGGGTAGTGGTGGTGGCAGGTCGGTATAAGCAGTTCGTAGCTTGTTGTAGTAGTCCATTGTTTACTACGGTGTTCCATCATGTAGTAGCTTGATAATGCACAACAAGTGAGAGGACTTTGGGAAATGTTTGCATTCATTCCATACCAGTCATACATATAATCTATTGATAGCTAAATAGACCTCTAGTAATTCAAATAATTTGGTTTTGTTGCATTGACCTTGCTTGCTTTGTGGTTGGTCGGTCCGTGCTCCAGTCTATTTCAATTGTAGAGAGAGAGAGAGAGAGAGAGAGAGAGATAGAGAGAGATGTAGAGAGCGAATGAGAGAGAAATGGAGAGAGAGAGATGGGCGGGGGTGAGAGAAAGCAACATGGGTAGATGGAGAAGGGCTATTGTTTTCTACCCCAAAAACCTGTACAGAAACAAGATTTTTGGACCCTCAGATCAACGCTGACTTTTCATATTACATTAATATACAGGATGTCCTTTCAGGAGTGGTTTTCTGTGACAAGTGTATGACCTTTGAAAGTCACATGTCTACAAAACATAGAAAGAATAACAGGAATTAAATTGGCGAGACGAGAAAGAGAGGGAGAAAAAGAAAGAAAGAGAGAGAGAGAGAGAGAGAGAGAGATAGAGACAGAGACAAAGAGAGTGACTTGTCCCTGGGAGTTTCTGTAGCATTCCCCAGCATGGGCTCAGCTCACAACTGTCAGGTATAATCGTATTGTGTTCAGTTCAGTTCTTGATATTTTCTCTACAATTGTTTTTACTGGAAAGATGACTACTGTAGAATACAGTTATGCGATGGTTAGTTACGTATCTCAAGTGCAAGCTAATTTTGGGAATACATTCTCAAAACGGCATATACTTCCCTGAACAGAAGAGATGGTTAGGAATCCATGAATTGTTTTTGCATCTCATGACTTGTGAAAACATGGTTGACTGGATTCTAAACTGTGATACAAAGAGCATGATAAATAGCACATAAGAAATCCATTAGTATACACTTCCTGTATCCAAACAGGTTTTTATGGTAAAGATACCGAAACACATTCCCCAAATATTGTTCTGCTCTAGCCCCATTGGGTTTCTTTCTCTTGTTCTATAGAAATTATATTATCTTGTTGATGAATGAGCGTTTTTTTTTTTTGTGTGGATTAGAATATTGTATTTTAAACAGCTTTATCCATGTATGGGCTTGTGATCTTTACTCGGCTGTCCAAACAAATGCAAAGCTTCATTATCCTGATTTATTGTCTATAGGACTCAGGACAAAACACGTTCAGGAGAGATTGTGACTTATTATCTGAGGTGATTATGAGAATTGATCAGACTAGTGAGTGGCTGAAAGAAACAGTCAATCTTGATTTACGCCCAAAGTGGTATACAACCTTTTTTATCAGTATTTTGTTGATGGGTTTTAGAAGTCCTGTGTTCAGAAACTTAATTGATTGATTGTAAAAGTAGAGGCTTAACCTCTGAATTGATTTATTGGATGCTAAATCAGATTTGTTGAGTTATGTTATAAGGCTCCCTTGCAAAAGAGACCTTGGTCTCAATTGGGCTTTCTTCTAAAATAAAGGTAAAAAAGTTTAACCTCTTAAGCATTTACGGGATCGGTGTCCATATACCGGGATGGTTGTTGCTAACGTGCGCTAATGTGACTAGAATGACGTTGTAAGCAACAGCAAACTTTCCAGGACATAGACATGTCTTATATGGGCAGAACACTTAAATTCTTGTTAATCGAACTGCACTGTCCAATTTATAGTAGCTATTACAGTGATAAACTACCCTGCTATTGTTTGAGGAGAGTGCACAACAACAAAAATATTTTATCACGGCATCTGGTTTGAAACATTCACCTCTGAATGTAAGTAATGTACTTACATTCAGTAAGCTTGCTCTGATTTGTCATCCTGAGGGTCCCAGAGATAAAATGTAGCATAGGTTTGTTTGCTAAAATCCATTTTTATATTCAAATGTAGGAACTGGGTTCAACTGTACAGTTTGAACCCCTGCTGTCTCTAAAATAATTCAAACAATAGCTTCACTCATTTGAACCAAATGGAAAGGGTTGGATACAGAAGAAGACAACAAATCAAATCAAATTATATTGATTACGTTCGCATACTGTATTTTGCTGATGTCATCTTCGGTGTACTGAAGTGCTTATGTTCCTAACACTAGTCTTAAAGCCATGATGTTGTGAGACAGAAATTTGCCCAGTGAACTTTTTACCCTTTGTTCTCTTTTAAAAAGTGACCCAGTCCCTTAGTTCTTTCCACTATGATGGCCCTTCTGGCAGGCAGACACCTGATGGAGCTGTGGTCTGTTTGGTTCACACTTCCCAGCCTGTGGGCATAAACTCCACTGATTGGTTCACACTCTTCAGACTGAGCACTGATATGCTGACCCTCCCAAGCCTGCAGGACTAAACTCTTAACTCTAGGGATCATTAAATGTGTCTGGGGGTCTGCATAGAGAGTCTTAATAAGTCATTGACGTAAACCGCCATGGCAGCTCTAATAGACTTTGCTGCCGGAGAGATCAGCAAGTTGCTCTATCTCATATTCATATTGTCAGATCACTGCATCGCTTTATTTGAGTTAACATTAGCCTCTGTCTTGACTATCGCTATTATAAATCCTCCCCTTTTTTGTTGTGCTTCAGTAGACTGAATTTCAACAGATACGGCTGTATGAACCGCTTCCTGTTTTGGTCTCAGCGAGAAGAGTGTAATACTGTCTTTAGAGAGTCTCCTTTTGAGTGCTTTTAAAAAAAACTATTAGTGTGTTTACTTTGACTTGTGAGGAATTTATTTTTGTTGGCTCTCTGTCTCTTCTGTAAAAAATGTAATATGTCAAGCAGCCCACTTCAGGACACAATACAGAACACACAGTAGGTTTCTGTCCTGACAATAACACAGTTGGCCATGTGGCTGGCGATCAAATCAAACAGCTTTCTTGACAAAATACCTGAGAAAGATTGACAGACTTCTGTAAAAAAAGAACTCACAACCCTGACTCCTCATCTAACTGTGGTAAATAGAGGGCTGCTGGAGGCAAGTCTTCTGGTTGATGCCTTGCAGACATTTTGTGGAATAATACTCAACATGACATATTTGCATTTTGGTAACCCAAAATAAATAGCAAATATTGTGCAGTATGTGACCTTCTTATTTATCTTGATCCAGTATCTCGGATACATATGGATTGGTTCCCTTACTCCCTCGATGCCACAGGTAAAGCTGAACAAAAATGGAAAATGCAAGAACAAAGATGAATTAGTCCTAAATATTGTTTTTTTGTTTACAGGGAAGGCGTATCCCCCAGAGTTCTACTACGACACGTACAGTCCTCTGTGGCAGAACCGACCTACAGTCTACGGCTTCAAACTGCAGTGGACCCAGATGAATCCCAACACTGTGGACCGCATTGTGGCCTACCGCCTCGGCATACGACAGGTAGGTGTGTGCGTGCGTGTGCATCCTAACTCTAACCCTGGACGTAGAAAGGCCTTACATATGACAGAAAAGGAACATGATAGAGGGAATATCAGAATAACCAGTCAGGGTCATAGACTCTCTGTAGGTACTCCCAGCCCATATTCTATGCATTGCTTGCTTGTTATTGTTCTCCTTGGACAGCTTCATCGGCCCAGTGGAGAGAGAGCACCATGTGGAGAAAGGAGTGGCAGCCATTGGTCCTGTTTACCTGCAGATGAAGGCTTCAGATGACAGGCAGTCAGCATTGATTCATGGTTGTCAATCTCTCTCTCCTTCCCACTACCACTGATCCCTCCTCTCTCTTGTTTTTTGATCACAATTTCTTATTTTCTAAGTTTTTTTTATTTTTTATATGCATATATATCTTTTTAATTTATTTAACTAGGCAAGTCAATTAAGAACACATTGTTATTTACAATGACGGCCTACCCTGGCCAAACAGGGACGACGCTGGGCCAATTGTGCGCCGCCCAATGGAACTCCCAATCACGGCCGGGTGTGATACAGCCTGAAATCGAACCAGGGTGTCTGTAGTGACACCTCAAGCACTGAGATGCAGTGCCTTAGACCGTTGCAATACCGCTGCAATTCTCTCTCTCTCTCTCTCTCTCTCTCTCTCTCTCTCTCTCTCTCTCTCTATCTATCCATCTATCCATCTATCTATCTCTCTCTCTCTCTCTCTCTCTCTCACACAGTCTCTCACAGTCTCGCACAGTCTCCTCTCTCTCTCTCACAGTCTCTCACAGTCTCTCACAGTCTCTCACAGTATCTCACAGTATCTCACAGTTTCTCACAGTTTCTCACACAGTCTCTTACAGTCTCTCACAGTCTCTCAGTCTCACACAGTCTCCCCTCTCTCTCTCTCTCCCTCTCTCTCTCTCTCTCTTTCTCTCTCTCTCTCTCTCTCTCTTTCTCACAGTCTCACACATTCTCTCACAGTCTCACACATCATAGTGAAAGACAATAGTCCCCCTTTTTCAACTGCATCTGTTGCGTCACCCAATTTTATCACATTAACACGTTGGTAGCGTCGTTAAACTGAGGCTTGATGCCACTTTATGTGGTCTCTTTCGTTGTACCCATAACCCCCTACTGGGACAAAGTGGCACCCTCCCTTTGGTCACAGCAGGCATTGACTTTCACAACCTACAGAAACATAATGTAGAAATGTACGCTACTGTAAGTCTCTGCATGATCCTGTCTGTCTGTTGACGCTCTGAGAATGTTGATTATGGCAGTCTTGATTACATTAACCACAACGATTACAGGGAAATATGCTATAGTATTTGTTAGCTTTTATTGGTTAAGTGGAAGCTCTTATTCAGAGCCACTGCATTACAGGCGACAGTTAAGCCTTCTGAACTGACGTCCTCACATTGAGTGAGTCTAATACCGAGTCTAATAGCTATAGGTATACTCCAATAAATAGTATAATTCCATTTTGTTTCCTACTACACCCCGTCCGGAATTTACGCTTGAAAAACACATTAAAACCGGGCTTGTTTCTGTACCTCAAGGATTTTTCTGTCAACAATTTCAGTCGGCTTGTTTGTTAATGAATTTGGTTGCATTCATGTGATTCGTTCATTCGCCGTGGGAGCCAATGGTACGCCGGCTTCCTGCTTGTCAGGCAGGCTGGTTTTCGAGAGCTTGCCAGGAAGACACATTTACTCTCCCTTCACTGGAATTCAACTGGTCCTCTTCACAATTTCACAGATTAGTTCTGCGCTGGTGCTAAAATGGGCCGACAGTAATTCCGCAATCACATTAACATTATAATCTATTTAGCTGTTTGGAGAGAAAAAGAAAAGGCAAGGAAATAGTCCCGCCTGTTTGCTCTCTCTTGCTTTTGTTTTTTATTTCCTACCTGGCATGCAGAAAATCGTTGTTTGCGAGAATTCATTTTCTTTTACACTTTTTTTCCTCCCAAGGTAGTGGAGTGCATCTCAACTAGGCTGTGTATCCCAGGCCTCCCTACCTGCTGTTGTCTTAGATACAGGAGGTATTATGCTTTCGGGAGTTAAGAGGGGGCCCATCGGTAACATTTACCTTGAAGGTGAGCCTCTCCTTCATGTTTCATCTGCCAAGAAATGATTGAATCTTGACCCTTTTTCTTTTCCACTTTTCTTCCTTCGCAATGAGCATTCTGTTTTCATCGCTCTTTGCGATTGAGATGGCGATGGAACATGAATGAGTAAGGAGGAGAGGGGGAACGAGAGGGAGAGGGAGAGTGAGAGGGAGGAAGGAGGAGGAGTTTTTCCTTCCTTCATAAATAAATAAATGTTTAGATACCCCCGGTAGGACGCTGAGCGGAGTGAGCTGAGACAGTGGTGCAGTAATGAAAGCGTTGGCACATGGACCACTCCTCAGCTCTATCTGCTATTTATAGCCATGAGCAGAGCAGCTAACACTACGCCTGTTCTGTTATGTTCCCCCTCCATTCCCACATAATCATTATCATTTCCCCTTCGCCGCTGCCTTTGAATTAATACTGAGGGCTAGTGTGTTTTATGCCTCTATAATGGATGGCTCTCTGTTATTGTCTGGGGCCTGGTGTGAAAGACAGACAGACCGACAGACAGGCGGACGGGTAGAACAGGCCGGTTGGGCCGAGGAAAGAGAGTGTGAGGCCCTAGTTGAAAGGAAAGAGCGTATAGGAGCGAGGAGAAGCACAGAGCAGGATCACGGCCCACCTTGGCAGTCATGGCTGCTGTCTGTCTGTGGGCTTCACTTCTGAACACTCTACTTCCATGTCAGCCCACTGCAAATACAAGGCAGCTTTTCTATGTCTACTCTCTATGTCTCTCGCCTTCTTTTTCTCTCTCTTGTTCCAGCCTTCTTCCCTCCTGAAGCATCCTCACGCTGCAATGACAGCCTTATCCTTTTTACTCTCTCTTTCTCTCACTCTTTCCCTCCTTCTCTCATGCGTTGCAATGAAGAAATGACAGCCTCTTCCTTCTTCCTCTTCTCTTTCTGTCTCTCTCTCGCGCCTCCTCCTCCTCAGTCAATTGATCTGTCAGTCAGTGTTGGATCAGTGAGCGGGGCGAGGAGCAGCACAGATCAATAGCAGCAGACTAATTACATGCAGCCAATCAATCTTTCTCTGTGTCTCCCCCTCCCCCTCTCTTTCTGTCTCTCTCTCTCTCTCTCTCTCTCCCTCCTCTATCTCTCTCTCCCTCTTCTCTCTCGTTCTCTCTCTCCTAATGTTGAACGCCACTTTGATTAGTCCTGCGTTTCACTCTGCACCCGTCTCTTTGATCAACTTCTCTGGTTCTTAAAGGTACCATAGAAATCCCACAAACTGTTGCTGCAATCTAGTGAATGTAGATGTGATATGGCACTCTGCCTCTGTCTGACTCCCTGTGAAGAAACAGTAGGAGTGAAAGGTAATGAGTTACACGCAGAAAATGATAATTGCATCAAGTCAAACAAACAATAATGGGAGAATAAAACAGAAGTACCAAACCTAAAGAAGTTAAACAGAGACGCACTGTTGCAAATCACATTAAAATAGTAAAAGGCTTCTGTAATGAGCAATTATAGATTTAATTAACTATTTAAAAGACAATTCTGTTCCCTGATGGTGGAAAGATGGAGTCATCAGCTTCCATTTGTTCAGTCAGAGTTTGAGGCAAAGTGGTTCTGGAGCCAAGATTGGCATTTAAGGCCTCCATCTGCCCCTAACAGCATTGTACACACTTCATCATTCACGCACACGCACATGCATGGATACTCGCATGCACTCATATTGTATGCACACACACACACACACAGACACACACACACTTCATCAAACTCATCTCCAAACCCTTCCAATTCATGCAAATTAGCAGAGGGGCCTTTTGGACTCTGTGGTATAGCGGAAATGAAAGGGCGAACTGTTACAGCCTGTCTACAATTATAAATAACAGACAAAACCAGAGCTATTTACCTGTGAACCTAACTCTTAGTTGGTAATTACACAGCAGACACACACTGGTTAATTACTTAATTGGCACTGGCCTACCAAACACACACCCACAAATGCACGCACACACACACACACACACACACACACACTGCGCATCCTTAGAAACTCATCCATCGCTTCTCTCTCTCCCTCTAGTCTCACTCTCCCTTCCTCTCTATCCTGGCAACACACATTCACAATGGCATATGGTGACTATTTGTGATGCAGGAGCTGTTACCATTCTCTTTTCCAGGTCTCTGCTATCCTAACTGATCCTCTAGAAGAAAATACATCCCTCTTTCCCTTATTCTCTCTCATGCTCAAGCCCTTTCATGGTTCCCAATGAATGTGCAATGCATCACTTGCCTCTTTGAATTCCACACTGGTTCAAAGCCACGTTGCAATTGTATCACCAGGCATGAATAGCAGGAGCCGTGTGAGGATGACTTAAATTAGATCATCACCTGAAAGAGCAACGTCTAAAGATGTGATGGGAAAATTCTGTTTACGGTTAGTCTCTTTTAAGGCAGGGGCACGGTCTGTGTGATGCGATGCATAGAGAAGCATATGGACCATGGTTAGAGGGAAACTTCAAAGATGACCATGTTTGATAAGAGGCTGTTGGTAAGGATGAGAATGAAAAGGCAAGAAGTCTTGAGAATGCATCACTACTGGTCATGCCCCCTTCCCCTGTAGAGATTTGTAGACTACATTCATGACACGTGACTCATTCCAATTCATTCTGTTTCAACCTGTGCTCACTTTTCTTCTCTGTGTATGA
Source organism: Oncorhynchus mykiss (assembly GCF_013265735.2). Lineage (NCBI taxonomy): Eukaryota > Metazoa > Chordata > Actinopteri > Salmoniformes > Salmonidae > Oncorhynchus > Oncorhynchus mykiss. The sequence goes on from NC_048572.1 coordinate 35,076,374, forward strand.
AGGCAACGCTGGTTTGAATCACCGGAATGTGGGAGTCTCATAGTGTTCTTTACACTGTGTGTGTGTGTGTGTTAAGTATGTTCATTCTAACTCTGTTGTCATGTGTCCTCCCGTCCAGACGGGGCTCCAGAGGTGGTGGGAGCAGGAGATCCCCGTGGATGGAACCATCACCAAGGGAGAGCTGAACACACACAACCTGACAGAGCTCATCAAGCCTGCGGCCTACGAGGTGCGCCTCACCCCCATCACACGCTTCGGAGAGGGGGACTCCACCATCAGGATCATCACCTACAGTGGTGAGTAGACCATTGGAATGGTCTCTGTATGTTTAGGGTTACAAATTCCTGTAATTTCCCCAAAATCCCAAGGATTTACAGATATCATGGTTGGAGAATTCTGGAAATCCTGCTAATTTCTTCTGATTCCAGGAATATTCTTAGACATTTTGGGAAAGATACTAGAATTGTATCTATTTGATTGGGAATGTAACAACCCCAAGCAGGTGTATATTGTATCAAAATGAGGAAAACTGTTCAATGTGAAGTGTGGATGAAGTCAGTGGTCTCCTACTCTGGGACTGAATTACAGCTACAAGGTAACATCCTTCATTAGGTATGTGTGTCATCCTGTGATGATGTAGTCATGACAACTAGACCTCTAAACACAGCGGGGTTGAGGTTGTTAACAACAGGAAGACGAGGCAGGTTGCTAACAAACAGAAAGGTCAGTTGTCAGGGAAGATAGTCAATGATTATGATATTGACTAGATCATCCAGTGCCCTAATAGATAATAAAGTGCATACATATTGATCTGACAAAATCAATTAGATTGTTGACAGCGATTGAAGCTATCTATGCTAGCTTGGCTATCTATGCTAGCTAACGCAAAATAAAATGTTGACAAAAAAAAAAGCTACAGGGAGCTAGCTTGGCTATCTATGCTAGTTAACGCAAAATAAAATGTTGACAAAAAAAAAAAGCTACAGGAGCTAGATTGGCTAGCATGCCAACCCTGAGAGCCAAAAACACATACAGTGCCTTTGGAAAGTATTCACTCAAGTCTTTGCACACCTGGATTGTACAATATTTATTTATTTTTGAAATTCTTCAAGCTCTGTCAAGTTGGTTGTTGATTATTGCTAGAAAGCCATTTTCAAGTCTTGCCCTAGATTTTCAAGACATTTTAAGTCAAAACTGTAAGTAGATCACTCAGGATCATTCAAAGTCATTGTAGACTGCAGTGTAGATATGGCCTTGTGTTTTAGGTTATTGTTCTGCTGAAAGGGGAATTTTTCTCCCAGTGTTTGTTGGAATGGAGACTGAACCAGATTTTCCTCTAGGATTTTGCCTGTACTTAGTTGTATTCCGTTTCTATTTATCAAAAAACAATCCCTAGTCCTTGCCGATGACAAGCATACCCATAACATGATACAGACACCATCATGCTTGAAAATATGACGAGTGGTACTCAGTGATGTGTTGGATTTGCCCCAAACATAACACTTTGTATTCAGGACTAAAAGTTCATTTCTTTGACACATTCTTTGCAGTTTTACCTTGTTGCAAACAGGTTGCATGTTATGGAATATTTTTACTTTGCACATGCCTTCTCCTTTTCACTCTGTCATTGAGGTTAGTATTGTGGAGTAGCTACAATATTGTTGAACAATCCTCAGTTTTCTCATCACAACTATTAAACTCTGTAAGTGTTTTAAAATCACTATTGGTCTCATGGTGAAATCTCTGAACAGTTTCTTTCTTTTCCGGCAGCTGAGGAAGGACACCTGTATCTTTGTAGTGACTGGGTGTATTGATACACCATCTGAAGCCTAATTAATAACTTCACCATGCTCAAAGGGATATTCAGCATCTGCATTTTTTATTTGTACATATCTACACTATTTATACAAAAGTATGTGGACACCCTTTCAAACTAGTGAATTTAGCTATTTCAGCCACACCTGTTACTGATAGGTGTATACAATCGAGCACACAGCCATGCAATCTCCATAGACAAACATTGACAGTAGAATGGCCTTACTGCAGTGACTTTCCACGTGGCACCGTTATAGGATGCCACCTTTCCAACAAGTCAGTTCGTCAAATTTCTGCCCTGCTAGAGCTGTCCACGGTCAACTGAATGTGCTGTTATTGTTTTTATTTTTATTTAACCTTTATTTAACTAGGCAAGTAAGTTAAGAACAAATTATTATTTACTATGAGGGCCTACCAAAAGGCAAAAGGCCTAAAATTAAATTAAATACAAAAATAGGACAAAACACAGATCACGACAAGAGAGACAACACTACTTAAAAAGTAGACAACAACATGGTAGCAACACAACATGGCAGCAGCACAAAACATGGTACAAACATTATTGGGCACAGACAACATCACAAAGGACAAGAAGGTAGAGACAACATTACATCACTCAAAGCAGCCACAACTGTCAGTAAGAGTGTCCATGAATGAGTCTTTGAATGGGGAGATTGAGGTAAAACGGTCTAGTTGAGTGTTTGTTGCAGCTCGTTCTAGCTGCAGTGAAGTGAAAAGACGAGCGACCAAGGGATGCTTTGGGGACCTTTAACAGAATGTGACTGGCAGAACGGGTGTTGTATGTGGAGGATGAGGGCTGCAGTAGATATCTCAGATAGGGAGGAGTGAGGCCTAAGAGGGTTTTATAAATAAGCATCAATCAGTGGGTCTTGTGGCGGGTATATAGAGATGACCCGTTTACAGAAGAGTATAGATTGCAGTGATGTGTCCTATAAGGAGCATTGGTGGCAAATCTGATGGCCGAATGGTAAAGAACATCTAGCTGCTCGAGAGCACCCTTACTTGCTGATCTATACATTTAGTCTCTGTAACCTAGCATGGGTAGGATGGTCATCTAAATCAGGGTTAGTTTGGTAACTGGGGTGAAAGAGGAGCGATTAAGATAGAGGAAACCAAGTCTAGATTGAACTTTAGCCTACAGCTTTGATGTGTGCTGAGAGAAGGATAGTGTACCATCTAGCCATACTCCCAAGTACTTGTATAAGGTGACTACCTCAAGCTCTAAACCCTCAGAGGTAGTAATAACACCTGCGGGAAGAGGGGCATTCTTCCTACCAAACCACATGACCTTTGTTTTGGAGGTGTTCAGAACAAGGTTAAGGGTAGAGAAAGCTTGTTGGACACTAAGAAAGCTTTGATGTAGAGCGTTTAACACAAAATCCGGGGAGGGGCCAGCTGAGTATAAGACTGTATCATCTGCATATAAATGGGTGTGAGAGCATCCTACTGCCTGAGCTGTTGTTGATGTAAATTGTAAAGAGCGTGGGGCCTAGGATCATGCCTTGGGGTACACCCTTGGTGACAGGCAGTGGCTGAGACAGCAGATGTTCTGACATTATACAGTGCACTCTTTGGGAGAGGTAGTTAGCAAACCAGGCCAAAGACCTCTCAGTGACACCAATACTCCTTAGCCAGTCCACAAGAATGGAACGGTCTACCGTATCAAAAGCTTTGGCCAAGTCAATAAAAATAGCAGCACAACATTGCATAGAATCTAGGAGAATGGTGACATTTTGAGGACCTTTAAGGTTGCAGTGACACATCCATAACCTGAGCGGAAACCAGATTGCATTTGATAGACAGGGCACAATAGAAATAGGCCTATAACAGTTAGGATCAGCTTGATCTCCACCTTTAAATAAAGGACGAATGCTGGCTGCCTTCGAATAAATTGGAACCTCCCCAGAGAGAAGAGACAGGCTTGGCGATTATAGGGGCAGCGGAAAGTGAAGTGGAAATGTCTAGGCACAACAACGGCAAGCTCACAGAACGGGACAGCTGAGTGCTAAAGCGCGCAGCGCGTAAAAATAATCTGTCCTCGGTTGCAACACTCACTACCGAGTTTCAAACTGCCTCTGGAAGCAACGTCAGCACAATAACTGTTCTTCGGGAGCTTCATGAAATTGGTTTCATGGCCGAGCAGCCGCACATAAGCTTAAGATCACCATGCGCAATGCCAAGCGTCTGCTGGAGTGGTGTAAAGCACTCTGCCATTGGACTCGAGCAGTGTAAACGTGTGCTGTGTGCTCGCAGATCAACGGACGAATCTGGGTTTGGCGGATGCCAGGAGAACGCTACCTGCCTGAATGCAAAGTGCCAAGTGTAAAGTTTTGTGGAGGAGGAATAAAGGTCTGGTGCTGTTTTTCATGGTTCGGGCAAGGCCCGTTAGTTCCAGTGATAGGAAATCTTAATGCTACAGCATACAATGACATTCTAGACAATTTTGTGCTTTGGGGAAGGCCCTTCCCTGTTTCAGCATGACAATGCCCCCGTGCACAAATCGAGGTCCATACAGAAATGATTTGTCGAGATTGGTGTGGATTAACTTGACTAACCTGCACAGAGCCCTGACCTCAACCCCATCAATCAGCTTTGGGATGAATTGGAATGCTGACTGCGAGCCAGGCATAATCGCCCAACATCACTGCCCGACCTCACTAATGCTCTTGTTGCTGAATGGAAGCAAGTCCCTGCAGCAGTGTTCCAACATCTAGTGGAAAGCCTTCCCAGAAGAGTGGAGGTTGTTATAGCAGCAAAGGGGGGACCAACTCCATATTAATGCCCATGATTTTGGAATGAGACGTTCGACTAGCAGGTGTCCACATACTTTTGGTCATGTGGTGTATTATTCGGTGCCCTTCTTTATGAAGCATTGAAAAACCACCCTGGTCTTTGTGGTTGAATATGTGCTTGAAATTCACTACTCGATTGAGGCATTTTACAGATAATTATATGTGTGGGGTAGAGAGATGGGGTAGTCAATAAAAAAATCATGTTAACCACATTTGTACTCTTGCACTTACAGGCTTGCCATAACAAAGGGATAAACATTTCTAAAAACATAATTCCACTTTGACATTATGGGGTTTTGTGTGTCGATCAGTGACAGATCATCTTAATTTAGTCCATTTTAAAGTCAGGCTATATCACAACAAAATGTGGGGAAAGTTAAGATGTGTGAATACTTTCTGATGTCTGTTAGCAAATCTAGTTAAGCTTTAAGATCTGTGATTGAGAAGCACTCTGACACTGACTGTGCTGCTAGGTTGTCACACACCGTCTGCCTGCCTGCCTGCGATGCTGTGTTCTTCAACCTGAAATTATCTGCTGCCTGACTGCTATAGTTTTGAATTATTCCATTTTACTGCAGCTCATCAGAGCTGTGAAAGGCTACTGCTGCAGCGCTGAGCGGCTCCAAGCCCCAGTGTGCTCGTACGTGTGTGTGTGTGCAGGTGGCTGTGAAAATGGCTAATTACTGTACCCTAGGCCTAGGAATGGGCCTAGGACTACACTACCTTCCACTACTACACAACCGCAGGATAGCAGAAAGGCTGTATGCTAGGGATTGGCTTCCCCAATCAAAAGCCCTGGATTAATACCAAGGTTGGCGCTAAAGTAAAGGACAGGACTACCGCACACAGGGCTATCGTAGACAACCCTGAAACTACAGTCGGGGACAGGAATAAGTACAACAAGGCCCTCTATGACCTCCTGCAGAGTCATCAGCAAAAGGACAATATAAGAAAAAGGTGGGATCATATTGCACAGGCTCCGCCGCCCGCTGCATGTGTTAGGGGCTACAGTCCATTACGGAAGACCCAACTGTGGTCTGCCAAACGATGCCTCTCTACCAGGTGAACTCAATTCATTTTATGCACTCTTTGACAACAACAACATCGTGCCGGGTGTGAGGGCCGACCCAGAGGATTGGGTGATCTCGCTCTCCGAGGCCAACGTGAGAAAGGTCTTCAATCAGGTCAACACCTGCAAGGCTACGGAGCCCAACGGTATTCCAGGTCGGGTTCTCAGAGCATGTGCAGAACAGCTGGCAGGCATGTTCATGGTAGTTTTCAACCTCTCCTTGTCCCAGTCTGTAATCCGTAATCCCCACTAGTTTTAAGATGACCACCATCATTCCTGTCCCCAAGAACTCTAAGGCTTCATGCCACAATGACTACCGCCCTGTAGCACTCACTTCTGTAATCATGAAGCGCTTTGAGATGCTGGTTCTGGCACACATCAACTCCACCATCCCAGACACCGTAGACCAATCCACATCAACGGGGCAGCAGTGGAGCAGGTCGAGAGCTTCAAGTTCCTCTGTGTCCAAATCACTAAAGACTTCAAATGGTCCAAAAGGGAGCAACCTCCCTGTCAGGATGTTTAAAAATCCTCTAAAAGTTTTACAGCTGTACCATTGAGAGCATTTTGATTGGGCTGCCTGGTATGGCAATAGTACTGCCCTCGATCATATGCTGCTGCAGAGGGTGGTGCGCACAGCCCAGTACATCACTGGGGCCGAGCTCCATGCCCTCCAGGACATGTTTTTTAATTGTATTTATTCAACCTTTGTTTAACTAAGCAAGTCAGTTAAGAACAAATTCTTATTTACAATGATGACCAACTAAAAGGCAAAGGCCTCCTGATGGGGATGGGGGCTGGGATTAAAAATAAATCAAACAAACATACAGGACAAAACACACATCACAACAAGAGAGACAACTAAACGGTGTACAAACATTATTGGTCCCAGACAACAGCACAAAGGACAAGAAGGTAGAGACAACAATACATCACGCAAAGCAGCCACAACTGTCAGTAAGAGTGTCCGTGATTGAGTCTTCGAATTAATAAATTGAGATAAAACTGTCCAGTTTGAGTGTTTGTTACAGCTCGTTCCAGTCGCTAGCTACAGCGAACTGGAAAGGCAAGCGACCCAGGGATATATGTGCTTTGGGGACCTTTTACAGAATGTGACTGGCAGAACAGGTGTTGTACGTGGAGGATGAGGGCTACAGTAGATATCTCAGATAGGAGGGAGTGAGGCCTAAGAGGGTTTTATAAAAAAGCATCAACCAGTATTTATATCAGGCGGTGTGGTAGGAAAGCCCGGAAAAAGTTTAAACGCTCCAACCACCCAAGCCATAGAATATTCTCTCTGCTTCCACACGGCAAGCAATACCGGTGCAGTCCAACAGGCTCTTGAACAGCTTCTGTCCCCAAGCAATAAGACTGATAAATACCTAACAAAATAGCTAACAAAATAGCTACAGACTATCTGAGTTAACCTTGTAACCTTATTGATCTTTTATTTGTTATTTTTGCACTGCCTTTATGCACACTCACAGGGCCCTACACTCTCACACACACACACACACACTCACTCTATCTGATCACTCACACATAATATGCACATACATTTATACTGACTCTACACACACTCACACCCAGTCACATACAAATTGCTGCTACTCTGCTTATCTTATTTCATGTTGCCTAGTCACCTTACCCCTGACAGGGTCAGTTCCAATACCATATTTACAATGTACAGGGGTACTGGAGTATATATACATACAGCATCTACCTCCATCACTCCAGTACCCCTGCACATTGTAAATGGTAAATTGTAAATGGTATTGGAACTGACCCTGTATATAGTATGCTTACTTACTTATTGTGTTCTTCATATTTCTTCTTATTTCTCATGTTTTGCTTGTAGTATTACATTGTTGTTGATTATTGCATTATATACTTGTGCATGTGATATTAAAACTTGAAACTTGAAACTGGCATATGAAATATTGTTGGAATTACCATGCTGCAATCATTATCACTCTCAAACTTTGTGATTCTTCATATAACAAATAGAGGAACTGTTTAATGAAGTGAGTGGATTCCCCTAGGCAGATCATGTAATCAAAGCAGGGAATCTGATGAAAAGATATGTCATTATTACACTGTTATTATACCATCTGAGGTTAGCTAGTTGATAGGAAATAGAATTGTCCATATGTTTCATAGTGTTTTTGAGTTGCAGGAAAGTAAGATAATGACTATGGAGCAACATTAGACCAATTTCCTGTAGACCTAGATTGAGTTAGACCTAACTCATCGTTGTCTTCTGTGATGATGTCTATGACGATGGCCTAGTCCACAGATTTGGGTCTGACAGTAAGGCAGGATGAGCAATCGCTCCTATGAGGGCCAAATAACAGAGGATAGCAGGTTTGCTGTGTGTTTGTTGGTGAAAACTGCTTAGTGTCCCACGCTGGCTGGGGTATGAAGAATGGCAGTGTCATCACTCTCCCACACTCTCTTAGATTCTGCTGTTGTGACAAAGTCAGCAGCTGTTTGCTGATCCAAATTCAGTTTTGGCTTTCCAACAGCCCTTCCAAACCAATTGAATGTGTAGGTGACCACCGTACTGTCACACACATTGGCAGTATAGCAACGGCTCTCTATTGTAGGTTGCTTTTGTGCTGAGATATCATGTCTGCATCATGTTTCCCTTTGCATCAAACCTTCACTAAATCTGACTTTGAGTATATCTAGCACTCTGCTGTGTGTGACCTCTCTATCGCCCCTCTAGTCCAGGTCAGGGGGTCACTGGCAAGCCAGTTGTGTGATTATGTTCTCTTACTTCTCTCCTGTCTGTATCACTGTGTCCAGGGACAAGGTTGAGCCATCCCCTGCAGTTTACACTACTACTGTTAAACTCATCCACACAGAGGCTCAGGGTGAAGGGAGTCAAGTCACTCTCGCCAATTTGTTCTCTTCTCTCCTCTTCTATTTCTCCTCTCCTTCCCTCTCTCAATGCAGGACACAAGCTGGAGTTTGAAGAATAGTGATAGCCTGTGGATGCATCCACAGAGAGCTAGAAAGAGGGACATAAACAGAAAGACAGAGAAAACTCTTCAAATGAAGGACACACGGATGTGATCCCAAAGTTATTTTGTCCTTGAGATTCAAGCATTTTCTAGAATTCAGTGATTATTCTGATGGGTGGTTTTAAGCCATGAACACGTCGTCACACACTCTTTCTCAGAAAGAGATGGCTGCTCTCCAAAACCAGACCCTTTAAATGTGATTGATGTGAATTTTGGAGAGCAAGCGGTGGCCGGGATTGTGGATTGTCTGTTTATGAATGGTCGGGTTGCCTTTGAACGATCTGCTTTGTAATACAGTTGTGGACCAGCGGACAGGGCAGCCTGCCAAGATGATGTCTCTCTGTGTGTATGTGTGTTTGTGCATGCGTGTGTGTGCGCATCCTAGTATGTGCGTGTCCTAGCTGTGTGTGTGTGTGTGCGCCTGCGTGCATGTGTCCTGGCCAGACCCTGAATGTGTGTGGCGGTCAATGAACTCATATCGTATCACAGTGAACATGGTGGATTTGAAATGAGATGCACTGGCAGACATCTAATAGACATTTCTCACTGGAGTATGTAAGGTTATTCAACAGAATTGTAAATGAAGTGAAACTATGTCCAGACTAGTATGTCAAGGTAGGCAGTGTGCAGTGACACACCACTGTGTTTATCTCTGTTGCATTTGGATGGAAAACACAGTCTGTGTCCCAAATGGTAACCTATTCCCTACATAGTAAACTACTATTCCAAACAGAAAAGTAATATATGGCAATATGCAGTATGTATATTACTTATGTCTTATATGGACATATATGGTGGTAACAATATATGCTTATATATCAAATCAAATCAAATCATATCAATATATGCTTATATATGCATCCACACACATAAGCACATATACTGAATGTCACATATATGTTGAAATATACAATAATTGGAATTCCAATTCATCCCAAAGGTGTTCGATGGGGTTGTCAAGTTCTTCCACACCGATTATTCCTCCGCCACCAAACATTTCACTTTTAGCACTATGCATTGGGTCAGGTAGAGTTCTCCTTGCATCCGGCAAACATAGATGTGTCTGTTGGACTGCCAGATGGTGAAGCGTGATTCATTACTCTAGAGAACGCGTTTCTACTGCTCCAGGGTCCAATGGCAGCGAGCTTTATACCACTCCAACCAATGCTTAACATTGGGCATGGTGATCTTATGCTTGTGTGCTGTTGTTCGGCCATGGAAACCCATTTCATGAAGCTCCCGATGAACAATTATTGTGCTGATGTTGCTTCCAAAAGCAATTAGTAACTCGTTAGTAAGTGTTGAAACTGAGAGCAGACGATTTTTATGTGCTATGTGTGTCAGCACTGGATGGTCCCATTCTGTGAGCTTGTGTGGCCTACCACTTAGCGGCTAAGCCGTTGTTGCTCCGAAACGTTTCCACTTCACAATAACAACACTTACAATTTCCCGGGGCAGCTCTAGCAGTGCAGGAATTTGACGAACTGACTTGTTGGAAAGGTGTCATCTTATGATTGTGCCATGTTGAAAGTCATTGAGCTCTTCAGTAAGGCCATTCTACTGCCAATATTTGTCTATGGCGATTGCATGGCTGTGTGCTCAATTTTATACAACTGTCAGCAATGGGTGTGGCTGAAATTGATGAATCCATTAATTTGATGGGGTGTCCACATACTTTTGTATATATTGTGTATATGTGCATGTATGTATAATACTTAAATGCTCATATGTGTGACAGGTGTAGTATTAAAATGTGTATTACATATATTAATAGGTGTAGAACTTACAGTGAAATGCTTACTAACAAGCCCTTAACCAACAATGCAGTTTTAAGAGAAATACTTACAAAAAAAATAAATATAATTAAAGAGCAGCAGTAAAATAATAATAACGAGGCTATATACAGCGGGTACCGGTACAGAGTCAATGTGTGGGGGCACCGGTTAGTTGAGGTAATATGTACATGTAGGTAGAGTTATTCAAGTTACTATGCATAGATAATAAACAGACTAGCAGCAGTGTAAGGGGGGGGGGCAATGCAACTAGTCTGGGTAGCCATCTGATTAGATGTTCAAGAGTCTTATGGCTTGGTGGTAGAAGCTGTTTAGAAGCCTATGGGACCTAGACTTGGCGCTCTGGTACCGCTTGCCGTGAGGTAGCAGAGAGAACAGTCTATGACTAGGGTGGCTGGAGTCTTTGACCATTTTTAGGGCCTTCCTCTGACACCGCCTGGTATAGTGGTCCTGGATGGCAGGAAGCTTGGCCCCAGTGATGTACTGGGCTGTACGCATTACCCTTTGTAGAACCTTGCAGTCGGAAGCCGAGCAGTTGCCATACTATGCAGTGATGCAACCAGGCTGGATGCTCTCAATGGTGCAGCTATATAACTTTTTGAGTATCTGAGGACCCATGCCAAGTCTTTTCAGTCTCTTGTGGGGTAATAGGTTTAGTCGTGCCTTCTTTACGACTGGCTTGGTGTGCTTGGACCATGTTAGTTTGTTAGTGATGTGGACACCCAAGGAACTTGAAGCGCTCAACCTGCTCCACTACAGCCCTGTCGATGAGAATGGGAGAGTACTCAGTCCTTCTTTTCCTGTAGTCCACAATCATCTCCTTTGTCTTGATCACGTTGAGAGAGAGGTTTTTGTCCTGGCACCACACGGCCAGGTCTCTGACCTCGTTCCAATAGGCTGTCTCATCGTTGTCGGTGATCAGACCAGTGTCGTGTAAATTCAGTACTGAGAGAGACTTAGTCATTTCTTCAAACAATCATCTTTATTTAATATTGATTAATTATTGCAATAATGAGGCTGGTCGACCTCATAATGAGGCTGATCGAGGAACCTAACCTTTACACAAATGCAGAGTACTAACAATGCTCAGTCATGGTTGGTTCAACCCCCCCCCCCCCCCCCCCCCCCCCCCCCTCCTATGTAGCCCGAAGAGCCATTCTGGATTCATCCTGTCATTATCTGCAAGTGGGTTGTTGTCTTAACCCCACCCTGGCTTAGTTTCCCAGATGCAAGGATGATTTAGGACAATGAGGCTATCTCTATCTCGGTTACGCCCACCACATCTTGTCTATGTAATGCAGTCTTTAACTCATTTGTCAGCTCCAGCCATCTCTAGTGACCATACGCCCAGATTAGCTGCAGGAAACTAGAGTGTAGCCCATGAAGTAGAGTGTAGCCCAACACAGACACTGGCAGGACAGAAATGTCTTACTATTAGTTAAATATGAATTGTTAAAACCTCTTAAGGATCCTCCCCTTTTTTTCAATTTTCACCTGAAATGACATACTCAAATCTAACTGCCTGTAGCTCAGGCCCTGAAGCAATGATTTGCATATTCTTGGTACCATTTGAAAGGAAACACTTTGAAGTTTGTGGAAATGTGAAAGGAATGTAGGAGAATATAACACAATAGATCTGGTAAAAGATAATACAAAGAAAAAACCAACCATTCTTTTGTATTTTTTTGTACTATCATCTTTGAAATGCAAGAGAAAGGCCATAGTGTGTTATTCCAGCCCAGGTATAATATATATTTTGGCCACTAGATGGCAGCAGTGTATCGGCAAAGTTTTAGACTGATCCAATGAACCATTGTATTTCTGCCCAAATATGCCTAATTTGTTTATTAACCTGTAGTGACGCCCAGCCCGTGAACGGGACCGTTATCATCATCTGACACTAATTAGCATAACGCAAAGGACATAAATCTTCCTAGAAAATCTTCCTATTCATGGAAATCACAAGTGAAATATATTGGAACACAGCTTAGCCTTTTGTTAATCACCCTGTCATCTCAGATTTTCAAAATATGTTTTGCAGCCAATGCTAGACAAGCATTTGTGTAAGTTTATCATAGCCTAGCATAGCATTATGCCTTGCTAGCAGCAGGCAAACTTGTCACGGAAATCAGAAAAGCAATCAAATTAAATAATTTACCTTTGATGAACTTCGGATGTTTTCACTCACGAGACTCCCAGGTAGACAGCCAAAGTTCATTTTTTCCCAAAATATTATTTTTGTAGGCGAAATAGCTCCGTTTGTTCTTCACGTTTGGCTGAGAAATCGCCCGGAAATTGCGGTCACCACAATGGCGAAAAATATTCAAAATTAGCTCCATAATATCGACAGAAACATGGCAAACGTTGTTTAGAATCCATCCTCAATGTGTTTTTGTAATATCTATTCGATAATATATCAGTCGGGACAATTCGTTTTTCACTCTGACCGATTGGAGTCATGGCTACCTCTGTATTTTACGCGAGAATCTCTCTCGGAGCCACCATATGACCACTTACGCAATGTGGCTGCCTACGGCTATTCTTCAACAGAAATGCGTAAACCTAAGTCACAATGCTGTAGACACCTTGGGGAATACGTAGAAAGCGTAAGCTCGTTGATGGTACATTCACAGCTGAATAGGGAGTCATTGGAACGCAGCGCTTTCAAAACCTGGGGCACTTCTGGATTGGATTTTTCTCAGGCTTTCGCCTGCAACATCAGTTCTGTTATACTCACAGACAATATCTTTACAGTTTTGGAAACGTTAGAGTGTTTTCTATCCAAAGCATATTCTAGCATATTTTTCTGACAAAATATCCCGTTTAAAATGGGAACGTTTTTTTTTCCAAAATTGAAAATACTGCCTCCTAACACCAAGAGGTTTTAATAACTTTTTATGTTCAAAATTGTGCACTCTCCTCAAACCACAGCATGGTATTCTTTCACTGTAATAGATACTGTAAATTGGACAGTGCATTTAGATTAATAAGCATTTAAGCTTTCTGCCAATATCAGATATGTCTATGTCTTGGGAAATGTTCTTGTTACTTACAACCTCATGTTAATCGCATTAGCCAACATTAGCTCAACCGTCCCGTTGAAGGGACACCGATCCTGAATACGTTTTATAGAGTGCCAGAGACAAATACACCAGGTAAATATGTAATTTTCACATTCCCCCATTTTGAGAATTATCTCAACTTAAAAGCACAATTACAAGGTTTAAAAATATATTTATTCTGTTTAGTGCTTCCGTTTAGTGCTCTAAAACTATCACTCTTTCTTCCAATTTTACTCTTGTTTAATAATGAACATGACCCAGGACGAGCATTATGATCCCACTATGTATAAGGCATCGCCTATGGACTCTATGGTCCATTAACAAAACCTGCTATAGTTCCTGAGCATTATCATTAAACATTTCAATTTGTTAATTGATATAAATCAAATAGATTAGGATCAGTTTCTCTCTCAGGATCAGAGTTCAACCTTCTATTCACCAAGTCATGCTGAGAATAGTCTCAACATAGTACAAAACTTCTTTACCATCATTAGCATAACAACAATATAAACAATCAATCCACAATACATTAATTGCACCACTCATATAGTTTTTAACATACTAAAACTTACTCAAATCAATCAGTCAGTTTTAAAAATCATTCAGTTTCCAAATCGTAATTCAAAACCCAATTAATTATCCAACCAAAATGTTGAATTACATTGCTCAGTGATTCACATTGGTCCTATCACTCAACAATAAAACCCTCAATTTAACATACATCAACATGGGCAGAATGTACATTTATATTAACATATATTCATCTCATAATTAACCCAATTAAGTCTCTCATCAGGGTTATTATTACAAATCAGGATCCCAATGCATTCTTAGCCTAAATCATTATAAATGCAGCAGTGTAGCCCTCCCCCATCAACTTGATACCCCAAATAACAATTTTAGACAAGTCTAAATCAATTACATGCACAGTTGACCAACCCCCTCCCTTCTCCGGCACTCAATCGTCTGGCGTTTCTTCATTTTTCTTCTTCAGATAGCTTCACAGTTGTAAATGAGTGGCTCATGACAATGTCCTAATTTCAGTGTCTCACCTGAACCCCACCACAACTCATTATGTCTCGTCCACTTTCCAACCCAGCAAAATGAGAGACGTTTTGGAACGGATCTATCTCCATGCCCACTCCACGTGGACTTCTGTTGCACTCCAGAGAGAAAAGGCAGTTGATAACTTCAACTGGATGCTGTACACCGGTTGCTGGTTCAGACTCCGGTCTCTCGATAGAAGTGGTGGGCCATAGTGAACGCCATTTCTTCAGTCGGTTAGCCTCTCTGGGATATGTGGGACGGTAGCGTCCCACCTTGCCAACAGCCAGTGAAAGTGCAGGGCTCCAAATTCAAAACAACAAAATATTGTGTAGTCAACATTGGTCAGAAATAGCATTATAAATATTAATTTACATTTGATGATCTTCATCAGAATGCACTCCCAGGAATCCCAGTTCCACGATAAATGTTTGATTTGTTCGATAATGTCCATTTATGTCCAGCTTCTTTTGTTAGCGTGTTTGGTAAACAAATCCAAACGCGCGTTCGGGTCCAGCCGAACGTCGGACGAAAAGTTCAACAAGTTATATTACAGCCCGTAGAAACTTGTTAAACTAAGTATAGAATCAATCTTTAGGATGTTTTATTCATAAATGTTCAATAATGTTACAACTGGAGAATTCCTATGTCTGTAGAAAAGCAACGGAACGAGAGCTAACTCTCTCGTGACCGCACCTCAGAGCCTGTGGCACTTTGCCAGACACCTGGCTCAATCAGCTCTCATTTCACAGTAGAAGACTGAAACAACGTTCTAAAGACTGTTGACATCTAGTGGAAGACTTAGGAAGTGCAATATGACCCCATTTACACTATATATTGGAATGGCAAAGAGTTGAAAAACTACAAACCTCAGATTTCCTACGTGCTGGTTGGATTTTTCTCAGGTTTTCGCCTGCCATAGGAGTTCTGTTATACTCACAGATATAATTCAAACAGTTTTAGAAACGTCAGAGTGTTTTCTATCCAATACTACTAATCATATGCATATATTTGCATCTGGGACAGAGTAGCAGGCAGTTTATTCACTCTGGGCACCTTATTCATCCAAGCTACTCAATACTGTCCCCCTGTCACCAAGAAGTTAGAGGGGGTTGAGGTCCACACACTGTTTGGTCAAATTCCCTTCCATCCATCTAGATACCATCTGAAGTCACAATCCATAATCTCAAGACAGGACAGATCAAAACAACAATTTAGTTCAGTGCATCTCTGTTTCAGGAAATCCAGACAAGTGTTGTGTCTTTGGCTATGCCGGAGTAAGTGATATGACATGCTATTCTATAAAATCCTTTCTCCGTAATTAATATTACCTGATTGAGCTAATCATGTAAATGTAATTAAGTAGAGAGTCGGGGCACCACAAAATAATATTTATAGAGCTGTTATCTTCTGAATAAACTCTTAAAGACCTAGTAATATTTTGCATCAATAGCAGTCAATGTTAATCGGCACCTTGATTCAGTCTAATCTGAAAGTTGTAAATTCTTGGTTGTCTTCACGAACCCTGGCTAACAAGTTGAATCAGCAATACAAAATTGGGTTTAATTATTTATTTACTAAATACCAAGCTAATCACACAGAATTACATGTACACAGAATGAATTATACCTCGATTACAAATTACGTCATAAAGGAAAACGTCCCTAGCGGGCAGAACAGATATGACAGCTGGTTACACAAAAGAAAAGGGTCTGGTTTGAGTGAAAGAGCGGGAAGACTGAGGGACAAAGGGAGAAGCTGTGCTATCGTAATACAGTATTTTTTGCCTTCTAAATTACTGCCCATTTGGAAAAGGAAAATGCAATAAATCTTTACTCTGAGCTGCGCTTCGGTAAGTTGGTGGTAAATGGAAGGCCGTGTTGCCCAACCGAGTCCTTTGAAGAATATCTCTGGTGGTAAATTGGTGGTACGTTGTAGTAACGTTGTAGTGTGGTAGAGGGAATACTCTGTCGGTTCTTTCCTAGCCTACGTTTGCAGCTGCTGTTGCTAACTCAACGGCTAGGAGGTATCACTTCTGTACTGAATAAGAGTTCAAAGTTCATACCATTGAATCAAATCAAATCAAATCAAATGTTATTTGTCACATACACATGGTTAGCAGATGTTAATGCGAGTGTAGCGAAATGCTTGTGCTTCTAGTTCCGACAATGCAGTAATAACCAACAAGTAATCTAGCTAACAATTTCAAAACTACTACCTTATAGACACAAGTGTAAGGGGATAAAGAATATGTACATAAAGATATATGAATGAGTGATGGTACAGAGCGGCATAGGCAAGATACAGCAGATGGTATTGAGTGCAGTATATACATATGAGATGAGTATGTAAACAAAGTGGCATAGTTAAAGTGGCTAGTGATACATGTATTACATAAAGATGCAGTAGATGATATTGAGTACAGTATATACATATACATATGAGATGAATAATGTAGGGTATGTAAACATTATATTAGGTAGCATTGTTTAAAGTGGCTAGTGATATATTTTACATCATTTCGCATCAATTCCCATTATTAAAGTGGCTGGAGTTGAGTCAGTGTGTTGGCAGCAGCCACTCAATGTTAGTGGTGGCTGTTTAATAGTCTGATGGCCTTGAGATAGAAGCTGTTTTTCAGTCTCTCGGTCCCAGCTTTGATGCACCTCACCTTCTGGATGATAGCGGGGTGAACAGGCAGTGGCTCGGGTGGTTGTTGTCCTTGATGATCTTTATGGCCTTCCTGTGACATCGGGTGGTGTAGGTGTCCTGGAGGGCAGGTAGTTTGCCCCCGGTGATGCGTTGTGCAGACCTCACTACCCTCTGGAGAGCCTTACGGTTGTGGCCGGAGCAGTTGCCGTACCAGGCGGTGATACAGCCCGACAGGATGCTCTCGATTGTGCATCTGTAGAAGTTTGTGAGTGCTTTTGGTGACAAGCCGAATTTCTTCAGCCTCCTGAGGTTGAAGAGGCGCTGCAGCGCCTTCTTCACGATGCTGTCTGTGTGGGTGGACCAATTCAGTTTGTCTGTGATGTGTACGCCGAGGAACTTAAAACTTACTACCCTCTCCACTACTGTTCCATCGATGTGGATAGGGGGGTGTTCCCTCTGCTGTTTCCTGAAGTCCACAATCATCTCCTTAGTTTTGTTGACGTTGAGTGTGAGGTTATTTTCCTGACACCACACTCCAAGGGCCCTCACCTCCTCCCTGTAGGCCGTCTCGTCGTTGTTGGTAATCAAGCCTACCACTGTTGTGTCGTCCGCAAACTTGATGATTGAGTTGGAGGCGTGCGTGGCCACGCAGTCGTGGGTGAACAGGGAGTACAAGAGAGGGCTCAGAACGCACCCTTGTGGGGCCCCAGTGTTGAGGATCAGCGGGGTGGAGATGTTGTTGCCTACCCTCACCACCTGGGGGCGGCCCGTCAGGAAGTCCAGTACCCAGCTGCACAGGGCGGGGTCGAGACCCAGGGTCTCGAGCTCGATGACGAGTTTGGAGGGTACTATGGTGTTAAATGCTGAGCTTCATGATGACGGACGTGAGTGCTACGGGGCAGTAGTCGTTTGGCTCAGTTACCTTAGCTTTCTTGGGAACAGGAACAATGGTGGCCTTCTTGAAGCATGTGGGAACAACAGACTGGGATAGGGATTGATTGAATATGTCCGTAAACACACCAGCCAGCTGGTCTGTGCATGCTCTGAGGGCACGGCTGGGGATGCCGTCTGGGCCTGCAGCCTTGCGAGGGTTGACACGTTTAAATGTTTTCCTCACGTCGGCTGCAGTGAAGGAGAGTCCGCATGTTTTAGTAGCGGGCCGTGTCAGTGGCACTGTGTTGTCCTCAAAGCGGGCAAAAATGTGATTTAGTCTGCCTGGGAGCAAGACATCCTGGTCCGTGACGGGGCTGGTTTTCTTTTTGTAATCCGTGATTGACTGTAGACCCTGCCACATACCTCTTGTGTCTGAGCCGTTGAATTGAGATTCTACTTTGTCTCTATACTGACGCTTAGCTTGTTTGATTGCCTTGCGGAGGGAATAGTTACACTGTTTGTATTCGGTCATGTTTCCGGTCACCTTGCCCTGATTAAAAGCAGTGGTTCGGGCTTTCAGTTTCACGCAAATGCTGCCGTCAATCCACGGTTTCTGGTTTGGGAATGTTTTAATCGTTGCTATGGGAACGACATCTTCAACGCACGTTCTAATGAACTCGATCACCGAATCAGCGTATTCGTCAATGTTGTTGTCTGACGCAATACGAAACATATCCCAGTCCACGTGATGGAAGCAGTCTTGGAGTGTGGAATCAGATTGGTGGACCAGCGTTGAACAGACCTCAGTGCGGGAGCTTCTTGTTTTAGTTTCTGTCTGTAGGCAGGGATCAACAAAATGGAGTCGTGGTCAGCTTTTCCGAAAGGAGAGCGGGGCAGGGCCTTATATGCGTCGCGGAATTTAGAATAGCAATGATCCAAGGTTTTTCCAGCCCTGGTTGCGCAATGGATATGTTGATAAAATTTAGGGAGTCTTGTTTTCAGATTAGCCTTGTTAAAAACCCCAGTTACAATGAATGCAGCCTCCGGATAAATGGATTCCAGTTTGCAAAGAGTCAAATAAAGTTTGTTCAGAGCCATCGATGTGTCTGCTTGGGGGGGAATATATACAGCTGTGATTATAATCGAAGCTCACACAGAGGTTGGCTTTGTTCTGTAGTTATTATCTGAACCATTCTGACATTTGACCGTCGTCCTCGCATCCTCGGAACAGATAGTTAAATTTTCGTCAAGGCTTTATATAGTGGAGCGAGAAGGATGCGTCTGAAAAGTTTTATAACCCATGTCTCTTCACAGGGGTGGCCAATGATTGAGCAGAGCCCTAACCTTATGAAAACCCAAATCTCTCATTTGGAAGCTAAAATTACGTTTAATCTCTTCACCAATAATTTTATATTCAAACATTTAAATTGAACAACAATTCCATGTGACTCCGATAACTACATTGTGCAGACTTTCCACTGTAGAGTTTATGTCATCCTGTCATTGATGAGAATGTCTCAGATGACAACCGAACTGACATCATATTCATTAAGTACCACCGCATATGTTCAATTGGTCGGATTACCAGAATATAGTTAATTTCACCCCACCTTGTGATGTTCCCAGAATCTCTATGTTAACCAAGGGGTTTTCAAATGTCACATCAGTAGGGTAGAGATAGGAAAAAGGGGAGAAGAGGTATTTATGACTGTCATAAACCTATCCCCAAGCCAACGTCATGACAGTCCCCCCATGTTGGGTTCAATCTTGCGATTAACCTGCACGTTGCAAACCAACATAAAAATGACCGTGTGTTGTCCTGGTTGTGGACCATCGTTGTGGTCCCCATCTGGTGGTCGACCCGGATAGGGTTCTGCGAATGAAGTCCACCCCATGGCTGAGAAGCAGATGTCCAGTTGGTGATCGCTGTTGCAGTCCCCCCTCTGATGTGGTCGACCCGGGTAGGGTGTCTGCAAATGAAGAAGTGCGCTCCATGGCTGGGCAGCGGATGTCCGGATTGGGATCGCTGTTCCGGACCCGTCCTCTGGTCGTCCAGACTGGAAGATCTGGGCAGTAACTTAGGCAGATGTTAACAACGCACACACACTCATGAAATATATCATTACATTTCCTCCTAAATGAGCGGCGTTGTGGCACCAACTGATGTTTGTATGGGGAAGTTGTTTATGGCTCTATCACTTTCTACGTGCCGACGAAAATGAAACAAAATGAATGAAAGCAGAAACAAAACAAAGTATAGTTATGCCACCTTAATCATCTAATTGCACTGTATTCTATCTACGTCCATGGTCTTGGCAAAATTACCCTATCATGGCATTGTCTGATGTCATATCTCGGGCTTTCCTAATTTGCGGGCTGTTGCTTAGGGTACTATCCTAAGTTGATAACTACATGACAAGTCTACAACTGTAAGGCACTAGTTTTGGGCAGTCTACAGGGATGACCTATGGACTTCTGAGAAGAAAACTGTTGAGTGCTGTAGCTGTAGAGTTAAAGGCCTCAAAATAAATGTTAAACTTTACTAAGGCTGGTATTTTGCTCTGACCCTTAAGTGATCCTAGCATAAATCCCAGTTAGATGTTCCGTTGTGCATGTGTGTTTATGCTTACGCAAGCACACGTGTCAAGGGAAGGAAACCAAGTATCCTGGCAGATTACAACTTGTTCAGAATGAGTCTGACGTAGTCAGGTAATTTTTAGGTCAGTGCTTGGAGGTCAGTCAGAATTGGTGTCGAGGGAGTCTGTAGTGGTTTTACTACCAGTCACTGTCTTCCACTATTGTAGTGGCGGTGGGTATGAAGAAGTCTACTTCATAGCTATGTTATCCACGGAGGAGCTAACCTCATGACGGAAGTACTCTAAGTATTAGACCAGTCGTACGTGGTGTGATCATGGTTCATGACTTCTAATAACTTTTCTCCTTTATTAGAGTGCAATGGAGATTCCCTTCCCCGTGCTGCACTCTGAGTGACTCCTATGTTGCTATTATCAATAGCAATTTAACTTGTGAGGTTACTAATCCTCTTACTGAGTGTTGCTAGACTGACTGGTACTGGTACTCAAGGGGTCCAGTTGTCCTACCGATTTATTCTGAAATGTAATCCTACAGGAATACATGATTAGAGCATTTTACTAGTTGTCTTGTAGTGACTACTACACATGGCAAGGAATGATTATTGTTGCCATTTGTTTTGGAGGTGGACAAGTCCACTGGACTACCTTTACGACCAGTTTGGTACACCTCAGTACTATCTTAGATGTGTTCTAAGATAATCCCCGTCTAGGGGCCTGTCTGCTCCTCACTGTTCTCAAAGGGGAGTTTACAACTAGATTTGATTTATGCTCTGGCGGCCTCGTACGGTGTTGTCCATAGTCTCGACCCCCCCACCGGCCTCGATAATGCAGTTGCTGGACTGACGCCATTAGTGTCATTGTAAGTGTTGACAGTCCCCCACAAAGCGGAAGGTGTGTCATCAGAAGCAGAGTATACTCTGCGCATCGATGTTTTTCTTTCTGAGACAGCCGCAGTTTTTGCGAAATGTGTCGAGATATCGTAATATCTCCTTGGTTCGGATTCTTTCCCAAGAGGTTTCTAAACGTCTTTTTCCCAAGGCGTGCTTTTACGAGATACCCCTTGTGAATGACTGCGTTGCAGCTAGCATTAGGGGAGGACAGTGGGGTCAGTGGAGAAGGCACTGTGGCCTGTGACCATACCTGGTTGGTTTTCCAATCCATCAATGGGAGTAACCGATCCATCAAGTCTGCTCCAAGTAGCAGGGGTACAGTTTCAAGGCTGGTAACATACACAGGGTGGACGAGCGATACGTCCTTGAAGTGTAGTTTCAGCATGACTCTCAATGTGAGAGGTGAGGTAGTCTGAGTGACCCCTCGAAGTGTAGTGTCGCATCGTTCCACTTTTATCCAACGTTTAGTTAGCTTCAAAGCCCTTTTTAGATCATCAAACAATGTTTGAGAGATTAGTGATATTATTAGTAGATTTTGATAGAAAACACTATGAAGTCTCTAAAACTGTTTGAATCATGTCTGTGAGTATAACAGAATTTATGTAGCAGGCAAAACCCTGAGGACTAACCGTTCAGATTTTTTATTTTTTTGGTCTCTGTCTGTTCACTGAGTTCTCATTTGCAAATTATATTTCTTAGGAACCTGTTTTCAGTTCCTACCGCTTCAACTGGATGTCACCAGTCTTTGGAATTTGGTTGATGTTATTCATTTGTGCAATGAAGAAGTAGGCCATCTAGGAACTGGGTAACACTGTTGAGAGTGTGCAAGATGTGAAAAGTAGCGTTGGTTTGTTGTCTTTCTGTATTGAACACAGATAGACAATTGGATTGATTATTAATGTTTAAAAATACCGAAAGTTGTATTACAAAAGTAGTTTGAAATATTTTGGCAAAGTTTATAGGCAACTTTTGAAATATTTTGTAGCGACGTTGCTTATTTTGGATGCTGTTTTTTTCTGGATCAAACGCGTCAAATAAATGGACATTTGGATATATATGGATGGAATTAATCAAACAAAAGGACCAATTGTGATGTTTATGGGACATATTGCAGTGCCAACAAAAGAAGCTCGTCAAAGGTCATGCATGTTTTATATTTTATTTCTGCGTTTTGTGTAGTGCCTGCAGGGTTGAAATATGCTACCCTCTTTGTTTACTATTGGGCTATCATCAGATAATAGCGTCTTATGATTTTGCCGAAAAGCCTTTTTAAAATCTGACATGTTGGCTGGATTCACAATGAGTGTAGCTTTAATTTAGTGTATTACATGTGTGATTTAATGATGATAATTTTTTAAAATTTGCCGCGCTGAATTTTCCCTGTTTTTTGCCCAAGTGGGACACAACCGTCCCCTATCTTAAAGAGGTTAACCTCTCTGGGGTAGGCGGGACGCTTGCGTCCAACGTGGCCAATAGCCAGGGAAAATGCAGAGCGCCAAATTCAAATACATTTCTATAAAAATCTAACTTTCATTAAATTACACATGCAAGATAGCAAATTAAAGCTACACTCATTGTGAATCCAACCAACATGTCAGATTTCCAAAAGGCTTTTCGGTGAAAGCATAAGATACTATTATCAGATGATAGCACAACAGTAAACAATGAGAGAGTAGCATATTTCAACTCTGCAGGCGCGACACAAAACGCAGAAATAAAATTGAATGATGCCTTACCTTTGACAAGCTTTTTTTGTTGGCACTCCTATATGTCCCATAAACATCACAAATTTGTTTGATTAATTCTGTCGATATATATCCAAAATGTCCATTTATTTGGTGCGTTTGATCCAGAAAAACATTGTTTCCAACTTACGCAACGTCGCTACAAAATATCTCAAAGGTTACCTGTAAACTTTGCCAAAACATTTCAAACTACTTTTGTAATACAACTGTAGGTATTTCTAAACGTATATAATTGATCAAATTGAAGACGAGATGATCTGTGTTCAAAACAGGAGCAAAACAAAATGACGCTACTTTTCTGGTTTACGTGCCTCTATCAAAAGGTACACATGAAGTAACTCTCGTTCTGAGCTATGGTACTTCTTCATTACACAAAGAAAAAACCTCAACCAATTTCTACAAACTGGTGACATCCAGTGGAAGCAGTAGGAACTGCAAGAAAGTCGATTCTGGATTCCCCATGAAAACATATTGAAAAGACAGTGACTTAAAAAAAAAAAAAATCTGAATGGTTTGTCCTCTGGGTTTCGCCAGCTAAATAAGTTGTTATACTCACAGACATGATTCAAACAGTTTTAGAAACTTTAGAGTGTTTTCTATCCAGTACTAATAATAATAAGCATATATTAGGAACTGGGATAGAGTAGCAAGCAGTTCAGTTTGGGCATACTATTTATCCAAAAGTGAAAATGCTGCCCCCTACCCCAAACAGGTTAACCTGTCTTGGGCAGGGGGCGGTATTTTCACCTCTGGATGAAAAGCGTGCCCAAATTAAACTGCCTGTTACTCAGGCCCATAAGCTAGGATATGCATATAATTAGTAGATTTGGATAGAAAACACTCTAGAGTTTCCAAAACTGTTAACCTGTTAGAGCTCTAGGGGCGCTATTTCATTTTTGGATAAAAAACGTTCCCGTTTTAAGCGCGATATTTTGTCACGAAAATATGCTCGACTATGCATATTCTTGACAGTTTTGGAAAGAAAACACTCTGAAGTTTCAGAATCTGCAAAGATTTTGTCTGTAAGTGCCCCAGAACTCATTCTACAAGCGAAACCAAGATGATGCATCACCCAGGAATTAGCAGAATTTCTGAAGCTCTGTTTTCCATTCTCTCCTTATATGGCTGTGATTGCGCAACGAATGAGCCTACACTTTCTGTCGTTCGCCCAAGGTCTTAGCAGCATTGTGACGTATTTGTAGGCATATCATTGGAAGATTGACCATAAGAGACTACATTTTCCAAGTGTCCGCCTGGTGTCCTGCGTCGAATTCGGTGCGTGTGTCCAAGAACGATGTATCAATGAAGAGATATGTGAAAAACACCTTGATGATTGATTCTAAACAACGTTTGCCATGTTTTCAGTCGATATTATGGAGTTAATTTGGAAAAAAGTTTGCGTTTTGAGGACTGAATTTATGGATTTTTTTTGGTAGCCAAATGTGATGTATAAAACGGAGCTATTTCTAATACACAAGGAATCTTTTTGGAAAAACTGAGCATCTGCTATCTAACTGAGAGTATCCTCATTGAAAACATCAGAAGTTCTTCAAAGGTAAATGATTTTATTTGAAGGCTTTTATGTTTTTGTTAATGTTGCATGCTGGATGCTAACGCTAATGCTAACGCTAAATGCTAACGCGAAATGCTAACTCTAGCTAGCTACTTTTACACAAATTATTGTTTTCCTATGGTTGAGAAGCATATTTTGAAAATCTGAGATGACAGTGTTGTTTACAAAAGGCTAAGCTTGAGAGATGGCATATTTATTTCATTTCATTTGCGATTTTCATAAATAGTTAACGTTGTGTTATGCTAATGAGCTTGCTGATAGATTTACACAATCCTGGATACAGGGGTTTTTTCATAGCTAAACGTGACGCAGAAAACGGAGCGATTTGTCCTAAACAAATAATCTTTCAGGAAAAACTGAACATTTGCTATCTGAGAGTCTCCTCATTGAAAACATCTGAAGTTCTTCAAAGGTAAATGATTTTTTTGAATGCTTTTCTGTTTTTTTGTGTAAATGTTGCCAGCTGAATGCTAATGCTAAATGCTACGTTAGCCATCAATACTGTTACACAAATGCTTGTTTTGCAATGGTTGAGAAGCATATTTTGAAAATCTGAGATGACAGTGTTGTTAACAAAAGGCTAAGCTTGAGAGCTAGCATATTTATTTCATTTCATTTGCGATTTTCATGAATAGTTAACGTTGCGTTATGGTAATGAGCTTGAGTCTGTATTCACGAACCCGGATCCGGGATGGGGAGATCAGAAAGGTTAAAATAATGTATGTGAGTATAGCAGAACTGATATGGCAGGTGAAAACCCAAGGTAAATCCAACCAGGAATATTTTTTTTTTTAAAGGTTATTTTTCCATTGAAAGCCTATCCACCATACAAAGACTTAGGACCCAGTTCACTTTAGGCATTGTTTCAGGTTTTTACTCTGAAAAATGAACGAGATACACCACGTTCAATGAGAGAACAGTGGAAATCTTCAGACATGAACCAAGCACATGATCGGGAGCGCGCATTTCTTGTTAACCTTTTCCATTGACAAAGCTTTTGTCCGCAATAAATATTATTTATTATTTATGACAAAATCAAACTGAGGATTGATTTTAAACATCGTTTGACATGTTTCTACTATCTTTTATTGTACTTTTTTGACTTTTTATTTTGGTGTTGAGAGCGCGCATTGTGCCTTTGGATTTCTGAACTAAACGCACCAACAAAACGGAGGTATTTGGACATAAAGATGAACTTTATCAAACAAAATGAACATTTGTTGTCTAACATGGAGATCTGGGAGTGCCACCAGATGAAGATCATCAAAGGTAAGTGATTCATTTTAATGCTATTTGACTTTTGTGACACTCTCCTTGGTTGGAAAATGGCTGTATGGGTTTCTGTGTCTAGGTGCTGACCTAACATAATCGCAAAGTGTGCTTTCACCGTAAAGCCTTTTTGAAATCTGACACAGCGGTTGCATTAAGGAGAAGTTTATCTGTATTCATATGTTTAACACTTGTATCTTTTATCAATGTTTATGATGAGTATTTATGTAATTTGATGTGGCTGTCTGCACTTTCACCGGATGTTTGTTTGAGACAATGCATTTCTGAACATAACACACCAATGTCAAATGAGGTTTTTGGACATAACGATTAACTTTATCGAACAAAACACACATTTATTGTGTAACATGAAGTCCTGTGAGTGCCATCTGATGAAGATCATCAAAGGTTAGTGATTAATTTAATCACTATTTCTGTCTTTTGTGAGCCCTCTCGTTGGCTGGAAAATGGCTGTATGGTTTTCTGTGACTAGGTGCTGAACTAACATAATCGTTTGGTGTGCTTTCGCCGTAAAGGCTATTTGAAATCGGACACTGTGGCTGGATTTACAAGAAGTTTATCGTTAAAATGGTGTATAATACTTGTAAGCTTGAGGAATTTTAATTGTGGGATTTCTGTTGTTTTGAATATGGCGCCCTGCAATTTCACTGGCTGTTGTCGAGGTCTGACGCTAGCGTCCCACTTGTACCAGAGAGGTTAATAACTCCAAAAAACAACAACATTTGTACCCATAACTTCATAGTAAAAATAGACTAGAGACAGGTCTATCCTTATCATGGTCCCATTAGATATAAAACGTATCTGTAATTATCAGCATTACAAATTACCTTCAAATCATCATCCAATGTCTCTGTTTTCCAGTGAGGGTGATCAAACCACACTAGAAAGTCAGGACAGAGGTCATTCAAACCCTTCAAATAAGTGTGTCTATATACTATATAAGACTAATTAATAAAAAACATTAAAACATTTCATATCCCAGGTTTACAGTGAGTTTCTTCAATAAATTGTTTATCAAAATAATTTACGTGTTCGATTAAAACTTCTGAAAATTCTGTGTGTGTGTGTGTGTGTGTGTGTGTGTGTGTGTGTACCCTTTAAGATACCTCGGCACTAATCCATATTCATAACCTGTTGTGTGTGCATGCTGGTGTATGTGTGGTAAACCATATGGCAAAAACAAACAAAACTGTCCAGGCCTTACTTAATTTGGTAACTCCTCTTTACCCCCGAATCCAGATACCTTTATACCTATAAAACTGCTGAATTACACTAACCCTTCTCCCAAAACCATAGCCACAGGAAACATTTCAAAGAGAGAGAAAATTACTACCCCACATGATTGTTTGGTTTCAATGTACCCCAAAGTTTAAATGTGTGCTTAATTTAGCATGCAACATGTATCTCTCCACCGAGTCTAACAATTCACTCCCATATCGTATTATATGATTGGACTCTCTTTTCCATAAGCATGTAAAATTATCCTGGTATCGTTACCAGACCAATGTCCAACAACAAATGTAATAGATGTTTTGCCTTAGATTGTTCCTGTTAGCCTTTATTTAACTTAACCAGGGACTGTAGTGACGCCTCTTGCACTGAAATGCAGTGTCTTAGACCACTGCGCCACTAATATCGTGTTTCATTAAGTGAAATCGACACCGTCTAAGATTAACAAACCCATAACCCCATTCCGGTAATCCAAACATTGCAACCTGTTGCATTAATTTGGTAAAACTATAAACCTGTTGTTTAACAAATGTAGAACCTTCAAAAAGTCGGTGCTGTCTTATCAGCTTAATATTCAATACTTTTTTCAATCTACTTTAATTACTGGACACTGTTCCACGTAATGGAAACAGATTGCAATTTTAGAATACATTAACTTCCTGCTCAAATTCACTGGTGTTACCTAACTGTAAAACCAAGCAACAATAATCAGAAATGATCAAAGAACATTTCTCATGCCTCTACTTCAAATGTCCCACGGCCTGCTCGCTTTTAAGCGTGGCTAATCGTTTTACAATCTCAAGTCTCAATCCCTCTACTCATCATTGAACCTTGTATTGCATCAATAGAATACCACTCACATACTGTCACTCATTAAGTTTACATCAACCTACTTAGCAATGTCTTTGTTACTGTCACCCATCGTAAGGTTTAGAAAAGAAAATAAACCAAACCATGATAATTCCCTCCTTACTAAAATACAATGTTTACATTGTACAGTCGTAGCCAAAGGTTTTGAGAATGACACAAATATTACTTTCCACAAAGTTTGCAGCTTTTGTGTCTTTAGATATTTTTGTCAGATGTTACTATGGAATACTGAAGTATAATTACAAGCATTTCATAACTGTCAAAGGTTTTTATTGACAATTACATGAAGTTGATGCAAAGTGTCAATATTTGCAGTGTTGACCCTTCTATTTCAAGACCTCTGCAATCCGCCCTGGCATGCTGTCGATTAACTTCTGGCCCACATCCTGGCTGATGGCAGCCCATTTTTGCATAATCAATGCTTGGAGTTTGTCAGAATTTGTGGGGTTTTGTTTGTCCACCCTCCTCTTGAGGTATGACCACAAGTTCTCAATGGGATTAAGGTCTGGGGAGTTTCCTGGCCATGGACCCAACATTTCAATATTTTGTTCCCCGAGCCACTAAGTTATCACTTTTTCCTTATGGAAAGGTGCTCCGTCATGCTGGAAAATACATTATTCGTCGCCAAACTGTTCCTGGATGGTTAGGAGAAGTTGCTCTTGGAGGATGTGTTGGTACCATTCTTTATTCATGCCTGTATTCTTAGGGAAAATTGTGAGTGAGCCCATTCCCTTGGCTGAGAAGCAACCCCACACACGAATGGTCTCAGGATGCTTTACTGTTGGCATGACACAGGAATGATGGTAGCGCTCACCTTGTCTTCTCCGGACAAGCTTTTTTCCGGATGCCCCAAACAATCGGCAAGGGGATTCATCAGAGAAAAGGACTTTACCCTAGTCCTCAGCAGTCCTATTCCTGTACCTTTTGCAGAATATCAGTCTGTCCATGATGCTTTTCCTGGAGAGAAGTGGCTTCTTTGCTGCCCTTGTTGACACCAGAACATCCTCCAAAAGTCTTCGCCTCACTGTGCATGCAGATGCACTCACACCTGCCTGCTGCCATTCCTGAGCAAGCTCTGTACTGGTGGTGCCCCAATCCCGTAGCTGAATCAACTTTAGGAGACGGTCCTGGCGCTTGCTGAACTTTCTTGGACGCACTGAAGCCTTCTTCACAACAATTGAACCGCTCTCCTCAATGTTCTTGATGATCCGATAAATGGTTGATTTAGGTGTAATCTTACTGGCATAAATATCCTTGCCTGTGAAGCCCTTTTTGTGCAAAGCAATGATGACGACGTGTTTCCTTGCAGGAAATCATGGTTGACAGAGGAAGAACAATGATTCCAAGCACCACCCTCCTTTTGAAGCTTCCAATCTGTTATTCAAACTCAATCAGCAGGACAGAGTGATCTCCAGCCTTGTCCTCATCAACACTCACACCTGTGTTAATAAGAGAATCACTGACATGATGTCAGCTGGTCCTTTTGTTGCAGGGCTGAAATGCAATGGAAATGTTTTTTTGGGATTCAGTTCATTTGCTTTGCAAATAGGGACATTGCAATTCATCTGATCACATTCATAACATTCTGAAGTATATGCAAATTCATACAAACTGAGGCAACAGACTTTGTGAAAATGTATATTGGTGTCATTCTCAAAACTTTTGGCCACGACTGTAGTCTACTCTAACAATATTACTCATTTTTTTTATACCAGCCTCTGCTTCACACTCATTAAACATCTGTTAATTTAAAAAAAAAAAAAATAATTAATTTTTTTTTTTTAATTTGACCCCCTTTTTCTCCCCAATTTCGTAGTATCCAATTGTGTAGTAGCTACTATCTTGGCTCATCGCTACAACTCCCAACGGGCTCGGGAGAGACGAAGGTTGAAAGTCATGTGTCCTCCGATACACAACCAACCAAGCCACTGCTTCTTTAACACAGCGCACATCCAACCCGGAAGCCAGCCGCACCAATGCACCGGAGGAAACACCGTGCACCTGGCCACCTTAGCTAGCGTACACTGCGCCCAGCCCGCCACAGGAGTCGCTGGTGCGCGATGAGACAAGGACACCCCTACCGACCAAGCCCTCCCTAACCCAGGCGACGCTAGGCCAATTGTGCGTCGCCCCACGGACCTCTAGGTCGCGGCCGGTTACGACAGAGCCTGGGCGCGAATCCAGGACTCTGATGGCACAGCTGGCGCTGCAGTACAGCGCCCTTAACCACTGCGCCACCCGGGAGGCCCTCATCTGTTAATTTTAAGATAAACTTGTAATGCCCAAATGTAGAAAATACTTCATCCAATTCTTAATCAATCCAAACAATTCAAATGTGAAATTCAAATAAAATCAAATCAAAATGATTTATATAGCCCTTCGTACATCAGCTGATATCTCAAAGTGCTGTACAGAAACCCAGCCTAAAACCCCAAACAGCAAGCAATGCAGGTGTAGAAGCACTGTGGCTAGGAAAAACTCCCTAGAAAGGCCAAAACCTAGGAAGAAACCTAGAGAGGAACCAGGCTATGTGGGGTGGCCAGTCCTCTTCTGGCTGTGCCGGGTGGAGATTATAACAGAACATGGCCAAGATGTTCAAATGTTCATAAATGACCAGCATGGTCGAATAATAATAAGGCAGAACAGTTGAAACTGGAGCAGCAGCACGGTCAGGTGGACTGGGGACAGCAAGGAGTCATCATGTCAAGTAGTCCTGGGGCATGGTCCTAGGGCTCAGGTCAGTTGACACTGGAGCAGCAGCACAGCCAGGTGGACTGGGGACAGCAAGGAGTCATCATGTCAGGTAGTCCTGCGGCATGGTCCTAGGGCTCAGGTCCTCCGAGAGAGAGAAAGAAAGAGAGAAGGAGAGAATTAGAGAACGCACACTTAGATTCACACAGGACACCGAATAGGACAGGAGAAGTACTCCAGATATAACAAACTGACCCTAGCCCCCCGACACATAAACTACTGCAGCATAAATACTGGAGGCTGAGACAGGAGGGGTCAGGAGACACTGTGGCCCCATCCGAGGACACCCCCGGACAGGGCCAAACAGGAAGGATATAACCCCACCCACTTTGCCAAAGCACAGCCCCCACACCACTAGAGGGATAACTTCAACCACCAACTTACCATCCTGAGACAAGGCCAAGTATAGCCCACAAAGACCTCCGCCACGGCACAACCCAGAGGGGGGGGGGGCAACCCAGACAGGATGACCACATCAGTGAATCAACCCACTCAGGTGACGCACCCCCTCCAGGGACGGCTTGAGAGAGCCCCAGTAAGCCAGTGACTCAGCCCCTGTAATAGGGTTAGAGGCAGAGTATCCCAGTGGAAAGAAGGGAACCGGCCAGGCAGAGACAGCAAGGGCGGTTCGTTGCTCCAGAGCCTTTCCGTTCACCTTCCCACTCCACTCATATGACCCACTGAAGAGATGAGTCTTCAGTAAAGACTTAAAGGTTGAGACCGAGTTTGCGTCTCTGACATGGGTAGGCAGACCGTTCCATAAAAATGGAGCTCTATAGGAGAAAGCCCTGCCTCCAGCTGTTTGCTTAGAAATTCTAGGGACAATTAGGAGGCCTGCGTCTTGTGACCGTAGCGTACGTGTAGGTATGTACGGCAGGACCAAATCAGAGAGATAGGTAGGAGCAAGCCCATGTAATGCTTTGTAGGTTAGCAGTAAAACCTTGAAATCAGCCCTTGCTTTGACAGGAAGCCAGTGTAGAGAGGCTAGCACTGGAGTAATATTATCAAATTTTGGGGTTCTAGTCAGGATTCTAGCAGCCGTATTTAGCACTAACTGAAGTCTATTTAGTGCTTTATCCGGGTAGCCGGAAAGTGGAGCATTGCAGTAGTCTAACCTAGAAGTGACAAAAGCATGGATTAATTTTTCTGCATCATTTTTGGACAGAAAGTTTCTGATTTTTGCAATGTTACGTAGATGGAAAAAAGCTGTCCTTGAAATGGTCTTGATATGTTCTTCAAAAGAGAGATCAGATATCCACTTCCTTATGTCTGAAACACATGCTTCTAGCAAGGGCAATTTTGGGGCTTCACCATGTTTCATTGAAATGTACAGCTGTGTGTCATCCGCATAGCAGTGAAAGTTAACATTATGTTTTCGAATAACATCCCCAAGAGGTAAAATATATAGTGAAAACAATAGTGGTCCTAAAACGGAACCTTGAGGAACACCGAAATTTACAGTTGATTTGTCAGAGGACAAACCATTCACAGAGACAAACTGATATCTTTCCGACAGATAAGATCTAAACCAGGCCAGAACTTGTCCGTGTAGACCAATTTGGGTTTCCAATCTCTCCAACAGAATGTGGTGATCGATGGTATCAAAAGCAGCACTAAGGTCTAGGAGCACGAGGACAGATGCAGAGCCTCAGTCCGATGCCATTAAAATGTCATTTACCACCTTCACAAGTGCCGTCTCAGTGCTATGATGGGGTCTAAAACCAGACTGAAGCATTTCGTATACATTGTTTGTCTTCAGGAAGGCAGTGAGTTGCTGCGCAACAGCCTTTTCTAAAAATGTTGAGAGGAATGGAAGATTCGATATAGGCCGATAGTTTTTTATATTTTCTGGGTCAAGGTTTGGCTCACTTTTAGTGAGTTTGGGACACATCCGGTGGATAGAGAGCCGTTTATTATGTTCAACATAGGAGGGCCAAGCACAGGAAGCAGCTCTTTCAGTAGTTTAGTTGGAATAGGGTCCAGTATGCAGCTTGAAAGTTTAGAGGCCATGATTATTTTCATCAATGTGTCAAGAGATATAGTACTAAAACACTTGAGCGTCTCTCTTGATCCTAGGTCCTGGCAGAGTTGTGCAGACTCAGGACAACTGAGCTTTGAAGGAATACGCAGATTTAAAGAGGAGTCCGTAATTTGCTTTCTAATAATCATAATCTTTTCCTCAAAGAAGTTCATGAATTTATCACTGCTAAAGTGAAAGTCATCCTCTCTTGGGGAATGCTGCTTTTTAGTTAGCTTTGCGACAGTATCAAAAAGGAATTTCGGATTGTTCTTATTTTCCTCAATTAAGTTAGAAAATAGGATGATCGAGCAGCAGTAAGGGCTCTTCGGTACTGCACAGTACTGTCTTTCCAAGCTAGTCGGAAGACTTCCAGTTTGGTGTGGCGCTATTTCCGTTCCAATTTTCTGGAAGCTTGCTTCAGAGCTCGGGTATTTTCTGTGTACCCGGGAGCTAGTTTCTTATGAGAAATGTTTTTAATTGTTAGGGGTGCAACTGCATCTAGGGTATTGCGCAAGGTTAAATTGAGTTCCTCAGTTAGGTGGTTAACTGATTTTTGTCCTCTGGCGTCCTTGGGTAGACAGAGGGAATCTGGAAGGACATCAAGGAATCGTTGTGTTGTCTGTGAATTTATAGCACGACTTTTGATGTTCCTTGGTTGGGGTCTGAGCAGATTATTTGTTGCAATTGCAAACCTAATAAAATGGTGGTCCGATAGTCCAGGATTATGAGGAAAAACATTAAGATCCACAACATTTATTCCATGGGACAAAACTAGGTCCAGCGTATGACTGTGACAGTGAGTGGGTCCAGAGACATGTTGGACAAAACCCACTGAGTCGATGATGGCTCCGAAAGCCTTTTGGAGTGCGTCTGTGGACTTTTCCATGTGAATATTAAAGTTACCAAAGATTAGAATATTATCTGCTATGACTACAAGGTCCGATAGGAATTCAGGGAACTCAGTGAGGAACGCTGTATATGGCCCAGGAGGCCTGTAAACAGTAGCTATAAAAAAAGTGATTGAGTAGGCTGCATAGATTTCATGACTAGAAGCTCAAAAGACGAAAACGTCTTTTTTTTTTTTTTGTAAATTGAAATTTGCTATCGTAAATGTTAGCAACACCTCCGCCTTTGCGGGATGCACGGGGGATATGGTCAGTAGTGTAGCCAGGAGGTGAGGCCTCATTTAACACAGTAAATTCATCAGGCTTAAGCCATGTTTCAGTCAGGCCAATCACATCAAGATTATGATCAGTGATTAGTTCATTGACTATAATTGCCTTTGAAGTAAGGGATCTAACATTAAGTAGCCCTATTTTGAGATGTGAGGTATCATGATCTCTTTCAATAATGACAGGAATGGAGGTGGTCTTTATCCTAGTGAGATTGCTAAGGTGAACACCGCCATGTTTAGTTTTGCCCAACCTAGGTCGAGGCACAGACATGGTCTCAATGGTGATAGCTGAGCTGACTATACTGACTGTGCTAGTGGCAGACTCCACTATGCTGGCAGGCTGGCTAACAGCCTGCTGCCTGGCCTGCACCCTATTTAATTGTGGAGCTAGAGGAGTTAGAGCCCTGTCTATGTTGGTAGATAAAATGAGAGCACCCCTCCAGCTAGGATGGAGTCCGTCACTCCTCAGCAGGTCAGGCTTGGTCCTGTTTGTGTGTGAGTCCCAGAAAGAGGGCCAATTATCTACAAATTCTATATTTTGGGAGGGGCAGAAAACAGTTTTCAACCAGCGGTTGAGTTGTGAGACTCTGCTGTAGAGCTCATCACTCCCCCTAACTGGGAGGGGGCCATTCTTACTTTCCAATTTACTTCCTATTTTGCTGCATTACAACCTGTAATTGACATACACAAAATTGTCCAAATTGGTGAAGTGAAATGAAAAAAATAACTTGTTTAAAATAATTATAAAAAACTGAAAATATTGTGCATGCATATGTATTCACCCCTTTGCTATGAAGCCCCTAAATAAGATCTGGTGCAACCAATTACCTTCAGGAGTCACATAATTAGTTAGATTGCACACAGGTGGACTTTATTTAAGTGTCACATGATCTGTCACTTCATCTCAGTATATACAGTATATACCTGTTCGGAAAGGCCCCAGAGTCTGCAACACCACCAAGCAAGCGGCACCATGAAGACCAAGGAGCTTTCCAAACAGGTCAGGGACAAAGTTGTGGAGAAGTACAGATCAGGTTTGGGTTATAAAAAAATATCAGAAACTTTGAACATCCCACGGAGCACCATTTAAATTAATTATAAAAAAATGGAAAGAACATGGCACCACAACAACCCTGCCAAGAGAGGGCCGCCCACCAAAACTCCCAGACTAAGCAAGGAGAGCATTAATCAGAGAGGCAACAAAGAGACCAAAGATAACCCTGTATGAGCTGCAAAGCTCCACAGTAGAGATTAGAGTATCTGTCCATAGGACTACTTTAAGCCGTACACTCCACAGAGCTGGGTTTTACGGTTTTAAGTGTCCAGAAAAAAAGCAATTTCTTAAAGAACAAAATAAGCAAACACGTTTGGTGTTCGCCAAAAGGTATGTGGGAGACTCCCCAAACATATGGAAGGAGGTACTCTGGTCCGATGAGACTACAATTGAGCTTTTTGGCCATCAAGGAAAACACTATGTCTGGCGCTAACCCAACACCTCTCACATCACCCGAAGAACACCATCCCCATAGTGAAGCATGGTGGTACCAGTATCATGCTGTGGGGATATTCTTCATCGGCAGGGACTGGGAAACTGGTCAGAATTGAAGGAATTATGGATGGCGATACATAAGGGAAATTCTTGAGGGAAACCTGTTTCAGTCTTCCAGAGATTTGAGACTGGGACGGGGGTTCACCTTCCGGCAGGACAATGACCCTAATTATACTGCTAAAGCAACACTCAAGGTGGTTTAACCTCTAGCGACGAGCAATCCCGTATCCGGGAGCGTAATCATAGCCTCAAGCGCATTACCATAACGCAACGTTTCCTATTCATGAAAATCGCAAATGAAATGAAATAAATATATTGAAACACAAGCTTAGCCTTTTGTTAACAGCACTGTCATCTCAGATTTTCAAAATATGCTTTTCAACCAAAGCTACAGAAGCATTTGTGTAAGAGTATTGATAGCCTAGCATAGCATTAAGCCTAGCATTCAGCAGGCAACATTTTCACAAAAACAAGAAAAGCATTCAAATAAAATCATTTACCTTTGAAGAACTTCGGATGATTTCAATGACGAGACTCTCAGTTAGATAGCAAATGTTAATTTTTTTCCAAAAATATTATTTGTGTTGGCGAAATAGCTCCGTTTTGTTCATCACGTTTGGCTAGGAAAAAGACCGGAAAATGCAGTCACTACAACGCCAAAGTTTTTTCCAAATTAGCTCCATAATATCGACAGAAACATGGCAAACGTTGTTTAGAATCAATCCTCAAGGTGTTTTTCACATATCTATTTGATAATATATCAGTCGTGACAGTTGGTTTCTCATCAGAAGCAAACGGAAAAATACTGCAGCTGGAGATTACGCAATATTTGCAACGGAGGACACCAAGCGACCACCTGGTAGATGTAGTCTCTTATGGTCAATCTTCTAATGATATGCCTACAAATACATCACAATGCTGTCGACACCTTGGGGAAGCGACAGAAAGCCTAAGCTCATTCGTGGCCCATTCACAGCCATATAAGGAGTCATTGGCATGAGGCGGTTTAAAAAAATGCGGCACTTCCTGATTGGATTTTTATCTGGGTTTTGCCTGTGGCACTCACAGACAATATTTGCAGTTTTAGAAACGTCAGAGTGTTTTCTTTCCAAAGCTGTCAATTATATGCATAGTCGAGCATCTTTTCGTGACAAAATATCTTGTTTAAAACGGGAACGTTTTTCATCCAAAAACATTTAAATGTCTTGGAATGGTCTAGTCAAAGCCCAGACCTCAATCTAATTAAGAATCTGTGGTATGACTTAAAGATTGTTGTACACCAGCAGGAACCCATCCAACTTGAAGGAGCTGGAGCAGTTTTGCCTTGAAGAATGGGCAAAAATCCCAGTGACTAGATGTGCATTTCTTCCCTTAAACTCAGAAACCTCTCTACAATCTCTGTCTTTCCGGCCACGACTGTAGTCTACTCTAACAATATTACTCATTTTTTTTATACCAGCCTCTGCTTCACACTCATTAAACATCTGTTAATTAAAAAAAAAAAAAAAAAAAAAAATTTTTTTTTTTTAATTTGACCCCCTTTTTCTCCCCAATTTCGTAGTATCCAATTGTGTAGTAGCTACTATCTTGGCTCATCGCTACAACTCCCAACGGGCTCGGGAGAGACGAAGGTTGAAAGTCATGTGTCCTCCGATACACAACCAACCAAGCCACTGCTTCTTTAACACAGCGCACATCCAACCCGGAAGCCAGCCGCACCAATGCACCGGAGGAAACACCGTGCACCTGGCCACCTTAGCTAGCGTACACTGCGCCCAGCCCGCCACAGGAGTCGCTGGTGCGCGATGAGACAAGGACACCCCTACCGACCAAGCCCTCCCTAACCCAGGCGACGCTAGGCCAATTGTGCGTCGCCCCACGGACCTCTAGGTCGCGGCCGGTTACGACAGAGCCTGGGCGCGAATCCAGGACTCTGATGGCACAGCTGGCGCTGCAGTACAGCGCCCTTAACCACTGCGCCACCCGGGAGGCCCTCATCTGTTAATTTTAAGATAAACTTGTAATGCCCAAATGTAGAAAATACATCATCCAATTCTTAATCAATCCAAACAATTCAAATGTGAAATTCAAATAAAATCAAATCAAAATGATTTATATAGCCCTTCGTACATCAGCTGATATCTCAAAGTGCTGTACAGAAACCCAGCCTAAAACCCCAAACAGCAAGCAATGCAGGTGTAGAAGCACTGTGGCTAGGAAAAACTCCCTAGAAAGGCCAAAACCTAGGAAGAAACCTAGAGAGGAACCAGGCTATGTGGGGTGGCCAGTCCTCTTCTGGCTGTGCCGGGTGGAGATTATAACAGAACATGGCCAAGATGTTCAAATGTTCATAAATGACCAGCATGGTCGAATAATAATAAGGCAGAACAGTTGAAACTGGAGCAGCAGCACGGTCAGGTGGACTGGGGACAGCAAGGAGTCATCATGTCAAGTAGTCCTGGGGCATGGTCCTAGGGCTCAGGTCAGTTGACACTGGAGCAGCAGCACAGCCAGGTGGACTGGGGACAGCAAGGAGTCATCATGTCAGGTAGTCCTGCGGCATGGTCCTAGGGCTCAGGTCCTCCGAGAGAGAGAAAGAAAGAGAGAAGGAGAGAATTAGAGAACGCACACTTAGATTCACACAGGACACCGAATAGGACAGGAGAAGTACTCCAGATATAACAAACTGACCCTAGCCCCCCGACACATAAACTACTGCAGCATAAATACTGGAGGCTGAGACAGGAGGGGTCAGGAGACACTGTGGCCCCATCCGAGGACACCCCCGGACAGGGCCAAACAGGAAGGATATAACCCCACCCACTTTGCCAAAGCACAGCCCCCACACCACTAGAGGGATAACTTCAACCACCAACTTACCATCCTGAGACAAGGCCAAGTATAGCCCACAAAGACCTCCGCCACGGCACAACCCAGAGGGGGGGGGGGGGGGGGGGGCAACCCACTGAAGAGATGAGTCTTCAGTAAAGACTTAAAGGTTGAGACCGAGTTTGCGTCTCTGACATGGGTAGGCAGACCGTTCCATAAAAATGGAGCTCTATAGGAGAAAGCCCTGCCTCCAGCTGTTTGCTTAGAAATTCTAGGGACAATTAGGAGGCCTGCGTCTTGTGACCGTAGCGTACGTGTAGGTATGTACGGCAGGACCAAATCAGAGAGATAGGTAGGAGCAAGCCCATGTAATGCTTTGTAGGTTAGCAGTAAAACCTTGAAATCAGCCCTTGCTTTGACAGGAAGCCAGTGTAGAGAGGCTAGCACTGGAGTAATATTATCAAATTTTGGGGTTCTAGTCAGGATTCTAGCAGCCGTATTTAGCACTAACTGAAGTCTATTTAGTGCTTTATCCGGGTAGCCGGAAAGTGGAGCATTGCAGTAGTCTAACCTAGAAGTGACAAAAGCATGGATTAATTTTTCTGCATCATTTTTGGACAGAAAGTTTCTGATTTTTGCAATGTTACGTAGATGGAAAAAAGCTGTCCTTGAAATGGTCTTGATATGTTCTTCAAAAGAGAGATCAGATATCCACTTCCTTATGTCTGAAACACATGCTTCTAGCAAGGGCAATTTTGGGGCTTCACCATGTTTCATTGAAATGTACAGCTGTGTGTCATCCGCATAGCAGTGAAAGTTAACATTATGTTTTCGAATAACATCCCCAAGAGGTAAAATATATAGTGAAAACAATAGTGGTCCTAAAACGGAACCTTGAGGAACACCGAAATTTACAGTTGATTTGTCAGAGGACAAACCATTCACAGAGACAAACTGATATCTTTCCGACAGATAAGATCTAAACCAGGCCAGAACTTGTCCGTGTAGACCAATTTGGGTTTCCAATCTCTCCAACAGAATGTGGTGATCGATGGTATCAAAAGCAGCAC
The DNA here is from genome assembly GCF_013265735.2 of Oncorhynchus mykiss. Taxonomy (NCBI): domain Eukaryota; kingdom Metazoa; phylum Chordata; class Actinopteri; order Salmoniformes; family Salmonidae; genus Oncorhynchus; species Oncorhynchus mykiss. The sequence continues at coordinate 35,116,106 of NC_048572.1, forward strand.
TAAGGTCTAGGAGCACGAGGACAGATGCAGAGCCTCAGTCCGATGCCATTAAAATGTCATTTACCACCTTCACAAGTGCCGTCTCAGTGCTATGATGGGGTCTAAAACCAGACTGAAGCATTTCGTATACATTGTTTGTCTTCAGGAAGGCAGTGAGTTGCTGCGCAACAGCCTTTTCTAAAAATGTTGAGAGGAATGGAAGATTCGATATAGGCCGATAGTTTTTTATATTTTCTGGGTCAAGGTTTGGCTCACTTTTAGTGAGTTTGGGACACATCCGGTGGATAGAGAGCCGTTTATTATGTTCAACATAGGAGGGCCAAGCACAGGAAGCAGCTCTTTCAGTAGTTTAGTTGGAATAGGGTCCAGTATGCAGCTTGAAAGTTTAGAGGCCATGATTATTTTCATCAATGTGTCAAGAGATATAGTACTAAAACACTTGAGCGTCTCTCTTGATCCTAGGTCCTGGCAGAGTTGTGCAGACTCAGGACAACTGAGCTTTGAAGGAATACGCAGATTTAAAGAGGAGTCCGTAATTTGCTTTCTAATAATCATAATCTTTTCCTCAAAGAAGTTCATGAATTTATCACTGCTAAAGTGAAAGTCATCCTCTCTTGGGGAATGCTGCTTTTTAGTTAGCTTTGCGACAGTATCAAAAAGGAATTTCGGATTGTTCTTATTTTCCTCAATTAAGTTAGAAAATAGGATGATCGAGCAGCAGTAAGGGCTCTTCGGTACTGCACAGTACTGTCTTTCCAAGCTAGTCGGAAGACTTCCAGTTTGGTGTGGCGCTATTTCCGTTCCAATTTTCTGGAAGCTTGCTTCAGAGCTCGGGTATTTTCTGTGTACCCGGGAGCTAGTTTCTTATGAGAAATGTTTTTAATTGTTAGGGGTGCAACTGCATCTAGGGTATTGCGCAAGGTTAAATTGAGTTCCTCAGTTAGGTGGTTAACTGATTTTTGTCCTCTGGCGTCCTTGGGTAGACAGAGGGAATCTGGAAGGACATCAAGGAATCGTTGTGTTGTCTGTGAATTTATAGCACGACTTTTGATGTTCCTTGGTTGGGGTCTGAGCAGATTATTTGTTGCAATTGCAAACCTAATAAAATGGTGGTCCGATAGTCCAGGATTATGAGGAAAAACATTAAGATCCACAACATTTATTCCATGGGACAAAACTAGGTCCAGCGTATGACTGTGACAGTGAGTGGGTCCAGAGACATGTTGGACAAAACCCACTGAGTCGATGATGGCTCCGAAAGCCTTTTGGAGTGCGTCTGTGGACTTTTCCATGTGAATATTAAAGTTACCAAAGATTAGAATATTATCTGCTATGACTACAAGGTCCGATAGGAATTCAGGGAACTCAGTGAGGAACGCTGTATATGGCCCAGGAGGCCTGTAAACAGTAGCTATAAAAAAAGTGATTGAGTAGGCTGCATAGATTTCATGACTAGAAGCTCAAAAGACGAAAACGTCTTTTTTTTTTTTTTGTAAATTGAAATTTGCTATCGTAAATGTTAGCAACACCTCCGCCTTTGCGGGATGCACGGGGGATATGGTCAGTAGTGTAGCCAGGAGGTGAGGCCTCATTTAACACAGTAAATTCATCAGGCTTAAGCCATGTTTCAGTCAGGCCAATCACATCAAGATTATGATCAGTGATTAGTTCATTGACTATAATTGCCTTTGAAGTAAGGGATCTAACATTAAGTAGCCCTATTTTGAGATGTGAGGTATCATGATCTCTTTCAATAATGACAGGAATGGAGGTGGTCTTTATCCTAGTGAGATTGCTAAGGTGAACACCGCCATGTTTAGTTTTGCCCAACCTAGGTCGAGGCACAGACATGGTCTCAATGGTGATAGCTGAGCTGACTATACTGACTGTGCTAGTGGCAGACTCCACTATGCTGGCAGGCTGGCTAACAGCCTGCTGCCTGGCCTGCACCCTATTTAATTGTGGAGCTAGAGGAGTTAGAGCCCTGTCTATGTTGGTAGATAAAATGAGAGCACCCCTCCAGCTAGGATGGAGTCCGTCACTCCTCAGCAGGTCAGGCTTGGTCCTGTTTGTGTGTGAGTCCCAGAAAGAGGGCCAATTATCTACAAATTCTATATTTTGGGAGGGGCAGAAAACAGTTTTCAACCAGCGGTTGAGTTGTGAGACTCTGCTGTAGAGCTCATCACTCCCCCTAACTGGGAGGGGGCCATTCTTACTTTCCAATTTACTTCCTATTTTGCTGCATTACAACCTGTAATTGACATACACAAAATTGTCCAAATTGGTGAAGTGAAATGAAAAAAATAACTTGTTTAAAATAATTATAAAAAACTGAAAATATTGTGCATGCATATGTATTCACCCCTTTGCTATGAAGCCCCTAAATAAGATCTGGTGCAACCAATTACCTTCAGGAGTCACATAATTAGTTAGATTGCACACAGGTGGACTTTATTTAAGTGTCACATGATCTGTCACTTCATCTCAGTATATACAGTATATACCTGTTCGGAAAGGCCCCAGAGTCTGCAACACCACCAAGCAAGCGGCACCATGAAGACCAAGGAGCTTTCCAAACAGGTCAGGGACAAAGTTGTGGAGAAGTACAGATCAGGTTTGGGTTATAAAAAAATATCAGAAACTTTGAACATCCCACGGAGCACCATTTAAATTAATTATAAAAAAATGGAAAGAACATGGCACCACAACAACCCTGCCAAGAGAGGGCCGCCCACCAAAACTCCCAGACTAAGCAAGGAGAGCATTAATCAGAGAGGCAACAAAGAGACCAAAGATAACCCTGTATGAGCTGCAAAGCTCCACAGTAGAGATTAGAGTATCTGTCCATAGGACTACTTTAAGCCGTACACTCCACAGAGCTGGGTTTTACGGTTTTAAGTGTCCAGAAAAAAAGCAATTTCTTAAAGAACAAAATAAGCAAACACGTTTGGTGTTCGCCAAAAGGTATGTGGGAGACTCCCCAAACATATGGAAGGAGGTACTCTGGTCCGATGAGACTACAATTGAGCTTTTTGGCCATCAAGGAAAACACTATGTCTGGCGCTAACCCAACACCTCTCACATCACCCGAAGAACACCATCCCCATAGTGAAGCATGGTGGTACCAGTATCATGCTGTGGGGATATTCTTCATCGGCAGGGACTGGGAAACTGGTCAGAATTGAAGGAATTATGGATGGCGATACATAAGGGAAATTCTTGAGGGAAACCTGTTTCAGTCTTCCAGAGATTTGAGACTGGGACGGGGGTTCACCTTCCGGCAGGACAATGACCCTAATTATACTGCTAAAGCAACACTCAAGGTGGTTTAACCTCTAGCGACGAGCAATCCCGTATCCGGGAGCGTAATCATAGCCTCAAGCGCATTACCATAACGCAACGTTTCCTATTCATGAAAATCGCAAATGAAATGAAATAAATATATTGAAACACAAGCTTAGCCTTTTGTTAACAGCACTGTCATCTCAGATTTTCAAAATATGCTTTTCAACCAAAGCTACAGAAGCATTTGTGTAAGAGTATTGATAGCCTAGCATAGCATTAAGCCTAGCATTCAGCAGGCAACATTTTCACAAAAACAAGAAAAGCATTCAAATAAAATCATTTACCTTTGAAGAACTTCGGATGATTTCAATGACGAGACTCTCAGTTAGATAGCAAATGTTAATTTTTTTCCAAAAATATTATTTGTGTTGGCGAAATAGCTCCGTTTTGTTCATCACGTTTGGCTAGGAAAAAGACCGGAAAATGCAGTCACTACAACGCCAAAGTTTTTTCCAAATTAGCTCCATAATATCGACAGAAACATGGCAAACGTTGTTTAGAATCAATCCTCAAGGTGTTTTTCACATATCTATTTGATAATATATCAGTCGTGACAGTTGGTTTCTCATCAGAAGCAAACGGAAAAATACTGCAGCTGGAGATTACGCAATATTTGCAACGGAGGACACCAAGCGACCACCTGGTAGATGTAGTCTCTTATGGTCAATCTTCTAATGATATGCCTACAAATACATCACAATGCTGTCGACACCTTGGGGAAGCGACAGAAAGCCTAAGCTCATTCGTGGCCCATTCACAGCCATATAAGGAGTCATTGGCATGAGGCGGTTTAAAAAAATGCGGCACTTCCTGATTGGATTTTTATCTGGGTTTTGCCTGTGGCACTCACAGACAATATTTGCAGTTTTAGAAACGTCAGAGTGTTTTCTTTCCAAAGCTGTCAATTATATGCATAGTCGAGCATCTTTTCGTGACAAAATATCTTGTTTAAAACGGGAACGTTTTTCATCCAAAAACATTTAAATGTCTTGGAATGGTCTAGTCAAAGCCCAGACCTCAATCTAATTAAGAATCTGTGGTATGACTTAAAGATTGTTGTACACCAGCAGGAACCCATCCAACTTGAAGGAGCTGGAGCAGTTTTGCCTTGAAGAATGGGCAAAAATCCCAGTGACTAGATGTGCATTTCTTCCCTTAAACTCAGAAACCTCTCTACAATCTCTGTCTTTCCGTCTAATGTTACTTTACCAGGTGAACATTTTCTTGAATTATAGTCAAAACAAACATTACTCTGTTATCTCTTCCTCCCTTTCGTCAATTCAAAAAATCTATTTTAAAATAAACCAAAATAATGTGTCTCACGAGATTAAACTACGAGGGTTTTCCTGAGTTGCATTGTTCTTGAAACTCCCAAATATGTTATCTCTTGTTTCGCTGGTGGTACTTTACCATATAATACCCTGTGACCCTACTCTACCACATTGTTTACTAATGTGGCAATGTTTGGTATGAGTTTCTTCGTCTTTTTATGCCAATAACAAATTCACTACATTTGTATCAACACAGAACCCTCTAATCTACACCCGTTAGTAATTATTTTAAATGCATCGTGAAACAAAGTTTGACTATCTGTAAACATCATTCGTGCTCTTGCCCAAATACAGTTGAAGTCACAAGTTTACATACACCTTAGCCAAAAACATTTAAACTCAGTTTTTCACAATTCCTGACATTTAATCCTAGTAAAAATGCCCTGTCTTAAATCAGTTAGGATCACCACTTTATTTTAAGAATGTGAAATGTCAGAATAATAGTAGAGAATGATTTATTTAAGCTTTTCTTCCTTTCATCACATTTCCAGTGGGTCAGAAGTTTACATACACTCAACTAGTATTTGGTAGCAGTGCCTTTAAATTGTTTAACTTGGGTCAACGTTTTGGGTAGCCTTCCACAAGCTTCCCACAATAAGTTGGGTTAATATTGGCACATTCCTCCTGACAGAGTTGGTGTAACTGAGACAGGTTTGTAGGCCTCCTTGCTTGCCCACGCTTTTTCAGTTCTGCACACAAATTTACTATACGATTGAGGTCAAGGCTTTGTGATGGCCACTCCAATACCTTGACATTGTTGTCCTTAAGCCGTTTGACACAACTTTGGAAGTATGCTTGGGGTCATTGTCCATTTGGAAGACCCATTTGCGACCAAGCTTTAACTTCCTGACTGATGTCTTGAGATGTTGCTTCAATATAGCCACATAATTTTCCAGCCTCATGACGCCATCTATTTTGTGAAGTGCACCAGACCCTCCTGCAGCAAAGCACCCCCACAACATGATGATGCCACCCCTGTGCTTCATGGTTGGGATGGTATTCTTCAGCTTGCAGGCCTCCCCCTTTTTCCTCCAAACATAATGATGGTCATTATGGCCAAACAGTTCTATTTTTGTTTCATCAGACCAGAGGACATTTCTCCAAAAAGTACGATCTTTGTCCACATGTGCACTTGCAAACCGTAGTCTGGCTTTTTTATGGCGGTTTTGGAGCCGTGGCTTCTTCCTTGCTGAGCGGCCTTTCAGGTTATGTTGATATAGGACTCATTTTTACTGTGGACATAGATACTTTTTACCTATTTCCTCCAGCATCTTCACAAGGTCCTTTGCTGTTGTTCTGGGATTATTTTGCACCAAAGTAGGTTCATCTCCAGGAGACAGAACATGTCTCCTTCCTGAGCGATATGACGGCTGCGTGGTCCCATTGTGTTTATACTTACGTACTATTGTTTGTACAGGTGAACGTGGTACATTCAGGCGTTTGGAATCTGCTCCCAAGGATGAACCAGACTTATGGAGGTCTACAATTTTTTTCTGAGCACTTGGCTGATTTCTTTTGATTTTCCCATGATGTCAAGCAAAGAGGCACTGAGTTTGAAGGTAGGCCTTGAAGTACATCCACAGGTACAGCTCCAATAGACTCAAATCATGTCAATTAGCCTATCAGAAGCTACTAAAGCCATGATATCATTTTCTGGAATTTTCCAAGCTGTTTAAAGGCACATTCAACTTGGTGTTTGTAAACTTCTGACCCACTGGAATTATGATACAGTGAATTATAAGTGAACTAATCTGTCTGTAAACAATTGTTGGAAAAATTACTTGTGTCATGCACAAAGTAGATGTCCTAACCAACTTGCCAAAACTATAGTTTGTTAACAAGAAATTTGTGGAGTGGTTGAAAATCAAGTTTTAATGACTCCAAACTTCCGACTTCAAATGTAAGTATTCAGAACCTTTGCTATGAGTCTCGAAATTGAGCTCAGATGCATCCTGTTTTCCATTGATCATCCTTGAGATGTTTCTAAAACTTGATTGGAGTCCACTGGTGGTAAATTCAAATGATTGGACATTATTTGGAAAGGCACACACCTGTCTATGTAAGTTCCCACACTTGACAGTGATTGTCAGAGCAAAAACCAAGCCATGAGGTCAAAGGAATTGTCCATAGAGCTCCGAGACAGGATTGTGTCGAGGAACAGATCTGGGGAAGGGTACCAAAACATTTCTGCAGCATTGAAGGTCACCAAGAACACAGTAGCCTCCATGGAAGAAGTTTGGAACCACCAAGACTCTTCCTAGAGATGGCTCCCCGGCCAAACTGAGCAATCGGGGAAGAAAGTCCTTAGTCAGGGAGGTGACCAGAAACCCGATGGTCACTCTGACAGAGCTCCATAGTTCCTCTGTAGAGATGGGAGAACCTTCCAGAAAGACAGCCATCTCTGTAGCACTCCACCAATCAGGCCTTTATTTTAGAGTGGCAAGACATAATCCACTCCTCAGTAAAAGCCACATGACAGCCCGCTTGGAGTTTGCCAAGAGGCACCTAAAAGACTCTCAGACCATGAGAAACTAAATGATCTGGTCTGATGAAACCAAGATTGAACTCTTTGGCGTGAATGCCAAGCGTCACGTCTGGAGGAAACCAAGCACCACTGATCACCTGGCCAATGCGATCCCTACGGTGAGGCATGGTGGTGGCAGCATCATTCTATGGGGATGTTCTTCAGTGGCAGGGACTGGGAGTCTAGTCAGGATCGAGGGAAAGATGAACAGAGCAAAGTATAGAGAGATCTTTGATGAAAACCTAATCCAGAGCTCTAAGGATGGGAGAAACTCCCCAAATACAGGTGTGCAAAGCTTGTAGCGTCATACCCAAGAAGACTCAAGACTCAAGGCTTTAATCGCTGCCAAAGGTGCTTCAACAAGTACTGAGTAAAGGGTCTGAATACCTATGTAAATGTGATATTTCAGTGTTTTATCTTTAACAAATGTGCAAACATTTCTAAAAACCTTGCGTTTGTTTTGTCATTATGGGGTATCGTGTGTAGATTGATGAGGGGGGAAAACTATTTAATCCATTTTGGAATAAAGCTGTAACGCAACAAAATGTGGAAAAGTCAAGGGGGTCTGAATACTTTCCGAATGCACTGTTTGTCACATTTATATATGGGTCTTAAATATATAATAATACATTTTTAAATCACTTCTTGGATATATAAGACCATATATATATTACTTTTCTGTATTGGGTTGACCAGGGCTGGGCTCTGGTCAAAAGTAGTGCACTATATAGTGAATAGGGTCCCATTTGGGACACACTAACTGTAATCACATACCAAGCTTCCACTTATTTCTAGAACTCCAGCAGATTGTCAAATCTAGTTAGTCTAGTAATGCATTAGAGTATACCTACTCAGTAAGGGACATTTGTACAAGACATTTCTAAGAAGTGTACCTGCACGTGTACAAGCGAAGAGTACACTCATAAGCACTATCCCTAACTAACTTGATTATTGATTGAATCAATGATGAAATGCACACAAGTACCATTGAGAAAAGGTTTCACAGCTTGCCTGGAAGCTCTTAGCCCCCATAGTTCACATAGTATAGTATGACACAATTTCCAGCCTATAGTGCTCAAGAAGGCACCTCAAATGACTATGCTACAATGAACACAATGTCTTTGATGGGACATTCACAACTTATTGTTTGGCAACTACAGCGTCTTGTTTACAGAGACGGACTGTCTTGTCAGTGGTGTGAAAAGACTAATTTAAAAACTTGAGTCTTCATTTCCCTTCACTGTCTAAACCTGGACAATCAGACCAAATTATTTTTAAGCATGCTGTGCTCATTTTCATTAGGCCTATTTCGTCTTGTCATAGGCTAACTCGGTTCACTTTTCATTTTCAAAAAACAATTACTGTACGAGATAGAGATGGAAATATATTCTAAAAGACCCCATGCAGTCTTGTCATATTATTTTTAAATCATTACTGTGTGTGATTATTTAATGAAAATATCTCCAAAACATATTTGTCATCATTTATTACCCTGAGCCTCCTTTGGCTCTTGAAATGCTCAGTCTAAGCGTGTGGGCATTAGGAAACAAATTTGAAGATATTTACATACACAGCCCTGATAGGCTGATCTAGAACACATCCCCCAACTCCTTACCCAGATGAACAGTCATTTTCGTGTGTGTGCGCTTGTGTGTGCGCTTGATAGTGAAGGTGTTGAAGGGCAGAGGGGGGGAAATATGACTGAACCACACATTCATTTAAACTGAGGCTGTGTGACTCAGAGGTTGCAAGTAAAATAACAGTCAAACGAAGCATATTTTCATAAGCAAGGCCTGAAAAACAGGTAGAGGGGGAAAGGGGTAAAGATAGGGGGAAGGGGAGTGTAGAGAGAAAGGGGGAAAGATAGGGGGAAGGGGAGTGTGGAGAGAAAGGGGGAAAGAGAGGGGGAAGGGGAGTGTTCTTTATAAAGTAATTGCCTTTACGTTTGGTCGTGTTTTGGCTTTATGAGCACTGTAGTACATCATGCTACAGTGATGGGGATGTGTGAAACTTTCCAGAAAGATTAAAACTGTCCTTCTTGCTTTTATTCCCTCCTCTTCTGTCCTCTCCTCTCTTCTCCTTTCTTCTCCTCTCTTATCATCCTCTCCTCTTGTCTATTGTCTTTTTCCCCCCTCTCCGTTCCTCTTCTCTTTCCTCCCCCCTCCTCTTTCCAACTTCAGACATTTTTAGTTATAGTCCATCATCCTCTCCCTCCCCCTTCCTCTCCTCTTTCCTCTGTTCCACTATCTCTTATTTCCTGTCTTTCTTCTCCCTTTTATTGTTATGGATTGAGAAACAGCTGTCCTTGTAGTTAAATTGCAACAACGAGTCAGAAAAATGTGTTCTATTACATATTCTATAACGTTCGCTCAGGCCTTTCAGTTTTCCCCAGTGTATAAGAGACCCGACTGGCCCTTCAGTTCTTAATCAATATTCCTTTACACATGCTTTCTTTGTGGGGATGATTTGTTGTTGCTTGTTTTAATCGAGTGGATTCAAATCAATTCGTAGCTGTGTTCCATAAATCATTGTCGGTGATGGGTTCTGACTCCTAAACTTGAAATAATGAGTCCCATAGTCAGGTTTCTACACCAGAAGTTAATGGTTATCTGTAGGACGAATGTGCATAGAGGAGGCCATTAAGCTTGGAACGTACTGAATAAAGGAAAGCCAATCACATGGTTGCAGTCACTGATAAGGGTGGAGAGAGAGAGGTGGTTTAGTGAGGAATGGGGGCCCAGGTCAGGTCACATTACGGGAGAAGGAACAGTTTATTGCCCACATCGCTTAACTTCCTTGCCTAGCCATACAGATGTAATGCTTAGAGGAAAGGAGGACACCACACACAAATTGGGGTATGTATACTGGGGTTGGTGGAACCATGTCTTTGTCTTATGCAGCTGTTATGACCCAGTGGGTGAATAAACTTGGTTTGAGCTCTACTAATCGTCCGTGAGTTTTTACTTGGTTCGTTTAGAACCTAACATTGATAAAGGTGACACAGTTGTGCGGTTAAGCTGATGTATCACATGGGACAGGAATTGATCATTAAAATGTCATGCATCTTCCTGACAGCTTAAATTGTATTTACTCCGCAAAACATTTACTGCAGGGCTAACTGGTTTATATTGAAACAAACCGTGTTTTTTACCCTTGACGCTTCTGTGTTTGCCACGGAGCTAAACCCTCTGAAGTGATCAATGAGGAATGTTGAAGAAGCCGGGCAGAGAAGAGGCAGGTGGAATGCATAATGACCCTGAAAGGTATTTTAATAGAGGAACACTGTACTGGACTGGAGCAACCATTTTTATGTGGAATTTCACCGCTGTAGTTCTTCTCGTGTTTATGTAACTGTAGTGATGAGGATGGTATGATAGACAGGTCACCAGTGGGTTGCCGGAGATAATTTATAGGGTTGTGTTTTCCTGTCTATTTGACCAGGAAAAACTCTAGGCCCTAGTTAAAAGTTATACAAGGCCTTACGTTTTTCCTCATCACTTCACATTCTGTGCCTCACATGCCTCGCAGTGTATTTAATTAAGTTAGGGCGCTTGTTAGTGGAAGTCACCTTGGTTAAGGACATCAGCAAGGCAAGTAAAGGGTAATAGTGATAATCTGTTTTATTTATAAGCTCATTAATGTGGTCGGGCTATTCTTAGTAATCCCAATCTCACACAGTAGATAGAGATAGCAAAGAGGGGGAAGTGTGTGTGTGTGTGTGTGTGTGTGTGTGTGTGTGTGTGTGTGTGTGTGTGTGTGTGTGTGTGTGTGTGTGTGTGTGTGTGTGTGTGTGTGTGTGTGCCTACGTGCGTATTTCAGATGTGTACAGCATCCTTTTTTATTTCAAATGTCTTTAATTTGTTATTGGATCCCTTCCCATCTTTAACTCTGATACTGATTGTGTATGGAGATGGAGACTGGAGATGATTTCTCTATCAGTTATGACATTTTAAAGTTGATTAACATTTCCACTTCCAATGGGGGATTGAAACTCTACAGCTAATTGTACTCTGAGAGAATGTAGAAGTTGGGAAGATGGCCATCAGGAAACAGACTTCGAAGTTTACCAGATGCTTCTTATTTTCAGTCACTACATCTTTCTGTTGATAATTAAGTTACACACTGTTTGTGTACTATGACATTATGATCTATTGTGAGTCAGCACACATCAAAGACAAAACCCAAACCATTGTCAGCAAAGTGCTGTTTAAATGATGGAACACTATTATATTGTTTACTAATAGCTTTCTCTCCCTCTCCTTCTGCCATTTTGTTTTTCAGCTCCTGTCAACCCTCACCTGAGTAAGTAACAGCTTTATTTATTCATTAAGTCTGACACATCACAGAAACACAGCATGTTTCTGAACATTATGAGGAACATTCCTCAGACCTGAACTAGGCAGAGCTGAGCAGCTCTGGGAGCAACATGGAGACTTGTTGGTTGTGGAGAGTCCTGTGGAGTAGTTCTACTGTAATTTTCCATATACAGTGAGCTCCAAAAGTATTGGGACAGTGACCATTTTTTGTTTGTTTTGGCTTTGTACTCCAGCACTTTCGATTCAAAATGATACAATGACTAGCAAGTTGAAGTGCAGACTGCCAGCTTTAATTTGTGTGTATTTTCATTCATATCGGGTGAACTGAAATTACAGAGCTTTTTGTACGTAGTCCCACATTTTAGGGGACAAAAAGTATTGGGACAAATTCACTTATACTGGTGGGGTATTAAAGTAGTAAAAAGTGAAGTAATTGGTCCCGTATTCATAGTACGCAACGACTACATCAAGTGTGTGGCTCTACACCATTGTTGGATGCATTTGTTTTGGTTGTGTTTCAGATTATTTTGTGCCCTGTTGTAGTGGCAAGAGGTTAACCATGTCTTGGGGGTATGATTTGTACCGTCTACACTTTAACCTCATAGTCATTTCAAATCCAAAGTGCTGGAGTACAGAGCTAAAATCACCCAAATCTATCACTGCCCCAATACTTTTGGAGATCCACTGTAACCACACTGGGAAGAGCTGCCTAATATTCTGTTGGAACAATGTGTGGAGGAGAGAGAGTCATTTTCAGGGTGTGTATATGTGGGCATGGGGTGAAGGGTGGGTGTGTGCGTGCATGCATGTGTATAGTGCTTGTTAATAATGCATTTCATGTGTTCTCTCCAATGTTCACACATTATGTGATAATCAGGTGCCGTGTACATTCCCGCTACAGTATCTTATTACAGGAAAACTCCACATTTACTACGGTACTTCCTACTTCACAAGCACTCATTTGCCGAAGTGTACTGTGTTAATGTGTTGGGTTAGCAGCCGTTACCGCATACAAATCCCAAATATAATCATTACCAGCATCATTATCAAACCCCCTATAGATCGCAGCCAATCTTATCTAAACTGTACATCTGATCTGTACACCTCCTCCTTGCTGATCCTCCCCTCCATACCCCCTCCTCGTCCTCCTCCCCATTTTCCATCTCCTCATCACCCCCCCCCCCCCCCCCCACACACACTCCTCCCCTCCTAATCCCCCTTCTATCTCCAGTAAGGCCCAGGTCCATTTAGCTTAGCTTACAGTGGATTGACATTACCAGCAAGACTCTAGGGGCCAGAACCCCATTTAGATCTGCATGCCTGAAGGCTGGAGGGGAGAGAAGTCAAGAGCTGAGGCCCATCTCTCTCTTTCTGGCTGTCTTAGCTGGGCCACACTCACTCTGTGTGTGTGTGTGTGTGTGTGTGTCGCTCTCCTTTTTTCTCTCACTCCTCTCTCTCTCAATCGCTCCCCCTCTCCTCCTCATCTTCTCTCCACTACGCGTGTAAAGCCTCGAGCTCCTGCCTCCACCGAGGTCGCCACTCCAAACTGCTCCCAGCTACCTTTTAATAAATCAATGAATATTTATCGCACGCTCCTGTATCCAGAATCTAAATGCTGTTTTTTTACCCACCCTTTGAGGACAGTTCTATTTCTAAATCTCTTCTGATTATATGGTATTGATGTCATATTATATTGTTCCATATAAAATAAAATTGTATTTGTCTCTGAATACAACAGCTGAATTCCTTACAGTGAAATGCTTACTTACAAGCTTAATCAACAATGCAGTTTTTTTTATTGTTAAGAAAATGTTTATTAAATAAACTAAAGAAAAAAAAGTAATACAAGAAAATAACTATAACGAGTCTATATACAGGGGGTACCGGTACAGAGTCAATGTGCCGGGGTACAGGTTAGTCGAGGTAATATGAACATGTAGGTAGGGGTAAAGTGACTATGTATTGATAATTAACAGCAATGCAAATAGTTAAGGTGGCCATTTGATTAATTGTTCAGCAGTCTTATTACATGGGGGTAGAAGCTGTTAAGGAGCCTTTTGGTCTTAGACTTGGCGCTCCGGTACCGCTTGCCGTGCAATAGCAGAGAGAACAGTCTATGACTTTGGTCTGGGGACCCATGTCAAGTCTTTTCAGTCTCCTGAAGGGGAATGGGCATTGTCGTGCCCACTTCACAACTGTCTTGGGTGTGTTTGGACCATGATAGTTTGCTGGTGATGTAGACACCAAGGAACTTGAAGCTCTCGACTCGCTTCACTACAGCCCCGTCAATGTTAATGGGGGCGTGTTTGGCCCTCATTTTCCTGTAGTCAGCAATCAGCTCCTTTGTCTTGGTCATGTTGGAGAGGTCTCTGACCTCCTCGCTACAGGCAGTCTCATCGTTGCCGGTGATCACGCCTACCACCGTTGTGTTGTCAGCAAACTTAATGATGGTGTTAGTGAGTGAGTGAACAGGGAGTACAGGATGGGACTGAGCACGCACCCCCGTGGGGCCACCGTGTTGAGGATGAGCGTGGCAGATGTGTTGTTGCCTACCCTTGCCACCTGAAGGTGGCCCATCAGGAAGTCCAAGATCCATTTGCAGAGGGAGATGTTTAGTCCCGGGGTCCTAAGCTTAGTGATGAGCTTTGTGGGCACTATGGTGTTGAATGCTGAAATGTCGTCAATGAAAAGCATTCTCACATAGGTGTTCATTTTGTCCATGTGGGAAAGGGCAGTGTGGAGTGCAATTGAGATTGCATCATCGGCTATGGAAAGCGTGATCACAAAGTTGTCTGGAACAGCTGGTGCTCTCATGCATTCATCAGTGTTGCTTGCCTAGAAGCAAGCATAAAAGGCATTTAGCCTGTTTGGTAGTCTCGCGTCACTGGGAAGCTCATTGCTGGGTTTCCCTTTGTAGTCTGTAATAGTTTGCAAGCCCTGCCACATCTGACAAGAGTCAGCTGGTATAGTAAGATTTAATCTTAGTCAATATTGACGATTTGCCTGTTTGATGGTTCGTTTGAGGGCATAGAGTGATTTCTTAAGTGTCTGGATTAGTGTCCCGCTCCTTGAATGTGACAGCTCTAGCATTTAGTTTGGTGCGGATGTTGCCTTTAATTCTGGTTGGGACATGTACATGCGGTCACTGTGGGGACGACGTCATTGATGCACTTATTGATGAAGCCAGTGACTGAGGTGGTATACCCCTCAATGATAGCAAAACAGTCCTGTAGTTTAGTATCCACGTCATCTGACCACTTTCGTATTGAGCGAGTCACTGGTACTTCCTGCTTTAGTTTTTGCTCGTAAGCAGGAATCAGCAGGATACAATCATGGTCAGATTTGCCAAAGGGAGGGCGAGGAAGAGCTTTGTATGCATCTATGTGTGTGGCGTAAAGGTGGTCTAGAGTTTTTTTCCTCTGGTTGCACGTGACATGCTGGTAGAAATAAGGTAAAATGGATTTAAGTTTGCCTGCATTAAAGTCCCCGGCCACTAGGAGCGCCGCTTCTGGATGAGGATTTTCTTCTTTGCTTATGGCTTTATACAGCTCGTTGAGTGCTGTCTTAGTGCCAGCATTGGTTTCTGATGGTAAATCGACAGCTATGAAAAATATTGATGACAACTCTCTTGGTAGATAGTGTGGTCTACAGCTTATCATGAGGACCTCTACCTCAGGCGAGCAAAACCTTGAGACTTCCTGAATATTAGACATTTTCCACCAGCTGTTACTGACAAATAGACACACACCACCACACCTCGTCTTACCGGTGCATGGAAAACCGTATATTATCCATGTCGTCGTCCAGACACAACATGAAATATTACAGGTTTTAATGTCCCGTTAGTAGGATAGTCTCGAACAGAGCTCATCCAGATGGTAGAGGCAGGTTACCCACTTGCCAACAAATTCTCACAAAGGACCCAGATCTGGCACCCCTGTATTTTTATATATTTAACCTTAATTTAACAAGGCAAGTCAGTTAAGAACAAATTCTTATTTACAATGACGGCCTACCCCGGCCAAACCCGGATGACGCTGGGCCAATTGTGCGTCTCCCTATGGGATTCCCAATCACGGCCGAATGTGATACAGCCTAGATTTGAACCAGGGACTGTAGATGCACTGAGATGCAGTGCCTTAGACTGCTGCGCCACTCAGGAGCTCGTTGGTCTGTCTTCTCCTCATGCGAATGACGGGGATTTGGGCCTGGTCCGGGAACAACAATATACCCTTCTCATCAGAATCATTAAAGAAAAAATCTTTGTCCAGTTTGAGGTGAGTAATCGCTGTTCTGACATCCAGAAGCTATTTTCGGTCATAAGAGACGGTAGTAGAAATATTATGTTCAAAGAAAGTTGTAAACAATGTGAAAAAACACACAAAATAGCACAATGGGTTAGGACCCTGTAAAACGGCAGTATCTCCTCCGGCGCCATTATAATAATGAGTTATATATGAATGTCTCAGAGATGATAGTGTTAGGCTTAGAACGTTTATTTAATGGGCTCTCAAGTGTGTGTGTGTATTTGTATGCCTGTCAGCCTTCCTGCTCCCATGTGTGTGTGTTCTCAAACTTGAGATGACGGCCATATCTCTTTGAGAATACCATTGGGGTTACCTCAGTAACCTATGAACTCTAGCCTTAGGCCTTCCCATTGCCACATTTGATTCACAACCTATGTGTTTTTCAACAGTAGTACAACAGCATTTCAACTTACAGTATATAATGCACTGCCACCATTCATGGCTCAATAGTGTTGTTCATGGTCAGAGATTACATTCCTCAAGCCGTAGCTCTTAGCCTCGCAAAGCTACCTGATCCCGCGAGCTTACATTAAACGCTGCACAGATATCAGTCCAATGTTTAATGTAAGATCGCGGGATCAGGTGGCTTTGCGAGGCTAAGAGCTCTCTCATTGTTTGAAACACATGCATCGACCCGTGTTGATTTTCACATGATTAACTTCAGCAGTATGTCCTCTTATAGAATGCATTGTATAGCAGTCAAGCATGGTCCACTAGATTGATTCATGGTCAGCTATCTGAATCCATCCATTGGGTGAACTGCTCTCATTGGTAGACATGCATAATAGTACCCATTGACCCATGTGTTTATTCACATGAACAACACAAGAATACAACAGCAGGTCCCATTATAGAATGTACCAGCGCCATTCATTCATGGTTCAGTACCCAATGTCATCATGGTTATTTTATTGTGTTTCTATTTCCTTTCTTATTTAGAAAATATTTTTCTTACTTTTTATCTCTGCAATGTTGGGAAAGGGCTCGTAAGTAAGCATTTCACAGTAAAGTCTACACCTGTTGTATTCGGCGCATGTGACTAATACAATTTGATTTGATCTACTATAGCCATAGAGATATCTTGAGGAGGTGCTATCTAGTTTAAAAAAATGTATGTCTACATTTTGACAGTGTTATGACTATAACAGTGTTTCTCTGTCTGTGTTTCATGAGAGTTACTGCAGCGTTCATCTAAGACTTCAAAACCATAGACATATGTTGAGGTTCTAGTATTTATATTTCTATGATGACTACAGCAGTGGGGTTTTTTTTGTCCCGTGCTTCAGGAGAGTTCCACTGCAGCTTCGAAGAGGAGCCCATCTGCATGTTCACGCAGGACAAGAATGACGACTTTGATTGGACGAGACACAGTGCAGCCACCCGTGACACCAAGTACACGCCCAACACTGGGCCTAGCGACGACCGCAGCGGATCCAAACAGGGTGAGCCAACCAGGAAGGAAGACACAGCTATGTATTGTTTTGATGTCATTGGGATCTTAGGTGCACTGTGTTTGGGAATCTTCACTGCAACGAAGAAGGTCATAAGGTAATTGTTTTGCCCCACATTTAGCTACATTAGCCAGTTTAACTAGCTAGAGTTATTTACACTTATTTGCAATTGGTTAGCGTCAGTGTATTGGAACGGTTGTCTTTCTATGTGATCTTTTAGAAATCTTATTTTAGTCTTGACCCTGGTAGTCCACTCAGCACAGATGCTGTACTCACAACCCACTACACATGGGTCAATATCAACACAATGGAACATGCAACAAGCAACCTTCAGCACTCTCATTTTCATGGTACTCATCACTCTCTCTTTCTCTCAGTCTCTTTCTCTCTCTCTATGTAACATACAGCAGTTTACAATGTAAACACAGGCAAATTGTTTGAATGTAGCACAAATAGATGTTCTTGGAAGAGCAGAAAAAATACTAACTACTAGACAACAAAAGTATGTATCTTTCTTTAGTGATGGAGAGAATAGTTTCTGTGAGTGGCTGCTTTACAAAAACTGAGAGAACAAAAAGAGATTGGAAGAAAGAACAAATAAATGAATAAAAAGGCCTCCCACTGGTGATAGTGAAGGACAGATTGAGTCTAATAATGTAATTT
This sequence comes from Oncorhynchus mykiss, assembly GCF_013265735.2. Lineage (NCBI taxonomy): Eukaryota > Metazoa > Chordata > Actinopteri > Salmoniformes > Salmonidae > Oncorhynchus > Oncorhynchus mykiss. The sequence continues at coordinate 35,134,043 of NC_048572.1, forward strand.
AGAATTAGGAAGTAATTTACTGCTGGCACGGCCAATCAAGGATGACCTGAAGGAGAACCACACACACACACACCGGTCAACCATGGTGACTCAATCTATCTGACACTAGACACACGTCACACTACTCAGTCACACACACACACACACACACTGTGAGAAATTGTGCTAGTTGGCCTGAGTGTGTCAGTCCTGAGGGAGAGTGAGCAGTAATCTAGTCTTTATTGGAATGCAGCAGAGGCAGTAGACAGCTCTAGGAGCAACAGCAGCTGAAGTTGTAAATAATGTATTGGCTTTAATCACTCTAATGGGATAAAACTGTCCAGCATTTCATTACCAGCCCACCATTCCTAAGGGGCTGCAATTATCTGATGTCAAATTCAACAGAAGAAGAAATTCTATTTGATTTTGACTGGAGGGTGGGAAAGTTTGTTCTCCGTCCAAGCTACATTCCCCTGCCCCAAAGTGGGACTGTAGATGGGCTCTGGAATGAGACTTGCACCGTGTGAGGTTAGTTTCACTGCTGATTCTCCTACATTGAGACATGACCATCTTGTCTGTCCTCTCTGCCCTCTGGTTTGTGTCTGGTTAATCTTACTAGAGAGAAAATAGGTCTTTAGTGGAAATGTTCTTTCAGTACTAGCTGCATGGATGTCACATTGGATGTGACATTGGATGTCACACTGCATGGATGTCACATAGTTTTTTCATTAAGGATTATAGGATATTGAGGGCTTGTTACAATATAACAATCATATTTAATATACTTTTTAAGGGGGTTTACAGCAAGAAAAAACTATGGGAACATAGGATGTGATCTGTCAATTCAATAATATGCTTCAGAAATAATAAGAATACCCCCCCCCCCCCCCCCCCCCCACGAATAATATATTTTCAATGTTCCAGAATCCTCATCAATGACCCAGTAACCTTAAATGACCTTTTAGTTTTGGTTAAGGCTACCCACGTTTAGTCGAGACGCACCCCAAAACTGGAATGAAAAGTCTCTTCTTTCTTTTCCCTTTTTCAATTCATTTTAGTTGATTCAGTTCAGTTTACAGTCTTTGCGCATTCAAAAAATATTTCCCCCGTAAAAGAAAAGGTAAGTCGGCCATGGAGGATCTCCAAAAACGATAAGGAAAAACTGATCTCAGGGTGTCTTGAAGGCACCGCCGCGCTCATGAAGCTTTCTCCGCTATCCATTTAGAAAATCCACAAGAAGGAAATCATCTTGACAGGTCAGGAACATGATCACAGTGCACAAAAGTACATCTAAAGCAAGGCAGGCTACAGTATTTTTCCATATCTTTGAAACTGGCACCCCAGAGTTTCACCCTGGCCATGTCCGAAATCTGGCTTGCCTACTACTTACTTAAACTGCATACTGTGTACTAATCGTACTACGTACTATTAAGCCCATACTGTTTATTGAAAAGTATGAAGTATGCAGTATGCCACGATGTACCAGACAACTGAGAACTCAGAAACAAAACAGGCCTGTAAAACGTATATAGGTTAAGAACTTTTTTGAAAGAGCACAGTTTGAAATAAAGAAAGAGAAAGTCAGTTGAACAACTGAATACCTTCAGTTTACAATTGGCTCATTCATCCCCCTCCTCTCCCCTGTAACTATTCCCCAGGTCGTTGCTGCAAATGAGAACGTGTTCTCAGTCAACTTACCTGGTAAAATAACGGATAAATAAATAAAAATAAATCTGAAATGTTTTCTTTCGCATTTAACCCAACCCCATCTGAATCAGAGAGGTGCGGGGGGCTGCATTAATCAACATCCAAACACAATCCTCTGCATCAGTTTACTAAGAACAGGCAGCAAACTGATTGGGCGGTTGTTAGAGCCAGCAAAGGGTGCTTGACCATTTTTAGGCTGTTTTGTTTCCTTCCACGCCTGTGTACACACCCTCCTTTAGGCTTTGGTTAAAGATGTATCAAAAAGGGCTGGCAATACAGTCTGCTACCCTTCTCAATAGTTTCCCATCAAGGTTATCTATTCCTAGTGGCTTATTAGAACAATAGTTTCCCATCAAGGTTATCTATACCTAGTGGCTTATTAGAACAATAGTTTCCCATCAAGGTTATCTATACCTAGTGGCTTATTAGAACAATAGTTTCCCATCAAGGTTATCTATACCTCGTGGCTTATTAGAACAATAGTTTCCCATCAAGGTTATCTATACCTAGTGGCTTATTAGAACAATAGTTTCCCATCAAGGTTATCTATACCTAGTGGCTTATTAGAACAATAGTTTCCCATCAAGGTTATCTATACCTCGTGGCTTATTAGAACAATAGTTTCCCATCAAGGTTATCTATACCTCGTGGCTTATTAGAACAATAGTTTCCCATCAAGGTTATCTATACCTAGTGGCTTATTAGAACAATAGTTTCCCATCAAGGTTATCTATACCTAGTGGCTTATTAGAACAATAGTTTTTCCACCTCTCCCTCACGAAATTGACCAAATTTAAAACATAAATCCTTCTCTTTCATTATTAGATTTTATACAAAAATATGATGGTTCACTGTTCAATGTTGTCATTCATTTCTGAGTTTTTCCATTTTACTAGTGAAATAGTTCTTGAAATTATTGGCAATATCAAACGGTTTTGTTATAAAGGTGCAATGTTCCAATGCTCTCTGGCAGATTTCTTAGCTGGGATAAATTATTCCCACCTCTGGTGCACAGCTTCAGAGAAGTCCTCGTTGAGGAAGATGTTGGTTCCTCTCAAGTTCTTGGCTCTCTCCAGAACAGCCATCTTGTCCTTAACCCTTAGTAACTTGACCACTGTCGGCCTGGGTCTGTCACCTAGTCTGGTTACATGTTTTCCAGACCTGTTGCTTGCGCTCCACCTCAATCTTCATATAGATTTATTTCCAGCTTTTCAGTGATAATTTTTCTTACATTTTCCTCAGACTCGGCCCAATTCTCATGTGAAGACTCTGGTATGCTATCCACAACAATGTTATTCCTCCTGGATTGTCCCTAGATAGTTTGTTTCCCCAGTCATTGGTAGTAATGATTCAACGAGAGTGCTGATGTCGTCTTGAGAGGACTTACATTTAGTTGTACTCTTGCTGCAAGTTTCTTTCACGACATCCACCTCTCCCTGGGAAAACTGTATACTGTTCTTAAGGTCCTGGACCTCTCTGCTCAGATCGTCCATTCTCTTGTTAGTGGGATTCATCCGAATTTAGACAAAACTCTTGAAGCTATTTTTCCTGTTGTTGTAACAACTGCTTGTAGATCTCTTTTTGATCATTTAAAAGATCCTTCCCCTGTGATAGAGGAACACCGTCCTCTCCATGACTCCCACCTTTGGCTTTGGATGCCATGGCAGCAATGTAGGCTAACGCTGGTACTCCACACCCTTCCAGAGATGGCAGGTTCCAGGACGGATTTAAACAGCAACAAACAGCAGGGTTTTAGACAGCCACAAGCCCAGTACAATCTGCGGTCCCAGCCACAAAGGGATCTTTCCTCATTATTGCTGGGTTGCAGAGTGGCGACCTCTACTCGTTGACCTAGCCAACCATAACTAGGCTACTCATGACGATGTATTGCTTTTTTGCTTTTTAATCACTTTGAGATTATGAAAAGCATCATAGTAATTAAATCCATTATAGTTTTTTTTTTTTTTTTACCAAATATGGTTTACTTAGTTTTGTATAACAAAAATCTCTGACGAAATCCAAGAGGCCGGCACATAAGCTTCAATTATAAAAACAATAGATACTAGCAAGAGCGGTGTGCAGGTTTCTTTTTTCTATTTGTTATCGTGCACCTGCAAGAAGATGGCTCAGGTGTGCGAGTGCATTTTTTTATGTTGAAATTTTGAAAGTAAAACACACCAACAGTAGATGTACCGATATCCATTTTTTATTAGTATTACAAACAAGAAACACTTTTCAATGAGAACAGAAATTCACTTTGGGTTTAAAAAAAGTACCTAACCAAAAACAGTACAAAATGAATAAATAATAGCTACACTGAAAAAAAATATAAGCGCAACACATTTCAAAGCTTATCTGTCAGTGAGCATTTCGCATTTGCCAAGATAATCCATCCCCTGACAGGTATGCCATATCCAGAAGCTGTTTCAACAGCATGATCATTACACAGGTGCACCCAGTGCTGAGGACAATAAAAGTCAGCTCTAAAATATGCAGTTTTGTTACGCAACACAATGACACAGATGTCTGATCTTTCAAAAAAATGGTGGCGTCGTCAGCCAATTGTGAACATTTTATATTTTTGTCTTGTATCTGAATACCCCTAAAACTATCCATATTTATATGAAGTGCCATAACTTGTGTGACCAATAAAAATAAGAAAGGAGAAATTGGGCATCCTTGTTTAATGTCAAATCTTTGAAGATCCATGAGATAATTTAACAGAGCTGTTACTATTATTGTAAAGTGTCTTAATTACACTTTGAAAATATTGACCAAAACCAAAAAATCAAAGAGTCTCAAAAATAAAATAATGTTCAACTGTATCAAATTCCTTGTAAAAGTCTACAAATAGCTTTATTCTATATTCCATAATGTGCTCAATGTAGTCTGTCAAGTCCAATACTAGTCGAATATTATTACATACAGTGCCTTGCGAAAGTATTCGGCCCCCTTGAACTTTGCGACCTTTTGCCACATTTCAGGCTTCAAACATAAAGATATAAAACTGTATTTTTTTGTGAAGAATCAACAACAAGTGGGACACAATCATGAAGTGGAACGACATTTATTGGATATTTCAAACTTTTTTAACAAATCAAAAACTGAAAAATTGGGCGTGCAAAATTATTCAGCCCCTTTACTTTCAGTGCAGCAAACTCTCTCCAGAAGTTCAGTGAGGATCTCTGAATGATCCAATGTTGACCTAAATGACTAATGATGATAAATACAATCCACCTGTGTGTAATCGAGTCTCCGTATAAATGCACCTGCGCTGTGATAGTCTCAGAGGTCCGTTAAAAGCGCAGAGAGCATCATGAAGAACAAGGAACACACCAGGCAGGTCCGAGATACTGTTGTGAAGAAGTTTAAAGCCGGATTTGGATACAAAAAGATTTCCCAAGCTTTAAACATCCCAAGGAGCACTGTGCAAGCGATAATATTGAAATGGAAGGAGTATCAGACCACTGCAAATCTACCAAGACCTGGCCGTCCCTCTAAACTTTCAGCTCATACAAGGAGAAGACTGATCAGAGATGCAGCCAAGAGGCCCATGATCACTCTGGATGAACTGCAGAGATCTACAGCTGAGGTGGGAGACTCTGTCCATAGGACAACAATCAGTCGTATATTGCACAAATCTGGCCTTTATGGAAGAGTGGCAAGAAGAAAGCCATTTCTTAAAGATATCCATAAAAAGTGTTGTTTAAAGTTTGCCACAAGCCACCTGGGAGACACACCAAACATGTGGAAGAAGGTGCTCTGGGCAGATGAAACCAAAATTGAACTTTTTGGCAACAATGCAAAACGTTATGTTTGGCGTAAAAGCAACACAGCTGAACACACCATCCCCACTGTCAAACATGGTGGTGGCAGCATCATGGTTTGGGCCTGCTTTTCTTCAGCAGGGACAGGGAAGATGGTTAAAATTGATGGGAAGATGGATGGAGCCAAATACAGGACCATTCTGGAAGAAAACCTGATGGAGTCTGCAAAAGACCTGAGACTGGGACGGAGATTTGGCTTCCAACAAGACAATGATCCAAAACATAAAGCAAAATCTACAATGGAATGGTTCAAAAATAAACATATCCAGGTGTTAGAATGGCCAAGTCAAAGTCCAGACCTGAATCCAATCGAGAATCTGTGGAAAGAACTGAAAACTGCTGTTCACAAATGCTCTCCATCCAACCTCACTGAGCTCGAGCTGTTTTGCAAGGAGGAATGGGAAAAAATGTCAGTCTCTCGATGTGCAAAACTGATAGAGACATACCCCAAGCGACTTACAGCTGTAATCGCAGCAAAAGGTGTCGCTACAAAGTATTAACTTAAGGGGGCTGAATAATTTTGCACACCCAATTTTTCAGTTTTTGATTTGTTAAAAAAGTTTGAAATATCCAATAAATGTCGTTCCACTTCATGATTGTGTCCCACTTGTTGTTGATTCTTCACAAAAAAATACAGTTTTATATCTTTATGTTTGAAGCCTGAAATGTGGCAAAAGGTCGCAAAGTTCAAGGGGGCCGATTACTTTCGCAAGGCACTGTATATGTCTGCCCTTCATAAAACCAGACTGGGTATCGTCAATGATTTGGTCAATACCTTTTTTAAGTCTTTCTGCAAAGATGGATGCAAGTATCTTTCCATCATTGTTCATTAATGTGATTGGTCTCCAATTTTCTAACATCATAGAATCTTTGTTTGGTTTAGGTATTACATAAATTAGGCCCACTGAATGTAAATTCAGAATTTCTTCTTTCTAAATTGTAAAAGTATTTTCTTTTTTTTCCCTTCCTCCAACCATCTCCATCTTGATCTGACAAATGTCCCTTTTGCTCTTTCTTCATACATTCGGTCCATTTCTAGTTGTAAAGAGAATAACTGAGCCTCTCCTTCTTCATCAAGGTCATCCATAGAGATTAGAGAAAGTATTTCCTTAACAAGTTTATCTTCCCTCAATCTTTTAAGTTCAGCAATTTATTTACCTCTCTTCGTGGCTGTTTGTCTTATTTCATACTTCATTAATTCCCAATATATCCCGTAAGACTTAAATAGTTGGGCTTTCCTCCAATTGTCTTGTATAATATCTTTGGCATCCATCTTGAAATTATCATCTTCCAACAGTCTACTATTGAGTTTCTAATAACTCCGATTCGGTTTAACTTCAGATCCATTAATATTTAAAGATAACAATATAACTTTATGATCAGTAAGAATTGATGGTTCAATTGATACCTTCACAACAGAATTATCTAATGAATTAGAAATCAACCAGATGTCAATTATTGACTGTCTGGACATGTCCTTGTTACTCCAAGTGAATTCCTTTTTATCAGGATATTTAGATCTCCAAATATCGACTAATCCAAGACCAAGACATAGATTATTAAACTCAGGATTAACTATGCTGGATCTGTTAGGAGGGGGATATCTGTCAAGCATCACATTAGATACAGAATTAAAAACTCCAAATAAGATAATTTTGATATCCTGAAATACACCTATAACTCTATTAATTTCTTCTTCAAATTCTTGAAATAATATCCTGTTGTTTTGTTTGTTGTTGGATGCATAAATATTCCCTAATAAAAACATTTCACTGTTGAAATTTACTGTTAAAATTAACCAACGTCCAGAGTGGTGAGTCTTGCTACTGATGACCTTCCCTTTAAATGCACCTCTTAAAACTGCTACACCTGCAGAGTGGTTGTTGCCATATGACTACCAGATATCGTTACCCCATTGATTTTTCAAAAAAGATGGATCGGAAGAACAAGCATGAGTCTCTTGTAAAAAGTCAAAGTCTGCATTAAACCGTTTGCAATACAGGAAAATAGCCATACGCTTGAGTAAATTACGAATACCCCTGACATTAATTGAACAGAGATAAAGACATAAACTTCAACCAACAACCTTGTTATGCTAATATAAGCTTTTTCTAAGGATATGTAACTCAAAAGGATTTCCATCCCATTATGAACTTCTTAGGGCTGAAATCCCGTTAACGGGATGATATGACAACAGCCAGCCAAAATTCAAAACAACAGAAATCTCATAATTAAAATTCCTCAAACATACGTGTATCTTATACCATTTTAAAGGTAATCTTGTTGTTAATCCCACCACAGTGTCCGATTTCAAATAGGCTTTACGGCGAAAGCACCACAAACGATTATGTTAGGTCACCACCAAGCCACAGAAAAACAGCTATTTTCCAGCCAAAGAGAGGAGTCACAAAAAGCACAAATAGAGATCAAATTAATCACTAACCTTTGATGATCTTCATCAGATGACACTCATAGGACTTCATGTTACTCAATACATGTATGTTTTGTTTGATAAAGTTCATATTTATATTAAAAAAATCTGAGTTTACATTGGCGTGTAACGTTCACTAGTTCCAAAAACAACCAGTGATTTTGCATAGCCACATCGATTCAACAGAAATACTCATCATAAATGTAGATGATAATACAAGTCATACACATGGAATTATAGATATACTTCTCCTTAATGCAACCGCTGTGTCAGATTTCAAAAAAACTTTACGGAAAAAGCAAACCATGCAATAATCTGAGACAGCGCTCAGAAAATTTATCAAAGTAGCCGCCATGTTGGAGTCAACAGAAACCAGAAATGACATGATAAATATTCCCTTACCTTTGATGATCTTCATCAGAATGCACTCCCAGGAATCGCAGTTCCACAATAAATGCTTGATTTGTTCAATGATGTCCGTTATTTATGTCCAAGTATCTACTTTTGTTAGAGTTAGGTACACATATCTAACTTCAAAAATGTATATTACAGGTCGAAGAAACATTTCAAACTAAGTATAGAATCAATCATTATGATGTTTTTATCATAAATCTTCAATAAAGTTCCAACCGGAGAATTCCTTTGTGTCTACAGAAGCAACGGAACGCAAGTCAATATCATGTGGAATGCACGTGACAAGGAAATGGCTCTCTGCCAGTAAGCTGACTCGTTTAGCTCTTATTCAGTCCCACAACACAGAAGAAGCCTCATTCAAGTTTCTAAAGACAGTTAACATCTAGTGGAAGCCCTAGGAGGTGCAACTTAATTCATATCCCAATGTGAATTCAATAGGGCCTGGGTTGAAAATATACCAACCTCAGATTTCTCACTTCCTGTTTGGATTTCTTCTCAGGTTTTTGCCTGCCATATGAGTTATGTTATACTCACAGACATCATTCAAACAGTTTTAGAAACTTCAGAGTGTTTTCTATCCAATATTACTAATAATATGCATATATTAGCAACTGAGATTGAGAAGCAGGCCGTTTATTCTGGGCACCTTTCATCCAAGCTACTCAATACTGCCCCTGCAGCCATAAGAAGTTAACCTCTCCAACAGAAAAAAAACAACAAATATTGGTCATAAAGTCACCAAAGTATTCTCACCCCCACAAGGGGGAGACATTGTGTAAACTTTACAATAAGCAGTTATTCACCTAAAGTTAGTGTTTAGTTTACCAGTTCTCAGGTCAGCCTTTTCTCATTCAAGTGTTTGTGTACATTTTTATAATAAAAGGCTGCTTTTCACCTGGTAATCAGTTTTTTGGCCTGACAGTTCTGTCCGAGTTAGACTCTGGCTCTCACTCAAATGTTCTGATTTGGCCGCATTTCTTTCCCATCGATGATCACTCTTGCACCGATAAAAAATTCAGTTTTCCCTGCCTTTCGAGCTGCAGCCACCATCGGCCACAGTTTCTCACTTTTCACTTTGTCTGCTGAGGTCAGATCCTCTGTGAACCTCAATTTTAGCTTGATGAGAAATTCACAATTCTTCACTCGCCTCCAAAGAAGATCCCGTGTAGATCTGTTGGTGAACCGGATCATGGTTGTCCTCTGTCTCCTGTCTTGATCCCTAAGTCTTCCCAAACGATGGACGATGTCTACATTTTCCTGAAGTTTGGCTTTTGATTCGGGAATGACAGCTCCACAGATGTCAACAACTCTGCATTTGATGTCCTCACCAGCCTGCTCTGGAATTCCATGGAGCCTCAGGTTCCACCTGCGCTGGTATCTCTCTGCCTCGTTCACCTTTTGCTCGAGTTCAGCCACCTTATTTTCATTTTCCTGGCAGATAACTTCTTCATGTCACTTTTGAGGGTTTTCACTTCTCCAAAGATAAGTCAACAGATTTTTTAATGGCCTCAATTTTCATCGTATTCTCCCTAACCATGACCTCCAAGCCATTTGCCCTTTCATCTATCTTCGCTGTCAAAAGCATTACAATACTGTTTTGCATCTCAAGAAGTGACATACCTTCTTGGCCTCTCATCTTTTTCCCCTGGGGCTTGACTGGAGTGCCGGGGTCGTAAGGTAAAGGCCTGAGCTGGGGGCTGGAGGGGCGCAAGTTGTGAACATTTTTGTCCGTGCTCACCACATTTTCATCACCCATTGCAGTATTCCCCCCCCCCCCCCCCCCCCCCCCCCCCTCACAGTTACATTCTGAAGAGTATGATTTTGGGTACTATCTTTTGTGGTTAATTGTCCATCTGACGATCTCTCCATTTCTTTCCTTTTGGTTCTGGTCGTGGCAGTTTCCATGTACGTTCGACAAGCTATTTTTTGAGCTAGCTAGCTTATCAGGCTATCTAGTGTTGTCGCCAACTTAGTTTTAGAGGTGAATAACTTGCAGAAAGTAATCAATTACTTTGGTAAATAAACTAAACCATATTCATACGGGGTTTTAGGACCGTAGAAATAACCCAATGGTCATAATTGTGTTAATGAAATCCAATAATTCCTTCAGCAACCAAAACAAATTATCTGCACTGACCGCCATCTTGCTCCCCTGAACAACTTGAACTTTGAACACCACAGCAGAAGCTTCGCTATTCGCCATCTTCCAAGTTATCTTGTTGTTTACTTGAAGAGATCTAGCTATGAAAACTCGCAGCACAACTCTTCCAATGCATTGTGGCTATGAAATTTCTGAAAAATGTGCAGCAAATTCTATTAGATAAAAAGCCAAAATGAGAATAACATCCTGGCATTTAAAGCATACTAGATTTTATAAAAATTCACATATACAGTGTCGTTGGTGGGCGGAAGCAACGTATCTGCTTTAGTTTTTGAGATGATCTGTCTCTGGTGAGGGAGGAGCTGGTTTTTGCATATTGTGTATATGTAACAGTATAACTTTAGACCGTCCCCTCGCCCATACCCGGGCGCGAACCAGGGACCCTCTGCACACATCAACAACAGTCACCCACGAAGCATCGTTACCCATCGCTCCACAAAAGCCGCGGCCCTTGCAGAGCAAGGGGAACTACTACTTCAAGGTCTCAGAGCAAGTGACGTCACCGATTGAAACGCTATTTAGCGCGCACCACCGCTAACTAAGCTAGCTGTTTCACATCCATTACATATATTTATTTATTCCTTGCATTTTTTCATGTTCGTTACACTAGCTGGACAGGCAAACGCTGTCAAGTACTAAACAGCAAACCAATCAAAACGTATGTACTATCCAGTTACCATCTCTGCTGATCACGTCTGCCAATTCTCTGTATCTAAGGTACTAAACACAACTAGTGACAGCTTGAGAGAAATCTCCCTCCGACAAACTGCTATGGATAAAGTTTTTATTTTTATTTTTTTATATTTGTAATCTATTTAGTTATAGAAATATGATCCCGTTGATGCAAGCTGTAAAATAACTCCTATCTTAGAATGCAACAACTTTATCAATTCAGCTAGCTAGCTTCAACAAGTAGACCTGTTGCTATAGGACAAGTATTGTGAAGCTAATGCAGTCATCAAGGCAGGACTCACTCATTTCATTCATACTGACAAATAAGAAATGACACATTACCCCTGTCAATAGGCCTAGTTAGCTACAGATTGTACACCATATAATGTGATATAACCAAAGATTGCTGGTATCCATTACTGGACGTTACAGGTTTGCCTATACAAAACGCCACCATAGATTATTTAACAAACCTGGTATTGGCAATGCTCTCTTCGTTTCGATTCTGGAAAAAAGTGATCTTAAACAGGATTTACTATATTTTATTATCTTTCTGAGTTTTCTCTGGTGTTTGTAGAACCAACTGCAACTGGACATGAACATGTATAAGATATACTGTTTTCCAGAATCGAGAACGAAGAGAGTATCGCCAATGCCAGGTTAGTTGAAGAATCTATGGCGCCATTTTGAATAATCAAACCTGTAACATCCAGTAATGGATACCAGAAATCTATGGTTATATCACATTATTTGGTGTACAATCTGTAGCTAAGTTGGAGTAGGATGCAGAACAGCCTGCCTCTGTCCTTTATCCTAGTGGCTGTACATTTTTAGTCTGTCGAGATGTTCATTTCTAGCTCATAAACTACAATCCACTCTCAATTTTGTCTCCCATAATCTATTCAGCTCTCCTCTCCAGTGTCCTGCTCCATGAGATCAACCAAGTGATATTCACCAAGCATGTGCTCAACTAATTCCCTCACCTATGAGGAGAACCATCATACTGCAATTTGAACTAGCCCTAACATCACTATGAGACATTGAGACCACATATGCATTTGCCTGTGGTCTTTTCTTTGTGGGTTTTTGTCTTATACGGTCTACACAGTCTAGTGCATTTTAGAGTTGAAGAGCACTAACTACAGATACACATGCTTGGTAGAGCATCTCAAAGACCAAATTCAATATAGAATCAGTCTGAGGAGGTGAGAAACAGATTATGTTTTAACTAGTGTAACATGCGGCGATGAGAATTCTAGTGTCCCCATCAGGAGCCCAGGCTTTTGTCATAGATGGTAGAGTTCTCATCTCTGGGCTATGCATTCTGCTGAAGCACTTCTTTCTCTCTACATCCATTGGCTACAATGGTGACCAGGGTGGGATCCTTCCGATACACCTATGGGGCCTGGGCACACAAATGCTCCTAGAGGAGGGGAATACAGAAGCATGTGTTGATGACAGTTCTACTGCCTCCATTAGAGGCTCAGGCTTTTGGCATAGATGGTAAAGAGCTCATTTCCGGACTGCAGCGTTGTGTGATTGTGCCCCCCACGGCACCTCTTTCTCTATATACATAGATTAGTAGGTTACACTATATTTAGACACTGCCTGAGACACCTTTTGATATTTGTCTCCATACTCAATAAATGGTGAAACACTAAATGTGATGGTGTTCTTTGTTCAAATGTACAGTATGCGTGAAACGTATATTATGGAAAACATGTTTCACACTCAGCCATAGCTCGTAGTAGAATAATGGATTGGCAAGAATTTGGCACCGTCAAATTTTCGAAGGTTAGTAGGAAAGTTTGGCTTGTCTTTTAAACCTCTTAAATATATTCCCTGAAAATGTAGTATTTGAAACGTAAAACATTCATTTCCCAACTGCTTCTTCTATAATCCTGCAGACTCTTTATCATTCTCCATACCTTTATATTCCAATGCATCCAACGTTATGCAGGCCTACCATGGTATTGGGCAGCTACTGACATTTGAGAACTCATCTGGTTTACAAAACAAACTCAAGCCATCTTATTGCAGAGCACATTGTATACATTTTGCCCAGCTGTTTTTAGAGAAGATTAAATTTCTAGGTATGCTATATGTGTAGGATATGCTGTGTTGGCTAATATGCCTATTCTATGCAAAGTATTTGATTTCATGTTTCTTTAAGCCTGCAACTAGTTACTTGAAATTAGTCATATAATCATTCCAAAACATGATTCAAAAATGTAATTCAACAGGCAAATTTACATTTACAGTAGCTGGCTAGGATAGTCAACCCGTAACATTGGCTATCATTCAATAAATTGGCTAAGTGGTCAACAGAGTTACCTCTTCATGTGATCAATACAATTTGTATTGCATGCTGCAAATTTCAAGTGCACTCAAAAACAGATATTTATCTTATTTCAGTCTTTGGGAGCTCATCACACAAATACAGAAATCAGCTCGAGTTTTAATAAGAGCAGACAGAGTGTTGAAATTTACTTTTTATGATAATGTGCCATAATGTGAAGAATTGAATGTGCCAACATTTTTATAGTCATCATAAGAATGTTTTACTGTCATATACAAAAAATCAGCACCTCCCTTGAAGGGGATTGATTCGGCCCACCACCTAATACTGTAAGACGTTCTATTTTTGCATACAGAGAATGTGTCATGTGAAATTGCATTGTTACCCGCTATTCGTTGCATCCCCATATCTAATTAATCAGCTTTTGTCAAAACCGAAATGAGTATGACATCTGGTCATTTTTAGTATACTCGATTTTCAAAATGTCACATACCCATACTTGTGAAAACTTTATAGTATTCAGACATGGCATCTCAATTATACTCCTCGCGTCTTCTCTCCATCTCGAAACCCATTGGAAGAGAAGGTCAGAGGGGAGGGACCTCTGGCTTTCTCATCCAATTGGTTTTGAGAAGGAGGTGAGGAGAGAGGAGTATGCAATTGAGATGCTCCCTTTCTCTCCCAGATAGGCTATAACAAACACACCTCTCCCCACCTGTTCGCCACTTCCTTCATTCCTACATTCTCGGGCACTCTTTTTAGTCCACAATAGAGAGCAATAGTAATGACGTCTTTTTGTAGGCACTAACTCTGCCATGGCTCGTTGGTCAAAGTCTTTGGGGAAATGAATAGGTCTTGTGGAGTGTTTTTGGATAAACGGCGAATATAAGGTCTGTGGTAAACACAGGCTTAGGATATCTTATATGTTTTGTTCTATGAGATAGTCTTCATCAGCCAATGTCCCTTTTGAATCATTTGTAAAGCATTTATGTAATAAAAACAAGCACATAAAGGCTTTATAATACATACAGGTAATGTTAACTGACGGATATTATCTCATAGATCAAAATGTATAAGATTTCCTAAGCCTGTGTTAACCTCAGATCTAATTTTCAGTGGTTTATCCCCCAAAAAACATTTCCCCCATAGGAATGTCTGACAAACCAGAGGTAACCCATTTCTGTTTTTCAGGGATATCCTAAACAGACCGAAACCATTTGTGCATATATTATGGTCCTTTTCATCTTTGGCAAGGTTTTTTTTGGCTGTTCGTGCACAGAAAAATTTTTCTCGATGCAAGACGGATTCTTCAATGAAGTGTTTGTTGCCATTCAACGATAGAAGACTCATTTTTTCCACTTGAGAAATACTCCACTAAACATCTTAGTTAGATGTGAAATTGCGCAACTGAGATCTCCTCTACAAAAACTATTCTGATTATATTGTTGAATGACAAATAATGGCTATGACGTCTCAAGATGGACAAATAGTATGCGAGCACACTCATTCGGCTAGGCGCCAGTCGAACCGAAGCCAGTGGAAGCCTTTAGATCGACATATACACACCCTGTTTTCTGTCCCACTGGGCCAAGATAATACTATGCTACAGACTCCAAATACACTGACAGAGATGCCAAAATACGCTTGTAGGGAACGACTGTGTTGGCTGGATACAAGGTTGTCTTTTATGTGGTGAGGGTCCACTGAGTGAGCTTCATTGAGGACACCTGCTGTCGGGTGTGGAGTTATTAGGGAAAGGGTGTTGAAAATGATTGACTTGACTGAACATAGACAGAGATATATAATGTGTGGCTTTAGTTCACCAACAAACAGGCATGCTTACTGTACATTAGCTTGGTGAATGGGACCTACCCACATGCAGTGTTACATAAGTGTAGAACAAAGTTGACTACACGTTCTGTCAATTTGCTACTATCTCCTAGGAGAGCATGCCTGTTTTACATTAACCGCACCGTATACAGAACACCAATATATACAACACCCGGGAGTAATCTTTGACATTTGGCACTACAGGTTTCTACATGTACATCGAGACGTCCCGGCCTCGGAAGGAGGGTGAGGTGGCGAGGCTGGTCAGTCCCTTCTTCAACGTGGTGCCCAAGAACCCATATGGCATCGCCAACCCCCCGGCATACTGCTTCAGTTTCTTCTTCCACATGTACGGCAAACACATTGGTAAGAAGGACATCTGTCTTTTTCCCTCCAACACAAAACATACAGAAACAAACTAAGGACATGTTCCTGTTACCGATTATATTAATTCTCTGTATTCTCTCCTCAATACATTAATCATAAGAGCTTCCCTCTAGCGGGGCGGCAGGTAGCCGAGTGGTTAGCAACCGAAAGGTTGCTGGATCAAATCCCCGAGCTGACAAGGTAAAATTTGTCGTTCTACCCCTGAACAAGGCAGTTAACTCACTGTTCCCCAGTAGGCCATCATAGTAAATAAGAATTTGTTCTTAACTGACTTGCCTAGTTAAAAATAAAAAAACATTTAGTGACTTCTATTGAGACTTTGTTTCTAGTCTCATAGCAACATGTTGTAATCATCCGTATTAGATCAATTATGAGATCCTTTATTTTGCTTGATGGGTCTATTTCGAAATGCACTATCTAGGGCAAAGCAAACGTTAGCTCGTATACAGGTTGCTACACGTGACGTGGTCAGCATGTTATTTGGGAAAACACGTTCTGAATCAGATAGCCTATTCTAAAGTCTTTGTCTAAATGTAACATCTATTCAAAACAGTGACCAAAAGTTTAGTTCCTAACCTGTCATAACTCCTACCTGGCTTTTCAATTTGTTGTCATGCCAAACAACACCAACCTTAGAATTAGAATAAGCATTCTATGTATTAGATTCAACAGTTCACCCAATTGTATTGAGCTAATACTGTTAGTCAAATTGTGATGTTGGTTTGAAAAATCACAACTAGATTTTTTGCCCATATCATGCAGCCCCAAACATTTGGTGGCACAGAAAGAAAGGAAAAGGGATATCTTCTTCATGATATGTGCTTCAAAAGTAAGTAGGATTCATATACTGTAGGTCCAATGTAGGCTATATCTCAATCAATTTTTAAAAAATCAATTTTTCTGGTGCTCCTAAATTGTATGTGATGCTCCTGACTTTTAAAAAAAAATTAGGAGCACCAGTGCTACCAATTAAATGTTTTAATTAAGAGCCCTGACCACAGTATTTTGGTTTATTATTGTTTTCTTATAAACTGTGGTGTGGTTTCAGAGAGCAAGCGTTTATCTGAAAGCATCCCTGTCTACAACCATTTCCTCTCTCCCAGTGAATAGGCACTCTGCTACTAATGCTCTGCTCCCAGACTCTCCTCACACTTGTCCCAATCTGTGTGTGTGTGTGTGTGTGTGTGTGTGTGTGTGTGTGTGTGTGCGTGCCTACGTGTGAGTCGAGAGTAAGATTGGATATCTGGCAGTGAAGCCAGCTAGTACCAGCAAGTATCCTCAGCTTGTACACTCCAGTGTGTGTGTGTATAACTCCACGGTGAAGACTATCAGTCCACCAGAGAATAGTATACAGTACTACAGCAGCTTAGAAACAGCAGGGGAGGGAGGAAGGGAATATGACTAAAGATGTCCCTGGTCTCCCCTCTACTGATAATAGCGTAGGGTACCTCACCTCTTGCATTACCTTCTCATTGTCTCTGAGTGTCGCCAAGATAGACTGCAGAAATAAATGTGTTTGCTGTGAAGAGCTCTAAAGCGAATGCTATCGCTGTGAAAGACAACTGCTGGTGAAACAACATTGCCCTGCACCAATCACTTAAGGGAGGGAACTGAAACTGAGGGACCAAGGTAGCTACTGTACCATCCATCTGACAAAGGGCTGAGCTAGAGATAGCATCAAGATGAGCGATGTGGTTGATTTAGCTACAGACATATGCGCGTACACACACACACAGTGCATTAAGAAAATATTCAGACCCCTTGACTTTTTCCACATTTTGTTATGTTGTTACAGCCTTATTCTAAAATTGATTAAATAGTTTTTCCCCCTCATCAATATACATGCAATACCCCATAATGACAAAGCAAAAACAGGTTTAGAATTTTTTACAAATGTATAAAAATACAAAAAACGGATATCACATTTACATAAAGTACCAGTCAAAAGTTTGGACACCTACTGATTCAAGGGTTTTCCTTATTTGTACTATTTTCTACATTGTACAATAATAGTGAAGACATCAAAACTAGGAAATTACACATATGGAATCATGTAGTAACCAAAAATATATGTTATATTTGAGATTCTTCAAAGCACAGTAGCCACCCTTTGCCTTGATGACAGCTTTGCACACTCAATGCTTTTCCAAGGAGTTCCTTCACTCTGTGGTCCATCTCATCCCAAACCATCTCAATTGGGTTGAGGTCGGATGATTGTGGAGGCCAGGTCATCTGATAGAGCACTCCATCACTCTCCGTCTTGGTTAAATTAACCCTTAGACAGTCTGGAGGTGTGTTGGGTCATTGTCCTGTTGAAAAACAAATGATAGTCCCACTAAGTGCAAACCAGATGGGGTGGTGTATCGCTGCAGAATGCTGTAGTAGCCATGCTAATTAAGTGTGCCGTGAATTCTAAATAACTCACAGACAGTGTCACCGGTAAAGTACCCCACACCATCACACCTCCTCCTCCATGCTTCACGATGGGAACCACACATGCAGAAGTCATCTGTTCTCCTACGGCGGTTGGAACAAAAACATCTACAATTTGGACTCATCAGACCTAAGAACAGATTTCCACCGGTCTAATGTCCATGGCTTGTGTTTCTTGGGCCAAGCAAGTCTCTTCCTCTTATTGGTGTCCTTTAGTACTGGTTTCTTTGCAGCAATTCTACCATGAAGGCCTGATTCACGCAGTCTCCTCTGAACTGTTGATGTTGATATGTGTCTGTTACTTGAACTCTGTGAAGCATTTATTTGAGCTGCAATTTCTGAGGTTGGTAACTCTATTGAACTTATCCTCTGCACCAGAGGTAACTCTGGGTCTTCCTTCCTTTCCTCATAGCGCTTGATGGTTTCTGGGACTGCACTTGAAGACACTTTAAAAGTTCTTGAAATTTTCCACATTGACCGACTTTAATGTCTGTAAGTAATGATGTACTGTCATTTCTCTTTGCTTATCTGAGCTGTTCTTGCCATAATATGGACTTAGCACTATTTGGTAAAAGATCATCTTCTGTACACCACCCCTACCTTGTCACAACACAACTGATTGGCTCAAACGCAGGAAGGAAAGAAATCCCACAAATTCACAGAAGCTGGTTGAGAGAATGCCAAGAGTGTGCAAAGCTGTCAAGGCACAAGGCTTGGAAAATATGGTGGACCCCTGGAGAGGTTAAAATGCAGAGAAGAGGAGAGGTAGGGGGTAACGATTCTTGACAGTAATGTTAAGTCCTCGGTAGTCAATGCACGGTCTTGTCCTTCTTCTTCACAAAGAAAAACCCTGCGCCGGCAGGAGATGCAGACGGACGGCCCCAGTGGCCAGAGACTCCTCTATGTACTCCTCCATAGCATTGGTCTCTGGTCCGGACAGAGAATACAACCGACCCCGAGGTGGTGTAGTGCCTAGGAGAAGGTCAATGGCACAATAATAAGGACGGTGGGAATAGCAAAGACATCCACAGTCTTGCTAACATTCTGAGGAGGACAACTTGGGGAAGGCTGTGCTGCTTGAAGGCAGTGGGAATGGCAAAAAGGACTCTAACCCAGGATGGAGCCTGTGGTCCAGTCAATCACAGGATTGTTCTTTTGTAGCCAGGAAAATCCCAAAACAACCAGAACATGGGGAGATTCAATGAAGAGGAACTGTATGGTCTCACTGTGGTCACCAGAAACCTGTAATTGAACGGGCACGGTACTATGGATGACTTCCCCTATAGAGCGGCCATCCAGTGCCCTAGCATCCAAGGGAACAGAGAGAGGCTGAGTGGGAATACCAAGCTCCAAAGCAATAGTGACATCCATAAAACTTTCATCAGCCCCAGAGTCAATGAGCACTCGGAGAGACTTAGATTGGTCTCCCCACAGCACAAGCACAAAAAAAGGTGTGTGGGTGATGGGAATTAGGGAACTCCCAGTCTGACTCACCATAGTGATGTTACCCACTAGAGACAAGGGTTTCCTAATAGGGCAGGTAGCTATAAAATGTCCTGCCCCTCCACAGTACAGACAACAGTTACTGTTCATCCTGCGTGAGCGTTCCCCAACTGATAACCTAGCTCTTCCCAACTGCATAGGCTCAGGAGTATCCAACTCACCCATCGTAGATTCATGAGAGGGCTCGGGTGGCTTCGAATCCTCTCGGAAGAGCTGCCTTCGGAAACCTCCGGATTCCCTTGAAGGTGAACGAGCTATAGTGTGCCCGAGACCAGACCTCCTCTCACTCTTGCATTCCCTTAGGCCATCAGTTTTAATGGTTTTGGCAATAAGGGAGTCAAGAGCCACCTCCAATTACCAAGCAGATAGCTCATCCTTTACCTCCTCAGATAATCGATGCAAAAAAAGATTCCAGGCACTCTCGGCGGCCAACGTGCGAAAATCAACCGCATAGTCTACCACACTACCGGAGTTTTGACGTAAGTCAAGCAGTTTACTGGCCACCTTTCTCCCGGAAACCGGAGATTCAAATACCTTTCTCACTTCTGCCATGAATTCCTCCAGATGACCACAATTGGCAGATTATTGCTCCCAAACTGCCATAGCCCTGGAGAGCGCCCTTCCCAACATTAGCGTAATAATATACGCTATCTTTGATCTGTCTGAAGGAAATGAAGATGGCTGTAGCTCAAAAATAAGCGAGCACTGAGAAAGAACCCTGCCAGGTACCAAGATTCCCTGAATATTGCTCCGGAGGAGGTAAGCGGGGTTCTCGGGGAGCCAGGATAGGCTATACAAACTCACCACAGATAGGGGAAAATTACTGGGTGATTGGGATTTTTCAGAGGTGGCAGGCAGCCTCTGAGCTAACTCCCTGATTTGCTCCATAATAGCCTTTAACCCTTGGTCGTGGCATTCCGTCAAGGACCTGAGCCCTTCCAAAAGGCCCTGTACCAACTCCTCATGTCTCCTAATGGTGGCTCCCTGCAGGGAGACAATGTGGCAGAGCTGGTCCAAGTCTGCTGGGTCTGTCATGGCCAGTTCGTACTATCAAGGCACAAGACAAGACACAGATGCAGACACAGAGGGCAGATGGTTGGAGTCTTACAATGTTTATTAATCCAAAGGGGTAGGCAAGAGAATGGTTGTGGACAGAAATAGATCAGAGTCCAGGAGGTACAGAGTGGCAGACAGGCAGGCAGGTGTGTACAAAGTCCAGAAACAGGCAAGGGTCAAAACCAGGAGGACTAGAAAAAGGGGAATGCAAAAAGCAAGAGAACGGGGAAAACGCTGGTTGACTTGGAAACATACAAGACGAACTGGCACAGAGAGACAGGAAACACAGGGATAAATACACTGGGGGAAATCAGCGACACCTGGAGGGGGCGGAGACAATCACAAGGACAGGTGAAACAGATCAGGGTGTGACATCATCAAGGAAAAGTTGGCTACTTTGAAGAATCTCAAATATAACATATATTTTGATTTGTTTAACACTTTTGGTTACTACTTAACACTTTTGGTTACTACATGATTTCATGTACAGTGAATTGTACAGTGAATTTGCAAAAAAAAAGTTTTTTAACTGTTTTTGCTTTTGTCATTATGTTGTATTGTGTGTAGATTGATGAGGGGAGAAAAAAATTGATCCATTTTAGAATAAGGCTGTACCATAACAATGTGGAAAAAAGTCAAGGGCTCTGAAAACTTTCCAAATTCACTGTACAAACACACACACACACACACACACACACACACACACACACACACACACCTTCCCTGTGGAGAGCGGTATGCTTACCCTACCCTAGTGGAATGGACATGTGGGGATGGCCATGTGGTGTTGGCTCCAAACATCTGGAGTGTGGTAGGAAGGGGGAGAGAGAGAGGAAAGGAGGTGGGCAAGGGGGGTCAGTGTGGAGATGAGAGATCCTCCAACGCTCGGCCGAGGTTGAGTAGGCCGAGACATTTCCAATTTGCTCAGATTGATCGCCAGCCAAGCCCCACGCTCCATCTCCTCCATCCACCCCTCACCCGTCTGTGTTGTAGCTCAGGCCCATAGCCCAGGCCAAGGCCTGTTATGATGAATGGGCCGAATGTCAAGGGCTGGAGACACACTCAGACATTTCCTCCCTCCGCCTTGTTGCTAGTATATCTCTCTCTCTCGCTCTCTCTCTCTCTCTCGCTCTCGCTCTCTCTCTCTCTCTCTCTCTCTGAGAGGAATTCTATTCTCTCTGCTGGTAAGGAATGTGGAATGTTTGTTTGGAACATTTGGAATCCACAACCCAGGAAATGTTGAGCTAAATGTTGTACTTACTGCCACTGATTAAATATTAGGAGTTTCCAACCAACGTTCCTTGTATGTTACTCGCACTAACACGCTCCATTGGCCAAGTGGAGCCGTTCACACCCTTGTTGCATTGATATTTAGCCTACATGTAAGGCTTTATCACAACAGATCCATAGGAACAGACATTCACTCTCGAAAAGTGGGTATTTGTGTTACCTTGACTGTTGTTCTGTGTGTTGTTCCCAGTGACTCGAGTTGTGCCTCTGCTCTGTAGATCAGCGGTTTAGCGGTTCAGATTTACTCCGAGTTAGTTCGCTCACCCTCAATTTAGAGAGTGTGGTGGCAGAAAGAGAGGCTCAGAGATTAGAGAGAGAACGTGTGAAAGAGAAAAAGGGAGAGCGAGGCTCTCCAAATTTTGCAAACTGTCCGTTGGCTAGCTACCTGGGAGAAGGTCAAAACTAATTACTGAAGCACACTTCAAAGTTTGCCTTTGCAGCTGTTGTCACGTTTGTTTACACGATTAAGTCCCAGAGTACACACACACACACACACACACACACATACTGTACACACACACACACACACACCAAAGAGTCTCTTTTATGTGGAGCTTTGCAACGTGGCCAGGGGATCAGGCCTGTTTCATTCATTGGTGCTCACTCCTCTGTAGCTCAGTTCAGTGTGGTTCTTGCAATGACAGGATAGTGGGATCGATTCCTGCTACCACCCATACTTGAAACAGATCAAAAATCGTCTGCTGAATGGCATATTTTATTAGCTAGGAGTACTAATTCTATATGTGCTCTGTGTAGCTTTCTATAGAGCTGAGCGCTCTCTGGGTGGATGTAATGGGAAGTGTCCAGTAGTTATAGAGGATTTAATCCTACCCTGTATTAAACTGTTTATCCCTTTGGGGTTCACTGCTGTGAGTCCATAGAAAAGGGATTCTCCCAAATAGAATTCTTAGGAGTGGACAGATGGAGAATTAATTGAAAGATCCTTTTCCTCCTTTTCTTCAGAATACCGCTTTAATACCGCCTTATACACTACATTCAGTTCTGCGACGTCAGTAAGGAATATTGCGGCGCATTTGCTCATCTGTATTATATAGGCTGTACTCGCGACTATTGGAAAGAAAGAAGACACAGGCATTACTTCAACGTTTCTTCAACATATTAGTCTGCAACAGCTCCAAATACACGGACAGATAGTACAGAATAGGCTTGTAGGGAATGCAGGAGTTGGCTGGAGAGCTGCATCCGTAACACACACGCACCTACAGTACAGGAGACATCACTACACTACCTACAGTACATTACAGTGCAGGAAGTTCAAAGACACTGTCAGCCAGGCTGACACCAGCTCAGCCAGATCCCTGCCCTCTCTCATGTAAACACTTCGACATACCCTCCCCTTTCTCTCCTCTGCCATGTAAAACGCCTCAACACACCCTCTCTCCTTTTAAATATCAAAATAGGGTCACGGGCCAAAACAGTTTGGGAACCCTTGCCATACAGGAAGCTGATGAGGAAGCTAATAGACAAAAGGACAGGATGTATAGCTCTCTCTCTCTCTCTCTCTCTCTCTCTCTCTCTCTCTCTCTCTCTCTCTCTCTCTCTCTCTCTCTCTCTCTCTCTCTCTCTCTCTCTCTCTCTCTCTCTCTCTCTCTCTCTCTCTCTCTCTCTCTCTCTCTCTCTCTCTCTCTCTCTCTCAGAAGTATACATAGTGGCCTGTATGTTGATGAGGCACCTCTCTTTCTCACTCTTTCTGTCTCACTCTTTCTGTCTCTTTATCTCTCTCTCTCTCTCTCTCTCCCCTGCTCTCTCGCTCACTTTCTTTGACTTAAACAAGGCCTCCGAGTAGCAGTCCTGCTGTGTTTCAAGAGAAACCTTGTGTGGAGAAAGCACGTCTCTTTGGCCTACTACAAGTAGGCCTACTGCAAACAGGATGCATGTTTTGGAATATTTGTATCCTGTACAGGCTTTTCACTGTGTCAATTGGGTTAGTATTGTGGAGTAACCTACAGTGTTGTTGATCTATCCTCAGTTTTATATCACAACCATTAAACTCTGTACATTTTTTAAGTCACCATTTACCTCATGGTGAAATCCCTGAATGGTTTCCGTTCTCTCCAGCAACTGAGTTAGGAAGAACGCCTGTATCTTATTAGTGACTGGGTGTATGGATACACCATCTAAACTGTAATTATTCACTTCACCATGCTCAAAGGGATATTCAAGGTCTGCTTTTTGAATAGGTGCCCTTCTTTGCAAGGCATTGAATATGTGTTTGAAATGTACTGCTCGACTGAGAGACCTTACAGATAATTGTATCTGTGGGATACAGAGTGTCATTCAAACATCATGTTAAACACTTATTATTGCACACAAAGTCCATGCAACTTATTATGTGACTTGTTAAGCAAATGTTTACTGAATTTAGGCTTGCCATAACAAAGGGGTTGAATACTTATTTACTCAAGACATTTCCGCTTTTTGTAACAATCTCTAAAAACATAATTCCACTTTTGATATTATGGGGTATTGTGCGTAGGCCATCAAATCAAATTTAAATTCAGGCTGTAACACAACAACAAAAAATGTAAAAGTCAACGGGTGTGAATCATTTCTGATGGCACTTGGTGTGCTCGGTCAAACGCTCAATAAAGAGGAGTTGGGAGTTTAGGAAGCAGTCAAATGTATTGCCTCCTTGTTATGAGTAAAGAGAATTATTGTAAAAAAAAACTTTTCAATCATTTGTACATGTTGAAAACAGGTTCAAATGAGCAGCAACAGTTTTTTATAACTAAATAGAACTCAACTGAACATTACAGGTGCAGATTATTCCTTCATGCATCTATCAGATCAACAGCGTCGTTGTGTTTTGGTACACCAGATGTACATTAATTTCCAATGGAACGCTGCATTTGCCTCGCAGCATAGCATTGCAGAGGCAGTCACAGTGCGTTCTGTGTGGATATATACATTGGATGTATCCAACGTTTGCATCAACATGTATGGTAGATACAAGGGATACTGAGGATGCATCTCAGCCATGCTCAAGGTCCTAAATGGAGACCAGACTCAACAGCCTTGGTTTCTCAAATGATTGCCTCGCCTGGTTTACCAATTACTTCTCTGATCGAGTTCAGTGTGTCAAATCGGAGGGCTTATTGTCCGGACCTCTGGCAGTCTCTATGGGGGTGCCACAGGGTTCAATTCTCGGGCCGACTCTCTTCTCTGAATACTTCAATGATGTCACTCTTGCCTCTGGTGATTCTCTGATCCACCTCTACGCAGACGACACCATTCTGTATACTTCTGGCCCTTCTTTGGACACTGTGTTAACTAACCTCCAAGACGAGCTTCAATGCCATACAACTCTCCTTCCGTGGCCTCCAACTGATCTTAAATGCAAGTATAACTAAATGCATGCTCTTCAACCGATCACACCTGCCCGCCCGTCCAGCATCACTACTCTGAACGGCTCTGACTTAGAATATGTGGATAACTACAAATACCCAGGTGTATGGTTAGACTGTAAACTCTCCTTACAGACTCACATTAAGCATGTCCAATCCAAAATTAAATCTAGAATCGGCTTCCTATTTCGCAACCAAGCATCCTTCACTCATGCTGCCAAACATACCCTCGTAAAACTGACCATCCTACCGATCCTCGACTTTGGCGATTTATTTACAAAATAACCTTCAACACTCTACTCAACAAATTGGATGCAGTCTATCACAGTGCCATCCGCTGGCCCTCGATTCACTCTCGTCGCCAAACCCACTGGCTCCAGGTCATCTACAAGTCTCTGCTAGGTAAAGCCCGCCTTATCTCAGCTCCCTGGTTACCATAGCAGCACCCACTTGTAGCACGCGCTCCAGCAGGTATATCTCACTGGTCACCCCCAAAGCCAATTTATCCTTTGGCCGCCTTTCCTTCCAGTTCTCTGCTGCCAATGACTGGAACGAACTGCAAAAATCACTGAAGCTGGAGACTCATATCTCCCTCACTAGCTTTAAACACCAGCTGTCAGAGCAGCTCACAGATCACTGCACCTGCACATAGGCAATCTGTAAACAGCCCATCCAACTACCTCATCCCCATACTGTATTTATTTATTTATCTTGCTCCTTTGCACCCCAGTATCTCTACTTGCACATTCATCTTCTGCACATCTACCATTCCAGTGTTTAATTGCTATATTGTAATTACTTCGCCACCATGGCCTATTTATTGCCTTAACTCCCTTATCTTACCCCATTTGCACTCACTGTATATAGTTTTTGTTTTCTTTTTTTTCTACTATATTATTGACTGTATGTTTTGTTTATTCCATGTGTAACTCTGTGTTGTTGTTAATGTCGAACTACTATGCTTTATCTTGGCCAGGTCGCAGTTGCAAATGAGAACTTGTTCTCAACTAGCCTACCTGGTTAAATAAAGGTGTGGGGGGGGGGGGGGGATAATAATAAAGATAGTAGATACATGCGTTCAGTATAGCTGCAAAGCTACACAAAATGGTATGCAATGACGCTGTCGATCGGATTGAGGTGTCATAGTGTTAAAAGCTTCGTGTACACAGGTCGAACGCAAAGACTCGGTTACTCTACTAGTCTGGACTAGCATTAAACAAGGTTAAGATCACCAGCAGAGGAAAGTCACCCCTGTGGGCCGTGCTGTGGGTTTAATTGTGGTGTAGAAGATGGGACTAGCAAAAAGGTTGTGGGTTCGATTCACTTGAGATAAAAGTGTCTGCTGAATGACAATAATCATATTGAATATCGGTCGGTCGATGTTACTTTAAGTTAAGGGTAGGCCTAAGCATCTGTTGAAAAAACAATATTCTGATTACTGTGATATAGAATCGGTAAAAGCCCTTGAGCTGATTATTGGCAGCATTTGACCTTTTGAACCTTTCTGACTGTGTCTGGCCATATCTGATCGTGTTGTCTTTTTCCTTTAGGGACCCTGAAAAGCTCGCTGCAATATTACATTATGGATGATGCTTATTGCCAATGTTTGACCAGATCTGACCCTAACCGCGTTTGACCGTCTCTGATCGCTTTTGACCATGTGTGACCATGTGGCCTCTTTCTAATCTGTAGGGACCCTAAACGCTTTCCTGAGACAGAAGGGTCAGACAGCGGCCGAGGGGCCCGCGTGGTCGCTGAGCGGTAACCAAGGCGACCGCTGGAAACAGGCCAAAGTCAGCATCCACCCAAACGCGTCTTTCCAGGTGAGTAAGATTGGCCATGTGATTGAATGATTGTGGGATTGGACGATTCAGGAGTCAGTAATGAGACGAATCCGAACTTAAAGTCTATGCCTATAATCGCAATATCTCTCTCTCTCTCTCTCTCTCCCTCTCTCGCTCTTTTTTTCCCCACCTCAGGTGGTGCTGGAGGGTATCCGAGGTCCGGGCATCGAGGGGGACATCGCAATCGATGACGTCACCCTTGAGGAGGGAGAGTGTCGAGATCTACCCCCCATTAGTAAGCACAAAAACACAGCTGGAGGAGTTTATCCCTAATTGCTGATCTATGGATAGTTGAATGTTTAACACCCTGATGGATAAGATAAGGATTTGGGAGAGGGTAAGCTCCTTTTAGAAATGTGACTATGGTTGCTTCTAGAGGCAGAACCAAGGTCAGTTCTGAAGTCAGTTAGGATTTGGGGGTAGATAGATGAATCTGATTGTAATCTGTGCTCTCTGTCTGCCTATGAGGAGGAGCACATCTACCTGGCAGCAAGCCTCTCTCTAGTAATAAAAAAAATAAAAAAAACCTGTGGGTGTTGCCATAGCAACGGGGCCGTAATCACATGAATGATAGCAGTCCAGACGGAACGGAGTGACAGAACGAGAGACAGACCGCAGGGGAGTGGAGCGCCGTAATTGCGGAATGAGGGGAACAAACCGAGAGAGTAAGGGAAAATAGGAAAACGGGCCTGCAATTGACGAGGCGGCCATATTGGCAAGTTAGGAAGGGGAGGACTATGTTCCTCACAGCAGGAGGGAGAGGATCTCTGGTTAAAGATTGGTTCTAAATGGAGCTGTTACACACACATACACCGTTCTTTTTTCTTTGTTGTTTTGTCCTTTTCATTTTCCGTTTTCGTCTTTTTCCCCCATCTGGTTTCATTTACACAGAAAATTGAAAAACGGGCGATAAACTTGTTAGTTTGAATTTTCTTTTAGATTACAGATTGAAGGGTGCTTGATTGTTTTTATATGAATTTAATAAAGGGTAACACGTAGGTACAGTTGTTCCCGACCTCTCTAATGTGACATTGCTTTTTCATCAAACGAATACATTCATAACAATGCAGCTATGAATATGATTTTGAGCATAGGCTGGTCACTCTTTCATCTACATCTACCATGTAAAACAGAACAAATGTACAATGTCAAGCATATCTCCAGGAAGAATATCTGAATAAACTAAAGTAAACGAAACACTCTCCAGTCATTACACTTCCGAGGCCAACAGATCCAATGGAAGTCATTTCAGACAGTGTGTCTGCAGTGAATCTGGTGCCATTATCCTTCAGATCAGTTTAATCACTTCATTAGTAGTTAAAGAGTTAGTCACCCAGGTCGGGGACCATCTCTAACTCTCTCCCTACCTATGGGATTTACCATCGCTCACCGTGAATCTTACATGATCCTCACTGCCGCCGTGGAAAAGGCATGCGTTTTAATCAAATGTATTGTTTTGACTTCGCCTGGATATTGTTTCACGAGATATTTTGGGGAGGAAATTCAAAAATTGGGATTTCAGGGTCAGGATGACATCAACTGTTGTTAAATGTCTTCTAATTCTGTCTCTGCCCCCTTTAGATCTCAGATCCTCAGCCCCGCCAACGTCCGCCCATATATGGCCGCTGAGTGTCACCTTGGCGATGACCTTCCTGTGGGGTCGAAGGTGACCCTGCCCTGCGTCGTCTGGCGGAGTCGAACGGGTCCGACCTGGCCTCGGCACCGACCTCGACCCTGGCGCCTGTGTTCTTGTACCCTCAGCATCCAATCACCAAAGATTCAAGCAAGGCGGCAGCGAGGTGTTCCAAACACAGACCACCACGAGGGCCCAAAAAATACCACATAAATAGTAATAAAAGAAGATTCGCAATTTTTTTTTAAGAGACAACTTTTACAGAAAATTGCTCCCCAATCGCAGGATTGTGAGCACTTTTACGAGCGCAAAGCAAAGCCAGGTGTTGTGACGCCTGGACTTTAGTGGGAGTGTTCACTATCGCATTGGGATAACTATTTGTAAAGCACAAGGACAATTTTGCCAGTCAATTAGGAAAGTTAAATAGAAAGGTGTGGAGGAATTGAGAAATTGGTGACTTTTTGAAGAACAAAATTATTTTTTCTGGGCTTAACAAAACACATGGAATCAAAGCTTTTCTGTGTTTTATCTTATCCTCATTGAGTTGCACCTGCTGCGCATCATGGACACTTTTCTCTCTGCCCAGTCACCCTCACCTGACCTCCACACCTTGACATGTCTCTCTCTCGGCTTGGTGCTGTACTGTAGAAAACAGAAACTCGGACAATGTTTAGTTATCCATCCCAGTTCCCTCTCCCCTCTTGCCCGGTAGCTGCCTAAGTATTTCACAACACTGTGCTCACTAGTCCAAGGTGTCTGAGACCAGGAAGGCATGCACAAGGTATGTGGGGCAGAGAGGAGGAGATGGGTAGTTGAGAGAGTTGAAGAAGGGTAGGTCAGACTGACTGACGTCCAAGGCAATGTGGAAGGCAGTGGCATAGTGGATGAGAAAAGTAGAGGATAGAGACCAGAGGGGAAGGAGTGGAGAGTAGGAGTATGGAGACCAGAGGGGAAGGAGTGGAGAGGAGGAGTAGAGGATGGAGACCAGAGGGGGAGGAGTGTTGAGGAGGGATATGGAGACCAGAGGGGAAGGAGTGGAGAGGAGTAATATGGAGACCAGAGGGGAAGGAGTGGAGAGGAGGAGTAGAGGATGGAGACCAGAGGGGAAGGAAGGAGTGGAGAGGAGGAGTAGAGGATTGAGACCAGAAGGGAAGGAGTGAAGAGGAGGAGTATGGAGACCAGAGGGGAAGCAGTGGAGAGGAGGAATATGGAGACCAGAGGGGAAGGAGTGGAGAGGAGGAGTAGAGTATGGAGACCAGAGGGGGAGGAGTGTTGAGGAGGGATATGGAGACCAGAGGGGAAGGAGTGGAGAGGAGGAGTAGAGGATTGAGACCAGAAGGGAAGGAGTGAAGAGGAGGAGTATGGAGACCCGAGGGGAAGCAGTGGAGAGGAGGAGTAGAGTATGGAGACCAGAGGGGAAGGAAGGAGTGGAGGATTGAGACCAGAAGGGAAGGAGTGAAGAGGAGGAGTATGGA
The DNA here is from genome assembly GCF_013265735.2 of Oncorhynchus mykiss. Classification (NCBI taxonomy): domain Eukaryota; kingdom Metazoa; phylum Chordata; class Actinopteri; order Salmoniformes; family Salmonidae; genus Oncorhynchus; species Oncorhynchus mykiss. Next base: position 35,164,349 of record NC_048572.1, read on the forward strand.
GACCAGAGGGGAAGGGGTGAAGAGGAGGAATATGGAGACCAGAGTCAAAGGAGTGTTGAGGAGGAGTAGAGGATTGAGACCAGAAGGGAAGGAGTGTTGAGGAGGAGTAGAGGATTGAGACCAGAAGGGAAGGAGTGTTGAGGAGGAGTAGAGGATTGAGACCAGAGGGGAAGGAGTGTTGAGGAGGAGTAGAGGATTAAGACCAGAAGGGAAGGAGTGTTGAGGAGGAGTAGAGGATTGAGACCAGAGTCGAAGGAGTGTTGAGGAGGAGTAGAGGATTGAGACCAGAGTCGAAGGAGTGTTGAGGAGGAGTAGAGGATTGAGACCAGAGTCGAAGGAGTGTTGAGGAGGAGTAGAGTATTGAGACCAGAGTCGAAGGAGTGTTGAGGAGGAGTAGAGGATTGAGACCAGAGTCGAAGGAGTGTTGAGGAGGAGTAGAGGATTGAGACCAGAGTCGAAGGAGTGTTGAGGAGGAGTAGAGGATTGAGACCAGTCGAATGAGTGTTGAGGAGGAGTAGAGGATTGAGACCAGAGTCGAAGGAGTGTTGAGGAGGAGTAGAGGATTGAGACCAGAGTCGAAGGAGTGTTGAAGAGGAGTATGGAGACCAGAGGGGAAGGGGTGGAGAGGAGGAATATGGAGACCAGAGGGGAAGGAGTGGAGAGGAGGAGTAGAGGATGGAGACCAGAAGGGAAGGAGTGGAGAGGAGGAGTAGAGGATGGAGACCAGAGGGGAAGGAGTGGAGAGGAGGAATATGGAGACCAGAGGGGAAGGGGTGAAGAGGAGGAATATGGAGACCAGAGTCAAAGGAGTGTTGAGGAGGAGTAGAGGATTGAGACCAGAAGGGAAGGAGTGTTGAGGAGGAGTAGAGGATTGAGACCAGAAGGGAAGGAGTGTTGAGGAGGAGTAGAGGATTGAGACCAGAGGGGAAGGAGTGTTGAGGAGGAGTAGAGGATTGAGACCAGAAGGGAAGGAGTGTTGAGGAGGAGTAGAGGATTGAGACCAGAGTCGAAGGAGTGTTGAGGAGGAGTAGAGTATTGAGACCAGAGTCGAAGGAGTGTTGAGGAGGAGCAGAGGATTGAGACCAGAGTCGAAGGAGTGTTGAGGAGGAGTAGAGGATTGAGACCAGAGTCGAATGAGTGTTGAGGAGGAGTAGAGGATTGAGACCAGAGTCGAAGGAGTGTTGAGGAGGAGTAGAGGATTGAGACCAGTGTCGAAGGAGTGTTGAAGAGGAGTATGGAGACCAGAGGGGAAGGGGTGGAGAGGAGGAATATGGAGACCAGAGGGGAAAGAGTGGAGAGGAGGAGTAGAGGATGGAGACCAGAAGGGAAGGAGTGGAGAGGAGGAGTAGAGGATGGAGACCAGAGGGGAAGGAGTGGAGAGGAGGAATATGGAGGCCAGAGTGGAAGGAGTGGAGAGGAGTAGTAGAGGATTGAGACCAGAGGGGGAGAGGAGGAGTAGAGGATGGAGACCAGAAGGGATGGAGTGGAGAGGAGGAATATGGAGACCAGAGGGGAAGGAGTGGAGAGGAGGAGTATGGAGACCAGAGGGGAAGGAGTGGAGAGGAGGAGTAGAGGATGGAGACCAGAGGGGAAGGGGTGAAGAAGAGGAATATGGAGACCAGAGGGGAAGGAGTGGAGAGGAGGAGTATGGAGACCAGAGGGAAAGGAGTGGAGAGGAGGAGTAGAGGATGGAGACCAGAGGGGAAGGGGTGAAGAGGAGGAATATGGAGACCAGAGGGGAAGGAGTGGAGAGGAGGAGTATGGAGACCAGAGGGGAAGGAGTGGAGAGGAGGAGTATGGAGACCAGTGGGGAAGGAGGGGAGAGGAGGAGTAGAGGATGGAGACCAGAGGGAAAGGGTGGAAGACAGATGAGAAGAGAGGTTCTCTGGTCTCCACCAGCCAACAGGCCGACCCCTGCAGCTGAGGAACAGAAGCCACTTTCTGCCATGAAACAAAGTGCCTTCCGATTACAAACAGAACAGACCGAATTGCGAACCGGAATGGTAACATCAATCACACCAATGATGGTGATGATGTTTCCTCTGCTGTCACTCATGATGGGCTATTTTCGACATGTTTCTTTTGACCCACAAGTGCTGGTGGGAGGCACACTTGCTCAGAGGGATTCAGTTCAAGTCGTGTGTGTGCCTGCATGTGTGAGTGTGTGTTTTAAGGAAAGGATGGTGGAGGAAAGTCAGGCAGACTGGGGGGGGGGGGGGGGGGGGCATAGGTCACAGGACTATTGCAAGTGGTCACAAACCAGGCAGTTGTGGCTGTTTAAAAAATATAAAAAAAAGGAGTTAGTGAAAATGCAGAGACTGGGTAAAAACAATGGACTACAAAGGGAGGAGGAGACTGTGGAGCTTCTCAGAAAGACAGTCAGAGATCACATACTGTAAAAGGAAAAAGACACTCGCTATCGATCGATTGCTTCGCTCTTTCCCGAAAGCGACTCCATCCCAGCCGAACAGACCTTTTTTAAAGAAAAGAACAGAACTGTTGTTAAATAAACCATTGTGTTGTACAGGGAGGGGAGTAGGACGTGGCGACTGCAGGCTCTACGTTAGACGGAGTAAAGTACGCTCTCCCTCCACACACCTCCATCATTTACATCCGACAATGTGTGAGAAAAAGATGAATAATGACGACAATAATAATATTGATATTTTATTACTCTAGCGAGAATGTTTCTCTGCTTTTACACAAACTGTGAAGATTGACTGTGGAAGAGCTACCTAAGACCCTCCATTACCTTAACTAGCTGGTTTTTAAAAACAACATATTGTAAAAAAAATAATTAAAAAAAAAAGACTAAAAGAATTAGAGAAAAAAATCCGTACATTGTTGGTTATAAAAAAAAAAACATTTAAGGACTTGTTGGTCTTGTTTCTTATATTTTTTCTGTTGGGAAAACTCTGACTTTTGACTTCCTTTTATCTTCTTGTTGTCTCCCTTGCATTGCTGAAGTATCAAAAACCGACGGTGGAAACATAAGCTAAACCTATTTGGTAGTTGTATAACTTGTACATGTAAAGAAGCTCTATTATAAAGGTTTATGATCAATGTTTTATGTTGGAGAACTGGAAGCACAACAGATAAGCTCTCGACATATAAAATGCAGTATATATGGCACACATACTGTGTGTGACCCTGCTCAGACGAAGTCAGGCTTGTAGACCCCCTCAGAAACATATTACACAATCATTGATTACGTCAACATTCATACAGTGTCACCCATCCAAAGAACACGAATGCAAAGAAAGGATGTGGACAAATGACCAGTCCCAGACGTTGTCGAACGAGTCTTACGAGACAACAAAGGACAACGAATTTGGTTGCTATAGAGTTGGCATTTGGTCGGTATTGTGACTTTTTATGGCGCAGAAAATGTATTGTGATGAGAAGACATAGTCCTGGAGATATAAGCCTGGTTTGGTCCTAGCGGGTTGTGTACAGGTACGGGCATATGCAGTGTACAATAGGTGTGATTAGAAACAGAGACATGTGAAGAAACAATATCATACATTACTAAACAGAGCAGAATGATAGGCAGCCATTGTAGAGCATTGTAACAACCTCGTCTCATATTGTGTACGTTTCACCAGGACATTATAACATTTACATGTACTGTCAATGCTGTCGAGTATGGTTGGGTTCATGGGAAGAGGGAATTATTTCCTTTTTTTTGTGCCCAGATCATATTGAATGTATATGAAAAATGAGGGTGCCATAATAAATCTTTGTTTTGGAGGCCTACCTACACCCTTTATAAAAAAAAATACACGTTCACAGATATGTTACAGTTGTTCGTCTCCAGAAAAGGATCCGTAGCGTTTTGCCACGCCCCATGTTGTTGACCTCCGAAACTTTCAATGGCTTTCATTGAGGAAACAACTTGTTTATTGATTTCTTGTGACCTGGACACAGTCACTGTACTTGGCAATCTAACCACACGCTGTATTGTACTCAAACAACTAATTACATGTTTTAAATTCAATAACAAGTCCCAAGTATATGTTGGTTTAATATCCATGTGCGTTATTTTCATTTTGTGGGGTAAGGCTGGAATAAGGAAAGTACTAAAGTGACCCTACGTTTCACTTCACTTCCCGAGACAGGAATTGTCTTATGTTGAGCTTTGACAACTTTTTGTTCTTGGGATCCTTGTAGGCGGTTTATTGTCCATCATAACAGAAGGGCTTTGTCACGTTGTGCCATTCTTCACCGGGTGTTCATATTATTACATCCCAATAATATGACATTTCACAGGAAGTGGCAACCCTTACCCGCATCGCTTCCTGTCACAATCGGTTGATGACCTTGGGGTGTATCTGAGGTTGCTTCCTCCTCTTGACTTCTCTCCTTAAACTGCTCTAAAAACACCCTAGGCTAAATGGAAGCAACATGACAGATATTTGGGAATTGGAATTTTGAACATGTCGCAATGTTTTCCTTTCAGTGAAGAATGACCAAAGGAGACGAAGGAGAGGAAGCCATTGAATTGCTACAGAAGAGTGCTGAAGAGATAAAATTCTGTATTGTAAGTGATGTTTCTAAGAGCTGTGTAACGTTTATGTTTCCTATCTTGTACTGTGCCAACTCCTTGTAATAATAACAACCTGTCATTCTTCTCTGTTCTGTGCTTTATTTATATATATAATTAGGCTTCTTTTTCACTGTATTTCTTTGGATCTATCACCATTTTTTTTTTGTTCCATACCTGCAACTAATGCTAAAATGAATAAAAAATATATTTTATGTTCGGGTTGTTGAATTCGTCTTGTTCTGGGAATGAGAGATGGGCACGCCTGTTTGTACACCTTTGTGTCTGCTGCATGTGTACATTCCTGAACAAGCACAATTTGTGTTGTCATTAGTCCCCTTGCGTCCTCTCTCCTCCTCGACGCACAGGTTTGATCTCGACACCTTCGTCCCGGCAGTTTGCTGTCTTATTCTTCCGGTGATCACCTGTCTTCAACGCAAAAGAATGGAAACAAAAAGCTTTTGTGTTCTGTGCAAATTGTTATTTTTACAGAGTGGCCCTGCACTTTTTGTGGAGCTGCCTACCGCTGAGATCAGCTATAAGCTGGGGGTAGCCTGTCTGGCTGCTTGGGGTTTAGCCAGGAGACTCTTCATCCAGCCCTCAGGGACAGGAGAGAGTGAGTGATAGTGATGAAAAGGACTATGGAGAGGGAGATGAATTGAGGAATAACAATAGGCTTACTATGAACTGAGAGCTTGGATGAGAGACAGAAGTTTTTAGCTCACAGCGCCCCAAGAAGTCCTTTATGAAGTATCTGTTGAAATACCACACATCCTCAATTTGGCATTCAGTGTATAACCCACTACTACCATGTTGTGTTTGCAATAAAACAAATTCATATTTAAAGCAGGGGAAAAAAAATTCTCTATAATTGCAGGAATCCCGTTTAGGCATCTCCTGTCAGATAGTTTACACTGATGTGTTTGGGAAGTTGTATACAGAAAGAGAGCATTGCTGCTGGGTAGAGAAACTATTCTCATCCTGAACACAGTACATGTCCTCATGAAACAGGCTCGGGTTCTTTTAGCATCGCGTTACATACAGAACGGGGCAAAAGTTTGGACACATACTCATTCAAGGGTTTTCCTTGATTTTTATTCTAGAATAAAAGTGAAAACAAACTTAAATAACACATGGAATCATGTAGTAACTAAAAAACTGTTAAACAAATCAAAATATATGTTATATTCTTCAAAGTAACCACTATGTTCCTTGATTACAGCTTTGCACACTTGGCATTCTCTCAACCAGCTTCACCTGGAATGTTTTTCCATCAGTCTTGAAGTAGTTCCCACATATGCTGAGCACTTGTTGGCTGCTTTTCCTTCACTCTGTGGTCCAACTCATCGCAAACCATCTCAATTGGGTTGAGGTCAGGTGATTGTGGAGGCCAGGTCATCTGATGCAGCACTCCATCACTCTCCTTCTTGGTCAAATAGCCCTTACACAGCCTGGTTGTGTGTTGGGTCATTGTCCTGTTGAACAACAAATTATAGTCCCACTAAGCGTAAACCAGATGGGATGGAGTATTGCTGCAGAATTCTGTGGTAGCCATGCTGATTAAGTGTGCCTTGAATTCTAAATACTGACCGTGTCACCAGCAAAGCACCCCCACACCATCACACCTCCTCCTCCATGCTTCATGGTGGGAACCACACATGCAGAGATCATCCGTTCACCTACTCTGCATCTCACAAAGACACGGCGGTTGGAACCAAAAATCGCAAATTTGGACTCAACTGACTAAAGGACAGATTTCCACCGGTCTAATGTCCATTGCTCATGTTTCTTGGCCCAAGAAAGTCTCTTCTTATTATTGGTGCCCTTTAGTAGTGGTTTCTTTGCAGCAATTCGACCATGAACGCATGATTCACGCAGTCCCCTCTGAACATTTGATGTTGAGATGTGTCTGTTACTTGAACTCTGTGAAGCATTTATTTGGGCTGCAATTTCTGAAGCTGGTAACTCTAATGAACTTATCCTCTGCTGCAGAGGTAACTCTGGGTTTTCCTTTCCTGTGGCGGTCCTCATGAGAGCCAGTTTCATCATAGCGCTTGATGTTTTTTTGCGACTGTACTTGAAGGAACTTTCAAAGTTCTTGACATTTTCTGGATTGACTGACCTTCATGTCTTAAAGTAATGATGGACTGCCATTTCTCTTTGCTTATGTGAGCTGTTCTTGCCATAACATGGACTTGGTCTTTTACCAAATAGGGCTATCTTCTGTATACAACACCTATCATGTCATAATACAACTGATTGGCTAAAACACATTAAGAAGAAAGGATATTCCACAAATTCACTTTTAACAAGGCACACCTGTTAATTTAATGCATTCAAAACCTCATGAAGCTGGTTGAAAAAATGCCAAGAGTGTGCAAAGCTATCAAGGCAAAGGTGGCTAGAGAATCTCAAATCTAAAATATATTTAGATTTGTTTAACACTTTCTTGGTTACTATATGATTCCATGTTTTATTTCATATTTTTGATGTCTTCAATATTATTCTACAATGTAGAAAATGGTTTTAAAAAATTAAGGAAAACCCTGGAATGAGTATGTGTGTCCAAACTTTTGACTGGTACTGTACATAATGTGAAACCTGCATAAAATGTGATTCCATACAATAGTTTTTTTGTGTTTTTTTTAAAGACCTGTATTAAGTTGTCCTGTCATGAGACAGCTTCTGTCCGTGTCCCTAATACAGGTTTGGACCAAGTCCCCATAAGACATGTTTTAGCCGGGTCCTCATAAGAGATGTTTTGTCCGTGTCTCCAAAAAACATGTTTTAGCCAGGTCCTCATAAGAGATGTTTTGTCCGTGTCCCCACAAAACAGGTGTTAGCCGGGTCCTCATAAGAGATGTTTTGTCCGTGTTCCCACAAAACAGGTGTTAGCCGGGTCCTCATAAGAGATGTTTTGTCCGTGTCCCCACAAAACAGGTGTTAGCCGGGTCCTCATAAGAGATGTTTTGGCCGTGTCCCCACAAAACAGGTGTTAGCCGGGCCCTCATAAGAGATGTTTTGGCCGTGTCCCCACAAAACAGGTGTTAGCCGGGTCCTCATAAGAGATGTTTGTCAGTGTCCACACAAAACGTGTTAGCCGGGTCCTCATAAGAGATGTTTTGGCCGTGTCCCCATAAGGCTGGTTGTTCGTGAGAGCTAGTGCATCTTGCCTATTGTTTTGTTGTTGTACGTGATGCCCTGTATGGGGGAACAGTGGGAAAGCGTTGTATTGTTTTATGAGATGCAGGGGGTTTGACATCTGTCTTCCTCTGCCTCCAGGCTACCCTCAGGCTGCCCTAAGATTTCCAGGCCGCTATGGACGTGTATGTTTGCATACGTGTGTGCACTCGTGTGTGTGTGTGTGTGTGTGCTTGCATGTGTGTATGAGAGAAAGAGAGAATGTTTGTTTGGGCAGAGTTTCCTACACAGATTCATATATATAATTTATATATTGCACACACTTACAGTATCCAGTACTATCACATCTGTATAAATAAATAGCTCAGTGGATAAAGCTGTTTGAAAGGATGTGGTGTAAATCACATGGCCGCAATGTCGTTGTTTCAACCAGTTTTGGCAGCAGGTTCAGGCCTCAGGAAAGGCCTAGGTTTTTGATCCATTTTGTTTGAATGCTACGACCGGTTATCTTGAGGGTTTTGTGTTACATCCTGCGGGATCTCTATATGAAGGCATTTATTTCACAGTGTTTTAAAGCTACTAAGGTAAAGGTTGTCGCCTTTATGATCTTGTTTTATCCCCTGCGTGGCCTCCACATAGTGTCGCAAACCTCCTTTGTCCGGATGATAAGTTACTCTCATAAAAAAAATTATATTGTTTCTGCTGCTGATAACCCTCGGTAGCGTATGCCCTTTAAAATCCTAAGCACTTTCTCTCTCTCTTCCCCGCAGCCCAGCCCACAGATTGACCCCGTAGATCCACATTAGAATGCACACCTGGTATCCTATCCCGGCGAACAATGCCATTTTACATTACATTATATTCCCCTCTCTCCTTGCGATGCACCGCGACAGTGCTTTGTTTACATGGCTACCGTTGGCTTCCTGGGCGGAGGGGGAAAATGTCACGGAATGTTAATGGACCGCTAATGTCTCTCTGAAGGGGGCTAGCTGCGTCAGTCAAACGGAATCTATTCAGCCGTACCAGCTGTCTGTCAAAGTCAGTCAAGCCCAGCATCCAGACGATCATGTCTGATGCAACCTCGGTATTGACACGCTATGAAGGGCAATTTTGATCTGTTTTCCATCAACGGGCATCAGCTTGTGTTACGTTTGCATGCGATTTTGTCATTGGCATTCAGTTGGGAGTGATTTAAGGAGATTAAGGACGAGCTTAGACATGTCAACGTCTTTTTGGATACCCATTAGAACTATAAGCAGGGCAGGAGTTAGGAGTTTGGGTTTTATTTCAGGTGAGTTAGGTCTCTTGTTGCCTCAGAATGTTTTAGGTGTTTTGTCTGTTCCCTGATGTGTTTTAAAATGGGTTTCAAAGTTGTCAAAAAAGGGAGATCAACTTTATGACCATCCACAAGAACAGTGTGCACAACACTATATGAAACACTGCTGTTTGGTCTTGTATGCCAAAGTCACACAGGCAATCCACAAACATCCCAGAGGCATAGCTGAAGTTGGTTCCATCACCTTTCTTCATCACCTGCATCTCAATTTACCAACAGTCGGTTCCAAAACAGTCTTAAAGTAACTCCGTAATTATTAATACTTCCATTATGAGTTATTACACCACACTCTCCATACATCATGAGCTCCTGTCACTCAAACACACACACACACACACACACACAAACACACACACACACACACACACACACACACACACACACACTCTCTCTCTCTTTCTCAACCCATGGCCCTAAGACTTGCCTGTCCGCTCATGGGTGATGTGACATAAATGAATCATGTGGAGCCATCTCTCATGTGGAGCCATCTCATCTCAGCCACGTTGACACAAAACTTCAACCTGGATTATTAAACCATCGGTCCCGTCGGAGGGGTAGCCAGTGTAACACCAATGTAACAAAATGGTGACTGCCTTAACAATGGAACTCTAGTAGGCTCTTTGGTATCACATGCACTTACAGTGCCATCGGAAAGTATTCAGACCCCTTGACTTTTAACACATTTTGTTAGGCTACAGCCTTATTCTAAAATGTATTAAATTCAATCTACACACAATACCCTATAATGACAAAGCAAAAACAGATTTTTAGACATTTTGGCTAATTTATTAAAGATAAAAAAACATAAAAGTCTCATTTACATAAGTATTCAGACCCTTTACTCAGTACTTTGTTGAAGCACCTTTGGCAGCAATTACAGCCTTGGGTCTTCTTGGGTATGACGCTACAAGCTTGGCACACCGGTATTTGGAGAGTTTCTCCCATTCTCCTCTGCAGATCCTCTCAAGCTCTGTCAGGTTGGATGGGGAGCATCGCTGCACAGATATTTTCAGGTCTCTACAGGCTCTGACTTTTAAAAAAAATAATTAATTGAATATATGAAACATACAATATACTTGCAGTGAAGCAGATCAACAACTACAACATACCAGTCATCCAACAGACTCCCATTCTGAGCGACACACAGAAGCATCCTGGGTCAACGCCTTGCTCAAGGGCACATTGACAGATCTCACACCAGGCCAAAAAACGGGAACCCGAACTCTCCAAGATCCCCCCACAGTTCCCCAATAGTTGTCCCTCAACCATTGGAGACCCCTAAAATCATAACAGATGCCTGTTAAAATCATGATCAAATGCCTTTTCTAAATCCGCTACAAATAGAAGGCCTGGCTTCTTCGATATTTCATGATGTTCTGTTATCGTCCATGTAAAAAACCTTTCTGATCAGGATGAACAACACCTCGTAAAACCCTTTTTATTGTGAGTGCTATGCATTTCGCTAGTATTTTTGCATCACAATATTGAAGTGTAAGGGGCCTCCAGATTTTTAGATAGAATGGGTCTTTATATTTCCCATCTGACATCATTTTAATGATAGAGAAATCAGACCTTCCTGCTGAGTAGCTGACAGACTACCATTTCTATAGGAGTAGTTAGAACAATCTAACAATGGAGCTTTTAGTATTTCAAAAAAGGCTTGATATACCTCTCTCAAAATGTCATCAAGCCCTGGGGGTTTTCCAGACTGAAAGGATTTAATAGCCTCAAAAAGTTCATCCTCCTTATTTTGGCCTTCGCACTGATATTTCTGTACATTTGTTAATTTTCCATTTTTTTTATATTATTTGGAAATAATTCCTTACTGCAATCTTCATTCAGTGGGAGAGGATGAGACAGAAAAGAGAACATCTGCCTAAAATAATTAGCTTCCTCTTTTAAAATATAATTCGGAGAATCACAGATGACTCCATTTTCAGTAACGTGTTTCTGCAAATTATTTTTGTTAGCGTTCCTGTATTGGAGATTCAGGAAGAATTTTGTGCATTTTTCTCCATATTCCATCCAGTTTGCTTTATTTTTTTTACATTCGATCGTTCTTGAATAAGTTCCTCAAGTTCTTTTGGTTTTCCTGTAATTTATTTTCTATCTCTGTTGTATCGTTTTTATTGCTATCTACCTGTACAATTAGTTCATGGATTTCCCTTGTTAGTCTTGTCTCTCTAGCCAGAAACTGCATTTTTATTATTGATGAATATTGAATTGAATGACCTCTGAAGGTACATTTAAAGTTATCCCAGACAATAAGGGTATTTTCTGAACCTATGTTATACTGGAAAAATTCAGTTATAAATGATTTTGTCTTAGATAAAAATAAGTTGTCCTCCAGTAAACGTTGATTAAATTTCCAATATCCCCGTCCACGTGGAAAAGCTATAAGAGTTATGTGAATGCCAGTTAGATGATGATCCGATCGTATTCTCTCTCCTATTAAAACTTTTTTAACCTTTAATGCAAGAGAGAAAGAGACAAGAAAGTAGTCAAGATGACTAGCTGGATTAAGCGTCCTCCATGTATATCTCAATGGTTCTGGGTTTTTTGTCTCCAAATATCCACTATTTCTAATGTGTCCATAATATTTGTGATTTCCTTAACTTCTTATGGCTGCAGGGCAGTATTGAGTAGCTTGGATGAAAAGGTGCCCATTGTAAACGGCCAGCTCCTCCGTCTCAGTTGCTAATACATGCACATTATTATTAGTATTGGATAGAAAACACTCTAAAGTTTCCAAAACTGTCAAAATATTGTCTGTGAGTATAACAGAACTGATATTGCAGGCGAAACCCTGAGAAAAATGAAAACAGGAAGTGGCTTCTATTTTGAAAACTCCATGTTCCATAACCTCCCTTTGCTGGATTTAAAGGGATATGAATCAGATTCCTTTTCCTATCGCTTCCTCAAGGTGTCAACAGTCTTCAGACATAGTTTCAGACTTTTATTTTAAAAAATTAGCCAGAACGATAACATTGCGTCAAGTGGTCACATGAGTTTTGCTCGCGCAACAGAATTTGGATAGGTATTGCTTTTCCATCTCCTACAGGGAAAGACGTTTGCGGTTGATATATTATCAATTATATATTTTAAAAACAACCTGAGGATTGATTATAAAAAAAAACGTTTGACATGTTTCTGTGGACAATATGGATATTATTTTGAATTTTCGTCTGCGTTGTCGTGACCGCTCTTTCCTGTGGATTTCTGAACATAACGCGACAAACAAACAGAGGTATTTTGGATATAAAAATAATCTTTATGAAACAAACGGAACATTTGTTGTGTAACTGGGAGTCTCATGAGTGAAAACATCCGAAAGGGTAAACAATTATTTTGATTGCTTTTATGATTTTCATGACCAAGCTTCCTGATGCTAAGTGTACATAATGTTATGTTATGCTATCGATAAATTTACACAAACGCTTGGATTACTTTCACTGAAAAGCATAATTTCAAAATCTGACACGACAGGTGGATTAACAAAAGGCTAAACTGTGTTTTCCTATATTGCACTTGTGATTCATGAATATACATATTTATAGTAATATGTATTGTATGTAGCGTTATGCAATTCAGCGGTTGTTGATGACACTTATCCCGATAGGGGGATTGCAGCCATAACAGGTTTTAAGGGCACCGTGATGATATTTTGTAGAGTGATTACCTTTACGGTCAAAATTAGAGCTTTCAAGTGTCTGATATTTAGAATCCAATCCAATCCTGGCAATATTTGTTTTATTCCCTTGCTTGTGAGCCAATGCCACACCATTATGTGTGTAGTAAATCTGAGTAGGTTGATGTGTATGATATTGAGTGTGATCTAGTGAGAGTGGGTGCGATGTCTGTATAAGAGTAAGACTATAATGTGTGATGTCCAAATAAATAATAACTCTGCCAATTTGCCTGTAGTGCGTATAGCCTTAATATTCATGATGATAATTGTAATCCATATCGTGTCACCGAAAAAAATTTAACACAAACTTGCAGTCCCAGCCGTAAAGGCTAACTGCGTTGTGGAATCCTTAGCAACAAAACTTTAGTTCTGATAAAAATCGATTTAATGAAAAAAGCATGTGTAAACATCAAACCGAGTGTAGACAGTACAATGTTCTGTTGCGCGCTCTGATGAAGTATCTGATGACATGAATTTTAGAGTTACCAGTACCACCCATGACTGTGTTTGCTCTCAAGGACATTCAGAGTCTTCTGAAACCACTCCTGTGTTGTCTTGGCTGTGTGCTTAGGGTCGTTGTCCTGTTGGAAGGTAAACATTCGCCCCAGTCTGAGGTCCTGAGCAGTCTGGTGCAGGTTTTCATCAAGGATCTCTCTGTACTTTGCTCTGTTCATCTTTGCCTCAATTCCCAGTTCCTGCCGCTGAAAAACACACCCACGGCATGATGCTGCCACCACCATGCTTCACCTTAGGCATGGTGCCAGGTTTCCTCCAGACGTGAAGCTTGGCATTCAGGCCAAAGAGTTTAAACTTGGTTTCATCAGACCAGAGAGTCTTGTTTCTAAGAGTCTTTAGGTGCCATTTGGCAAAGTCCAAGTGGGCTGTCATGTGCCTTTTACTGAGGGAAGCAGGGGTAAAACAGAAGAGGGCATACGACCCCCGCTGTCAAGGTCAGCCTTTCCAGGCCTGGCCAGGAAGTGTAGGTGTACAGCCCTCGGCGCAAGAGTGGTCTGAGCTCGAAACTAATGAGTTATTGGGAAGGCCCATGCATGGTTCCGGAACGACTTTCTGACGTGGTTTTTACTTCATTCAGTTTCGGACTCTTGGACTACATCGGTCAGAGCCTTGCCAACCTTGTTCACCTCGTGAGGGGCAAGGTCAGAGTGGGAGTCCCCACAGCTACCAGTGAGCTGCCGCCGCAGTCTCCCATCTCAAGGTCAGGATCACACCGACGCTAACGAAGACCCGAGTTTCAGGACTTTGTGTTGGATTTCGGGGTTGTCGGGGACGACTGACTCCATAGGGAAGGGGGGTAACATAGTAGCGGCAGCCTATTAGAGGATCTGGAGGTGTGGCTTGTTGGAGGCGTGGCCTTTGATTAGCTCTGTTTGGACAACCGTGGGTGAAAGTGCCAGTTCATGTATTATTTAATGTATTACGTTGTACACTGCCAGTTCTATAGTCTTAATGAGACTGACATAAACGAATGTGCTACCAAAGAGCCTGCTAGAGTTCCATTGTTAAGACAGTCACCATTTTGTTACAATATATAAGGGTATCAGCATACAGCAGTATATTCACTTAAAAGTGCCATCCTGAGAGCTAATTATACAGTGGCATCTCTTTTCTTTCACGGGACCTCCTATGTCGTCTTGAAAATATTTATGCGGACTTTATAGTAAAGACATGTAATTTGACTGTAGAAATGTATTACGTGTAAATGTGTCATACACACAACCATTGTTTATCAAACAAACCACTTCAAAAAGAAGATTCAATTGGTTACCTGAGCACATTCGTCTACTCTTAAATAAGTCCAGTGCACTGTGCACCCGCCATTTGAATGGAAAGGGACATCTATTACAAACACCATTAGTGTAATGACATTCAGCCTACAAAGTGGCATGTATTTACAGTACCAGTCAAGCGTTTAGACACACCTACTCATTCAAGGTTTTTTCTTTATTTGTACTATTTTCTACATTGTAGAATAATAGTGAAGACATGAAAACTGTGAAATAACACATATGGAATCGTGTAGTAAGCAAAAAATTGTTAAACAAATCTAAATATATTTTAAATTTGAGATTATTTTAAAGTAGCCACCCTTTGCCTTGATGACAGCTTTACACACTCTTGGCATTCTCTCAACCAGCTTCATGAGGTAGTCACCTAAAATGCATTTAAATTAAGAGGTGTGCCTTGTTAAAAGTTCATTTGTGGAATTTCTTTCCATCTTAATGCGTTAATGAGCAAATCAGTTGTGTTGTGACAAGGTAGGGGTGGTATACAGAATATAGCCCTATTTGGTAAAAGACCAAGTCTATATTATGGCAAGAACAGCTCAAAAAAGCAAAGAAAAACAACAGTCCATCATTACTTTAAGACATGAAGGTCAGTCAATCCAGAACATTTCAAGAACTTTGAAAGTTTCTTCAAGTGCAGTCGCAAAAACCATCCAGTGCTATGATGAAACTGGCTCATGTGGACCGCCACAGGAAAGGAAGACCCAGAGTTACCTCTGCTGCAGAGGATAAGTTCTTTAGAGTTACCAGCCTCAGAAATTGCAGCCCAAATAAACGCTTCACAGAGTTCAAGTAACAGACACATCTCAACATCAACTGTTCAGAGGAGAGTGCATGAATCAGGCCTTCATGGTCGAATTGCTGCAAAGAAACCACTACTAAAGGACACCAATAAGAAGAAGAGACTTGCTTGGGCCAAGAAATACGAGCAATGGACATTAGACCGGTCCACATTTGCGATTTTTGGTTCCAACTGCCGTGTCTTTGTGAGATGCAGAGTAGGTGAACGGATGATCTCAGCATGTGTGGTTCCACCGTGAAGCATGGCGGAGGAGGTGTGATGGTGTGGGGGTGCTTTGCTGGTGACACGGTCAGTATTTACAATTCAAGGCACACTTAATCAGCATGGCTACCACAGAATTCTGCAGCAATACGCCTTCCCATCTGGTTTTTTGCTTAGTGGGACTATCATTTGTTGTTCAACAGGACAATGACCCAACACACCACCAGGCTGTGTAAGGGCTATTTGACCAAGAAGGAGAGCGATGGAGTGCTGCATCAGATGACCTGGCCTCCACAATTACCCAATCTCAACCCAATTGAGATGGTTTGGGGTGCGCTGGACTGCAGAGTGAAGGAAAAGCAGCCAACAAGTGCTCAGCAAATGTGGGAACTCCTTCAAGACTGTTGGAAAAGCATTCCAGGTGAAGCTGGTTGAGCGAACGCTAAGAGTGTGCAACACTTTTTTTGGTCACTACACGATTACATATGTGTCATTTCAAAGTTTTCATGTCTTCACTATTATTCTACAATGTAGAAAATAGTAAAACATAAAGAAAAACCCTTGAATGAGTAGGTGTGTCCAAACTGTTGACTGGTACTGTATGTTAAAGTGGCATGTAAAGATGTTAATTAACAATAAAACATTTACAAATGTTTGAAATGATTTCTCGTTTGTGTCTATCTCTCATTTGTGTTTCATAATTGTCTTCAATTCACAAGAGGATGAATCTATTCCACCAGAAAAAGCATCCGAGCGAGGCAAAGAGCCCCCAGTGTCTTAGTATTTGTAGCCCAGGTATCAGATGTTGTCAGGCCAAAAATAATATGATATGTCATACTCTTTTTAGCCAGAGATTGATGAGTCTTGCTGTTGGTGCACGTCTTGGACAAAATTATCAATATATTGAGAGACAACCTATCAGAGCTTGGAATTTCTGGGGGGGCCACGCCACTGAGTAGGGGTGCTGATCTAGGATCAGTTTTGCCTTTTAAAGCGTAATGAATCAGAGGGTGGGACCTCATCCCACAGTATTTCAGCACTCCTACTATGAGAAGCTTTGCGAATATGGGCCCTGTGCTCTGTAATGTGATAGAAAGTTCTCATGTAGGAGAGAGGGACTCATCAGATCTGTTCTGTATGTCATGAAGAAGATACAATTTGCCCTCTTACCGCTGATCCAGGGTCAGATATTGTTTGATATATCACATTTTTTCTGGGCAGGATTGGTGGCAGAGAAATCCTAGATCTGTAGTTAGGTGCTTCTCATGGTTCAAACCTAAAAGCACTAGGGAAGACGTGGTTTGTGGTAGAGTATTCTGCCTCTGTATTCTACAGTACATGCCTCTAATGATTAAGGTTTTGATTGAAATGTTGGTAATTTGATCTTGAATCTTAACTTATAGGCAACTTCATCTCCGTAATTCAGTAGTGTGTGTTCTGTGGGAGGTTAGTCTTTAGATGTGTTTAGTATCTCAGTCACTCCCACAGTGATGACACCAGAGACCTTTAGATCATCAGTCTAACGCTGACGTCTTTCACAACACATTGCATTAACAGTGTTGGAGAAGCAATAATGACCTTTTCTATTAGTCATGCCCTGATTACACATTGTAAAAAGAACCACCCACAAACTCTGCTCCATCCTGCTCTGTCTTATTGACGATAGTGACGCCGCTTAGCCTAGTGAGTGATGACAGATACGAGGGGTGACTTTAAATGCCCTCGTTCAAGCCTCTTATTGGTGGAAAGCAACTCTTGCTATTAGAGAGTCAGAAAGTACACGTAGCTGTAAGTGTGATTGTTATACTAAAAGTATCTACTTTCGTACCAAAAGTATGAGGAAACAGTTCCAGACTTCTAAAGAGAATCAGGTAGGGCAGGAAAAAAAATTATGACATATCTATGGAAATATAATATCTTTGCAGGTTGGTAAAAGTTCATGCCCTTTCAAAGTACAGAACATTGTGTTGCTGCTCTAAAAAATGTATCTACCATTAAACAAGTTGATTCAAACCAACTGTGCTGCAAGCAAGGCCTGATTAATGCATGGGCTTACCGGGACTAAAGCCCCTGGGCCTAAGAGGAAGCAAAACAATTATATTTTTTATAAAGGAATGTAGTATATATATACACTACCGTTCAAAAGTTTGGGGTCACTTAGAAATGTTGTGTTTTTGAAAGATAAGCACATTTTTTGTCCAAATTGATCAGAATTACAGTGTAGATATTGCTAATGTTGTAAATGGCTATTGTAGCTGGAAACGGCAGATTTTTTATGGAATATCTACATAGGAGTACAGAGGCCCATTATCAGCAACCATCACTCCTGTGTTCCAATGGCATGTTGTGTTAACTAATCCAAGTTTATCATTTTAAAAGGCTAATTGACAACTAGAAAATCCTTTTGCAATTATGTTAGCACAGCTAAAAACTGTTGTTCTGATTAAAGAAGCAATAAAACTGGCCTTCTTTAGGCTAGTTGAGAATCTGGAGCATCTGCATTTGTGGGTTCGATTACAGGCTCAAAATGGCTAGAAACAAATAACTTTCTTTTGAAACTCGTCAGTCTATTCTTGTTCTGAGAAATTACGGCTATTCCATGCGAGAAATTGCCAAGAAACTGAAGTTCTCGTACAACGCTGTGTACTACTCCCTTCACAGAACAGCACAAACGGGCTCTAACCAGAATAGGATAGTGGGAGGCCCCGGTTCACAACTGAGCAAGAAGACAAGTAAGAGGACAAGTACATTACATTAGTCCTCAACTGGCAGTCTCAACTGAAGAGGCGACTCCGGGATGCTATTACACAGAAAAGGCATTTGCTTGGCTGGCTATAGCCGAATGTTAGCTAGCTAACAATGAACCTTGTTGGTTAGCTACCTGCAGATTCATGCAGGGTAGTAAAGTCATGAGTTGGGATTATGGTTCATTGTTTACCTAGATAGCTAACATTAGCTGGCTTGCTAGCTAACATCACGTGTATGATCTTATTATTCGTATCTCAGAGCTATTTACTTGGCTAGTTATAGCCTAATTTTAGCTAGCTAACATTGAACCTGGTTGGTTAGCTACCTGCAGATTCATGCAGGGTAGTAACGTCATGAGTTGTGATTATGGTTCATTGTTTACCTAGCTAGCTAGCTAATGTTAGCTGGCTGGCTCGCTAGCTAACGTTACGTGTATGACCTTATTATTCATATCTCAGAGCCATTTTCTTAGCTAGCTAACATTGAACCCGGTTGGTTAGTTACCTGCAGATTATTGCAGGGTAGTAACGTCATGAGTTGTGATTATGGTTCATTGTTTACCGAGCTATCTAACTAACATTAGCTGGCTGCCTTGCTAGCTAATGTTACGCGTATGACCTTAATATTCGCATCTCAGAACCATTTGTGTTTGGGCTGTTGCTAGAAGTTGCAAAATTTTGACCGGCCTACATAATGAACCAAAGTATCCATTGCTATGCTGGTTGCTTGGCCCTATTTTACCTCATAATGGTCGCAGAGGACGCGGGCAGTTCAAGTTCTATTTCACCTCATAAGTGCTCGCTCAGTATGCGCAAAATTTAGAAGAATTGTGTTTGGTGTTTTTGACGGTGAATACCTATTGACTACCTAACTTTACTGCTTCAGAAGACCGAAAAGACTGGAAAGAGAACACTCTTTCTTTACCATACATATTTGTCTTTATATAAGAATATATATTTTTTATTTTTTTATTTTTTTATTTCACCTTTATTTAACCAGGTAGGCTAGTTGAGAACAAGTTCTCATTTACAACTACAACCTGGCCAAGATAAAGCATAGCAGTGTGAACAGACAACACAGAGTTACACATGGAGTAAACAATTAACAAGTCAATAATACAGTAGAAAAAAAAGAGTCTATATACATTGTGTGCAAAAGGCATGGGGAGGTAGGCGAATAATTACAATTTTGCAGATTAACACTGGAGTGATAAATGATCAGATGGTCATGTACAGGTAGAGATACTGGTGTGCAAAAGAGCAGAAAAGTAAATAAATATAAACAGTATGGGGATGAGGTAGGTAAAATTGGGTGGTCTATTTACCGATAGACTAGCGATCGGTTAGCTGCTCAGATAGCAGATGTTTGAAGTTGGTGAGGGAGATAAAAGTCTCCAACTTCAGCGATTTTTGCAATCACAGGCAGCAGAGAACTGGAACGAAAGGCGGCCAAATGAGGTGTTGGCTTTAGGGATGATCAGTGAGATACACCTGCTGGAGCGCGTGCTACGGGTGGGTGTTGCCATCATGACCAGTGAACTGAGATAAGGCGGAGCTTTACCTAGCATGGACTTGTAGATGACCTGGAGCCAGTGGGTCTGGCGACAAATATGTAGCGAGGGCCAGCCGACTAGAGCATTCAGGTCGCAGTGGTAGGTGGTATAAGGTGCTTTAGTAACAAAACAGATGGCACTGTGATAAACTGCATCCAGTTTGCTGAGTAGAGTGTTGGAAGCTATTTTGTAGATGACATCGCCGAAGTCGAGGATCGGTAGGATAGTCCGTTTTACTAGGGTAAGTTTGGGGGCGTGAGTGAATGAGGCTTTGTTGCGGAATAGAAAGCCGACTTTAGATTTGATTTTAGATTGGAGATGTTTGATATGTGTCTGGAAGGAGAGTTTACAGTCTAGCCAGACACCTAGGTACTTATAGATGTCCACATATTCTAGGTCGGAACCATCCAGGGTGGTGATGCTAGTCGGGCGTGCTGGTGCAGGCAGCGAACGGTTGAAAAGCATGCATTTGGTTTTACTAGCGTTTGGAGGCCACGGAAGGAGTGTTGTATGGCATTGAAGCTCGTTTGGAGGTTAGATAGCACAGTGTCCAAGGAAGGGCCGGAAGTATACAGAATGGTGTCGTCTGCGTAGAGGTGGATCAGGGAATCGCCCGCAGCAAGAGCAACATCATTGATATATACAGAGAAAAGAGTCGGACCGAGAATTGAACCCTGTGGCACCCCCATAGAGACTGCCAGAGGACCGGACAACATGCCCTCCGATTTGACACACTGAACTCTGTCTACAAAGTAGTTGGTGAACCAGGCAAGGCAGTCATTAGAAAAACCGAGGCTGCTGAGTCTGCCGATAAGAATATGGTGATTGACAGAGTCGAAAGCCTTTGCCAGGTCGATGAAGACGGCTGCACAGTACTGTCTTTTATCAATGGCGGTTATGATATCGTTTAGTACCTTGAGTGTGGCTGAGGTGCACCCGTGACCGGCTCGGAAACCAGATTGCACAGCGGAGAAGGTACGGTGGGATTCGAGATGGTCAGTGACCTGTTTGTTGACTTGGCTTTCGAAGACCTTAGATAGGCAGGGCAGGATGGATATAGGTCTGTAACAGTTTGGGTCCAGGGTGTCTCCCCCTTTGAAGAGGGGGATGACTGCGGCAGCTTTCCAATCCTTGGGGATCTCAGACGATATGAAAGAGAGGTTAAACAGGCTGGTAATAGGGGTTGCGACAATGGCGGCGGATAGTTTCAGAAATAGAGGGTCCAGATTGTCAAGCCCAGCTGATTTGTACGGGTCCAGGTTTTGCAGCTCTTTCAGAACATCTGCTATCTGGATTTGGGTAAAGGAGAACCTGGAGAGGCTTGGGCGAGTAGCTGTGGGGGGGGGGGGAGCTGTTGGCCGAGGTTGGAGTAGCCAGGAGGAAGGCGTGGCCAGCCGTTGAGAAATGCTTGTTGAAGTTTTCGATAATCATGGATTTATCGGTGGTGACCGTGTTACCTAGCCTCAGTGCAGTGGGCAGCTGGGAGGAGGTGCTCTTGTTCTCCATAGACTTCCGGCGCCGACAGAGATGGCCGCCTCACTTCGCGTTCCTAGGAAACTATGCAGTGTTTTGTTTTTTTACGTGTTATTTCTTGCATTAGTACCCCAGGTCATCTTAGGTTTCATTACATACAGTCGAGAAGAACTACTGAATATAAGAGCAGCGTCAACTCACCATCAGTACGACCAAGAATATGACTTTCACGAAGCGGATCCTGTGTTCTGCCTTTCACCCAGGACAACGGAATGGATCCCAGCTGGCGACCAAAAAAAACGACTTCGTAAAAGAGGGAAACGTAGCGGTCTTCTGGTCAGACTCCAGAGACGGGCACATCGTGCACCACTCCCCAGTATACTTCTCGCCAATGTCCAGTCTCTTGACAACAAGGTTGATGAAATCCGAGCAAGGGTAGCATTCCAGGGGGACATCAGAGACTGTAACGTTCTTTGCCTCACGGAAACATGGCTCAGGGCGGGGGCGTATGCCTTATGGTTAACGAGACGTGGTGTGGTCACAACAACATACAGGAACTCAAGTACTTCTGTTCACCTGATTTTGAATTCCTCACAATCAAATGTCGACCGCATTATCTACCAAGGGAATTCTCTTCGATTGTAATCACAGCCGTATATATTCCCCCCCAAGCAGACACATCGATGGCTCTAAACGAAATGTATTTATTTGCAAACTGGAATCCATACATCCTGAGGCTGCATTCATTGTATCTGGGGATTTTAACAAGGCTAATCTGAAAACAAGACTCCCTAAATTGTATCAGCATATCGATTGCGCAACCAGGGCTGGCAAAACCTTGGATCACTGCTATCCTAACTTCCGCGACGCATATAAGGCCCTGCCCCGCCCTCCTTTCGGAAAAGCTGACCACGACTCCATTTTGTTGATCCCTGCCTACAGACAGAAACTAAAACAAGAAGCTCCCGCGCTGAGGTCTGTTCAACGCTGGTCCGACCAATCTGATTCCACACTCCAAGACTGCTTCCACCACGTGGACTGGGATATGTTTCGTATTGCGTCAGACAACAACATTGACGAATACGCTGATTCGGTGTGCGAGTTCATTAGAACGTGCGTTGAAGATGTCGTTCCCATAGCAACGATTAAAACATTCCCAAGCCAGAAACCGTGGATTGATGGCAGCATTCGCGTGAAACTGAAAGCGCGAACCACTGCTTTTAATCAGGGCAAGGTGACCGGAAACATGACCGAATACAAACAGTGTAACTATTCCCTCCGCAAGGCAATCAAACAAGCTAAGCGTCAGTAAAGAGACAAAGTAGGGTCTCAATTCAACGGCTCAGACACAAGAGGTATGTGGCAGGGTCTACAGTCAATCACGGATTACAAAAAGAAAACCAGCCCCGTCACGGACCAGGATGTCTTGCTCCCAGGCAGACTAAATAACTTTTTTGCCCGCTTTGAGGACAATACAGTGCCACTGACACGGCCTGCAACCAAAACATGCGGCCTCTCCTTCACTGCAGCCGAGGTGAGTAAAACATTTAAACGTGTTAACCCTCGCAAGGCTGCAGGCCCAGACGGCATCCCCAGCCGCACCCTCAGAGCATGCGCAGACCAGCTGGCTGGTGTGTTTACGGACATATTCAATCAATCCCTATCCCAGTCTGCTGTTCCCACATGCTTCAAGAGGGCCACCATTGTTCCTGTTCCCAAGAAAGCTAAGGTAACTGAGCCAAACGACTACTCACTTCCGTCATCATGAAGTGCTTTGAGAGACTAGTCAAGGGCCATATCACCTCCACCCTACCTGACACCCTAGACCCACTCCAATTTGCTTACCGCCCAAATAGGTCCACAGACGATGCAATCTCAACCACACTGCACACTGCCCTAACCCATCTGGACAAGAGGAATACCTATGTGAGAATGCTGTTCATCGACTACAGCTCGGCATTTAACACCATAGTACCCTCCAAGCTCGTCATCAAGCTCGAGACCCTGGGTCTCGACCCCGCCCTGTGCAACTGGGTACTGGACTTCCTGACAGGCCGCCCCCAGGTGGTGAGGGTAGGCAACAACATCTCCACCCCGCTGATCCTCAACACTGGGGCCCCACAAGGGTGCGTTCTGAGCCCTCTCCTGTACTCCCTGTTCACCCACGACTGCGTGGCCACGCACGCCTCCAACTCAATCATCAAGTTTGCGGATGACACAACAGTGGTAGGCTTGATTACCAACAACGACGAGACGGCCTACAGGGAGGAGGTGAGGGCCCTCGGAGTGTGGTGTCAGGAAAATAACCTCACACTCAACGTCAACAAAACTAAGGAGATGATTGTGGACTTCAGGAAACAGCAGAGGGAACACCCCCATATCCACATCGATGGAACAGTTGTGGAGAGGGTAGCAAGTTTTAAGTTCCTCGGCATACACATCACAGACAAACTGAATTGGTCCACCCACACAGACAGCATCGTGAAGAAGGCGCAGCAGCGCCTCTTCAACCTCAGGAGGCTGAAGAAATTCGGTTTGTCACCAAAAGCACTCACAAACTTCTACAGATGCACAATCGAGAGCATCCTGGCGGGCTGTATGCCTGGTACGGCAACTACTCCGCCCACAACCGTAAGGCTCTTCAGAGGGTAGTGAGGTCTGCACAATGCATCACCGGGGGCAAACTACCTGCCCTCCAGGACACCTACACCACCTACAGGAACCTACAGGAAGGCCATAAAGATCATCAAGGACAACAACCACCCGAGCCACTGCCTGTTCACCCCGCTATCATCCAGAAGGCGAGGTCAGTACAGGTGCATCAAAGCTGGGACCGAGCGACTGAAAAACAGCTTCTATCTCAAGGCCATCAGACTGTTAAACAGCCACCACTAACATTGAGTGGCTGCTGCCAACACACCGACTCAACTCCAGCCACTTTAATAATGGGAATTGATGGGAAATGATGTAAAATACATCACTAGCCACTTTAAACAATGCTACCTAATATAATGTTTACATACCATACATTATTCATCTCATATGTATACGTATATACTGTACTCTATATCATCTACTGCATCTTTATGTAATACATGTATCACTAGCCACTTTAACTATGCCACTTTGTTTACATACTCATCTCATATGTATATACTGTACTCGATACCATCTACTGTATCTTGCCTATGCCGCTCTGTACCATCACTCATTCATATATATTTATGTACATATTCTTTATCCCCTTACACTTGTGTGTATAAGACAGTAGTTTTGGAATTGTTAGTTAGATTACTTGTTGGTTATTACTGTATTGTCGGAACTAGAAGCACAAGCATTTCGCTACCGAGAGAGGACGAAAGTGAGAAAGAAAGGATGAAAGTGAGAGTGGGAAAGACAGAGGTAGGAAGAGAGTGAAAGATAGAGAGAGAGAGAGATGTGGAGCAAGAGAGAGAAACAGAGGGAGAAAGACAGCAGTGCAAATTCACCTAGATTTGAGTATTTCAACAACTGTTGTCTTCCCACTTGTTAGGCAATCACATGTACCTACAGGGGAAGGATGGCCAGCCACACAGGAGGGTGATTTTTACTGAGGAGAAGTAGGCCGTGCTGACTGAGATGCATGCTGGCCATTTCGGAATGAAGCAAATGATTGCCAAAATCAACCTATGCTTCTTCTGGTGTGAGATTTTCAAGGATATGGACAGCTGGGCAAGTTAAATAACCTTTTGTTTATCAATCACATTCTATTATATCTGAAATGATTATGATTCAATTAATGTCATATCAGAGAGCACACAATGTTTCAATTTGTCACTTTGTGCTCAAAGGTCAATGCCTGTCTAGCCTGCCAGAAGTTTGAGAGGGTGAAGACTGTGGCGCCGGAGTTGAAGCCCATTTTTTGTTTCACCATGTTACATGATTGGTAAGTGACACTATAAACATTTTGCCTTGATAAGTTGTTTTGTAATGGCTGCTTTATTTGACCAGTGACCATATTATATTATATCATGTGTGTGTCAGTATCATTTAAAATATGAAAATCTGCATACTGTGTGACACAAATGCCAGTCAAAAAAGTAATCTTCTCTCTAACACTTTAAATGTTAGGGGTGGACCTCATTTGACCCTTCACGAAATCCAGGAATGGCAACAGCTGGTGTCTGATGGCAGTAAAGGAAGAGAATGTGCTTAACTTAAATTCCATTCTGTAATCCATTAAAAAGGGTGCTTAGAACCAAACATGTATTTTCGTTTTGTATGATAGCCATCAAGGACATCCAAGGTGTTGATGGACATCTTCAACACCCATGGTTTTCCTGAGGTCATCTTGAGCAACCAAGATCGTGAACTCTGGAACAAGGTACGGACGTTATAGGTTATATTTTCTCATCAATGTTTATTTTTATTTATTTTTTTTACAATTGTTTTTTTTTTCCATGGTACATAATCAGACATTTAAATATCTTCTATAGTCAATACATATGCCTTTCCTGGGGTCACGTTAAGTGACCTCTGCTGCCAGGTAGGTACTGTTAAGTTGTATGACCGCCAGTGGTCATGACACCATCCCAGAGTTTCTCTCACAACTCATCTCGCTCTGATTTATTCCAGGGACCATACATTACCTCCCTTATCAACTCCAGTGACATAAAAAAAATTACAGACAGGTATCCATTATTTTCTGTATTTGCATGTGTATTTGAACATTTAATTTAAATTTAAATCTTTCAATAACTGTATTTTTACCAGAGGTGTGGACTCGAGTCACATGACTTGGACTCGAGTCACAAATATGATGACTTGCACCTCGACTTTGACTTTAACACCAATGACTCGTGACGACTTGGACTTGAGCCTTCTGACTCGACCAAGCCCAAATATTTAAAATTATGCTATTTAAAAAAGGATGCAGTGCATCAACTCTTCATTTAACGGATTACAGTTTGAATCGGACAGCAGCCAATCAAATTGTGCCAGCTGAGAAAAAGTTGTGCGTGGCAGTGCAGAGGAACGTCGGCGAGTGAATTCCGATGGAGCCCTTGGAAAGACGATACCCAAAATTATTATTTTTCAGATATAAAGAGGATGCTGTATCAACAAAAAACAGATTGCAACTTGCAAAACATGCGGGAAGAAAATTACAGACGGAGGCGCAACAATTGCCAACTTTGTTCGACATTTGAAGCTGCACAAAGAACAGTAAATCGTGGCTAATATAGCCGACAGCTATATAATTTATAACTTTACTCGTGTAGCATGTAGGCTGATGTAGTGTTAAATCAATGAGCCTCTACACAGTCAGTCAGTGCGGGAACGTGATCATTGCACCCAAGATTGAGCTACAACTGGCTAGGCAGTTGGTAGCCTAAATCCTGCCTGATGTTACTGCTGTTCCTAAAACCATTGACTTACGTTAGCATACTGTAACCACACAGAGAGTGTGTGTGCGTGTGTGTGTGTTAAGGTTGGGCGATTGTGTACAAGCCTACATCGCCCAATTGCGCCCCATAGCGATCCTCGATAGTCAATCACCATTGGGGTGGGGGGTGGTCTTTCTCATGGCTACCCGTGTATTTCCATGGAAATATAACGTCTATTTGTAAAGTTATATAAACATATAGATATTTTTGAAAGCATTCGTGATTTGCGTAAATGTAACATACTAAGTATTACTCTTGTTAAAAATATGAAATGGTTGAAGAGCACATTATGACTTGTTTACGACTTGAAACTCAAAGTTTAGGACTTGAGACTTGACTTGAGACTTGACTTGAGACTTGACGGTCTTGACTTGAGACTTGACTCGGACTTGCCTGTCTTGACTTGGGACTTGAGTTGGGACTTGAGTGCTAAGACTTGAGATTTACTTGTGACTTGTAAAACAATGACTTGGTCCCACTTCTGATTTTTACATACCTGATCTACCCATTCATTACCTGTGTGTTTACTTGTTTACATCTGCCTCCTTCCTACCTGTTCCGTTTACTCTGCTCCTGTTCTCCAGGACCTAGGGGTTCTGCCTAACACACAGACCGACCTGGTGTCCTCCATTACCAACCACACTCCATATGTTCATTATATCATCTACAGCTACATTCTTTGTCATGTTGTCATTATCTAACTTATAAGAAAGTTGTATTGCTCTATCATACTGGGCACATAATGTGATATACACAGATGAACTAAAACACTAGAACTGCAAACCCTCAGAACAAAGAGAGCAGCAGTGTCTGGACTTCGCAGTCTCCCTCTTTGAGTCCCCCTTCTGAGACCGGCTGCCTGTTGAGAACAAGTGACAGGCTGATCCTCCCACTCACACAGCATCCACCTCCTCTATTCCACCTCTTCTATTCCACACACCAGAATTCAGTATTTCAGTCTATGATTGCCATGTGAGTGTCTACAAAAAAATCTGTGAAAACAAATGAATGACAGGATCAAACTTTATATATTTAAATCTTCAATATTGCCAGGTTGGTTTTCACAGCTGTTTCACAAGGTGTTCATTATTGTAAATTGTAAGATATCCCTTGATGGTATTTGTTAGTTCAACATTATTCATTGTTGTATCCTAGGACCCACAATAGAAGCATGTATTCAACCATAAGGATGTGCTAATGAGGTATGCGAGAGATAAAAAAAAAAAAAAATCATAATAGAGAACAACTGAAATAATAGAATTTCATTGTAGATAACAGAAGGGCAGCTTTAAAAAAAAACATGCCAGTCAGACAAGCCGGTGTGTAAATCAAACTAATTTGCATGTGAATTGAGTGTAAATTAGCTGACTTTGTGATCTGTAAGGTAAGTACTATTAATGTGTCAAGCAGATTACAGATTCTTTGCTAAAACATGGATGAAAAACTTTTTGGGCAGGGGGACACTATTTGGCATGACAGGCCCAAGAGGCAAAACATTAGTAAAAAAATTTAAAACCAAGAGGCATTTTTTCTTATTTTTTATGACATTATTTGTTTTATTATTATAATGTCTTATCCAATCACAGGAGCCGCTCTCAGTGTTCAAAATACACCAAAGAGCACAATTTAGCCACAGTAGATCAATAATTAAAAAAATAACAGCGTATTTGGTTTTATCACAAGCACATACATTTGCCGAAATCAAGGAAACACCAACGTAAAGGGTCTTAACCCTTTGACGTGTACGTGACTGGAACAGTAGCAACAGAACATATGATGCAACCAACACGTCTAAACAGCATCGTCGTCGGAAAGGAATCGAAACACTGATGGAAAATAAAGGTCTTCACAACTTTACTTCTCAATTTTACCTTTTATTGTAAAAGATCAAATGGAAACTTCATCATCCAAGCATCACACAGAACACATCCACAGCCAAACTCATTCCATAAACCAGTCTAAATAACAGGCTGTGCTGACAAAAAAAAAAAACACAAGTTAGTGACCTAACAGCTAGACTTGTTTACAATGTACCACATCGATGGTGAGCACAAGGGAGAAATGTAATGTGATTTTGGAAAGGGATACATGTCCGCTAAACTAATAGCAGCGAAATTCTTTATGATGGCTGCCATGTTTGTTTATGTTTGACAGGCGAAAACTCCCTAATCCCAGAATGCCATTCACTATAAAACGCAAATAAACAAAGTCAAAGATGGCTGCGCCCATTGCCCGAATAAGATCAACTTAGTTTGGCCACTTTTCAAGATATTATAGATCTTCGACGTGCTTGTTACAGTGTATACAAGAACTGGAGCACATGACTTGACAAGTCGTTTACAGTTTTTGCCAAATCACATAGCAAAAAAATGTTTTAGCACCGCACAGTTTATCACCTCAAATACAAGCCTACTGCCTAGCCGTAGCGCGAAAGCTAAACATGGTTGCCATATTTGGGTGAAACCATTTTAGGGGGTTCTGTAGTTAGCAAGACTTAAAGTTTATACAAATGTAACCATGTGTGGGGAAGGAGATCAATAACTGGTCCACCCACATAACATTCAGCCCATAGATGACACCAAAGCATTAACCTAGATAATCCTGTCTGGCTCCATAGTTTATGATAACCCATTTATATGTACAACCTCACCTCACTCTTGCCATGGTCTCTGCACACAATATAGCTGATTACACACACACACCATTCAATCTGAACAATCCGTAGAAACTACCTCACTTTGTTGCTTAGTTGGATTGGATGAATCAGTGTTGTTTCCACGTAATTTCAACAAAATGATGTTGAACCAACGTGGAATAGACATTGAATTGGCATCTGTGCCCAGTGGGTTCGCTTTCCTTTGTTTTTTCTAGCTTCTTGACTCCATGGTAACAGATAATGTCTTAACTAACCTGCCAGTCGTTAATTTTCCTCTCATCCTCTCTGGCAATCTTCTCCTCTCTTCTCTCATTGTTTCCCGTCACACGAGTGTCCTTTGAAGCCAACGCCACAACAAAGGATGCTTTTTCTGTTTGAAGAAGCATAATGGGGGGGGGGGGGGGGTGTTAAATTCCTTGCAATTATCATAGCAATGGCTCCAACTTTCCTCGCAACTTCCATCCAACGACAAAAGACTTGCTTGAGGAAATAGTATAGAGTACAGTATACTCCCCTCACTTCAAAGACAAGACAGTTAGAACCAGAAGGGAGATCCAGAGGAAAGAGTTTTACAGTAGAACACCCAGGCTTTAGAAGAATTTTAGCATCAGAATGGATTCGGAATTCAGCAACCTCCCCAGTCTATTACCTTAGGGGAGGCCCCTCTATCTGAAACAACTTATTTTGTCAGTGCTTACATTTTATTTCACTGGCCGGCTGAGCCTCCCTCCTCTCACAATCTGATGTGAGATGGCTGAAAATCATTTGAGAAATGTGTCCGTTTTCTAACATATTCTGCTGATTCCCAGTTACGCTATGCAGGTTCTTCGATCTTCTACCGATATAAGTGCCACAGTGTTTTGGACTGTTGTGTTCCCCAATTGACTGCAGAGGACAGAAAGTAATTATTATATTATCCTTTAGAATGCAACATTGTGTTGTTGGTGGTTTTGGTTGTTTCAGCTATGATTGCTTTTTTTTGTGTGTGTGTGTGTGGGGGGGGGGGGGGGTTGGCTCTGTGGGGGTCATACTATGAAGCCATTTTTGGTCAAAGAATTTAGAAATGTTCCCACAACGTATATTGTATTTGAATAAAACAGTTTTATTACAGTTTTTTCCAACTGCTCACACACAAAATCTTTTCATGTCACACGATTTTTGAAACCTCTCACTCAAAATGCAAATACTACACACCAAATATTCAAAACCATAAGCTATTTCTCAGGCTTTGACTCGGTTGTCAATAGCATAAAACACCTTTTTCAAAACACTACACACAATTCTCTACCTAAAACACAAATATCTAACAGGAAGTGACTTGCTTTACTTTTCCAAACACAACTAATCAAAATGCTACACTTATTCACCAGGTCACACACACACTCCTCACATGTGCAAACACTAATATCTTAACTGATCACTGACCAAGCACTACTTTACTGTGGTATAGGCCTATAAATAGGTCAAAGGTCAGATTACCTGTTTTGAACAATGGATGCCAAAAATGGACAGAGAGCAAGAGGAGTAGGAGGGAGAGGAATAGGAAGAAGAGGACGAGGGCAAAGAAGAGAAGGAAGGAGAGCCATCTCTGACTTGTTGATCATGTGATCAACTACGGTTTGACCATGAGAGAGGCTGGACTGAGAGTCCAGCCCAACTTGAATTGATTTACAGTGGCGTCCATAATTCGAACCTTCAGAAATGAGAACAGGTATGCAACTATCTAATGACTATTTTAGCATTACAGTAATGTACTGTAAAATACCTATGACTGCATAGTATTGCATAAACATTTGTAACTCTAAGCCATCCATTTACTGCACTGCATTGAATGAATGAGGTTGGTTATCATGCTGTACTACATTTCTTTGTACATTGTTTACAGTTCCTATGCTGAACACATACTGTGTTTGAATTCTGTACAGAGTGGAAAGGCAAAGACATCATGGAGGACGAGGACGCTTGTTTACAGATGTACAAGAGACTGCAATTATAAATATGGTTTTGGCTAACAATGCAATTAGGATTCGAGAGATAAGAGAGCATATCTTGAATAATGACACCATATTTAACAACATCAATGCTGTAAGCCTGTCGACCATACAACGCATCCTCCAATGGCACCTAGTGACGATGAAACAACTTTACAAGGTGCCATTTGAGAGAAACTCTGACAGAGTCAAGAATATGTGACATGACTTTGTAGAGGTATGTATGCAACACTACTTCCAGTACTTCAGACATACCATATTTACTCATCTGTATATCCTTTTGTCTGTTACAGAGAGTATTGGAGCTGGATGCCCATGTAATTCGCCATCAATATATTTATGTGGATGAGGTTGGCTTCAACCTCACCAAAACCAGGCGCCGCGGAAGAAATGTAATGGGACAGAGGGCAATTACCAATGTCCCTGGACAGCGTGGGGGTAATATAACTACAGTGCCTTGCGAAAGTATTCGGCCCCCTTGAACTTTGCGACCTTTTGCCACATTTCAGGCTTCAAACATAAAGATATAACATTTTAATTTTTTGTGAAGAATCAACAACAAGTGGGACACAATCATGAAGTGGAACAACATTTATTGGATATTTCAAACTTTTTTAACAAATCAGAAACTGAAAAATTGGGCGTGCAAAATTATTCAGCCCCCTTAAGTTAAATACTTTGTAGCGCCACCTTTTGCTGCGATTACAGCTGTAAGTCGCTTGGGGTATGTCTCTATCAGTTTTGCACATCGAGAGACTGAAATTTGTTCTCATTCCTCCTTGCAAAACAGCTCAAGCTCAGTGAGGTTGGATGGAGAGCATTTGTGAACAGCAGTTTTCAGTTCTTTCCACAGATTCTCGATTGGATTCAGGTCTGGACTTTGACTTGGCCATTCTAACACCTCTGGATATGTTTATTTTTGAACCATTCCATTGTAGATTTTGCTTTATGTTTTGGATCATTGTCTTGTTGGAAGACAAATCTCCGTCCCAGTCTCAGGTCTTTTGCAGACTCCATCAGGTTTTCTTCCAGAATGGTCCTGTATTTGGCTCCATCCATCTTCCCATCAATTTTAACCATCTTCCCTGTCCCTGCTGAAGAAAAGCAGGCCCAAACCATGATGCTGCCACCACCATGTTTGACAGTGGGGATGGTGTGTTCAGCTGTGTTGCTTTTACGCCAAACATAACGTTTTGCATTGTTGCCAAAAAGTTCAATTTTGTTTTCATCTGACCAGAGCACCTTCTTCCACATGTTTGGTGTGTCTCCCAGGTGGCTTGTGGCAAACTTTAAACGACACTTTTTATGGATATCTTTAAGAAATGGCTTTCTTCTTGCCACTCTTCCATAAAGGCCAGATTTGTGCAATATACGACTGATTGTTGTCCTATGGACAGAGTCTCCCACCTCAGCTGTAGATCTCTGCAGTTCATCCAGAGTGATCATGGGCCTCTTGGCTGCATCTCTGATCAGTCTTCTCCTTGTATGAGCTGAAAGTTTAGAGGGACGGCCAGGTCTTGGTAGATTTGGAGTGGTCTGATACTCCTTCCATTTCAATATCATCGCTTGCACAGTGCTCCTTGGGATGTTTAAAGCTTGGGAAATCTTTTTGTATCCAAATCCGGCTTTAAACTTCTTCACAACAGTATCTCGGACCTGCCTGGTGTGTTCCTTGTTCTTCATGATGCTCTCTGCGCTTTTAACGGACCTCTGAGACTATCACAGTGCAGGTGCATTTATACGGAGACTTGATTACACACAGGTGGATTGTATTTATCATCATTAGTCATTTAGGTCAACATTGGATCATTCAGAGATCCTCACTGGACTTCTGGAGAGAGTTTGCTGCACTGAAAGTAAAGGGGCTGAATAATTTTGCACGCCCAATTTTTCAGTTTTTGATTTGTTAAAAAAGTTTGAAATATCC
This sequence comes from Oncorhynchus mykiss, assembly GCF_013265735.2. Taxonomy (NCBI): domain Eukaryota; kingdom Metazoa; phylum Chordata; class Actinopteri; order Salmoniformes; family Salmonidae; genus Oncorhynchus; species Oncorhynchus mykiss. Next base: position 35,197,635 of record NC_048572.1, read on the forward strand.
AATAAATGTCGTTCCACTTCATGATTGTGTCCCACTTGTTGTTGATTCTTCACAAAAAATACAGTTTTATATCTTTATGTTTGAAGCCTGAAATGTGGCAAAAGGTCGCAAAGTTCAAGGGGGCCGAATACTTTCGCAAGGCACTGTATGTGTGCTGCAATCACTCAAAACGGGGTCCTCCATCACAATGCCACACTGGGTCCGTACAACACAGACCATATGCTCACTTTTCTGGATGCAATTTACACAATGCTTGTCCCTGATCCAGATCAGGAGCCTGCTAGATTTGTGGTTTTATGGGACAATGTTAGTTTTCACCGGGCTGTTCTGGTCCAAAACAATTGTGTTCTTTACTGTATTCTAAAGAATATACTTTGGGTTTACATATGTTTATGGTTTTGTTATATGCTACTGTATACAACAGTAATGTTTGGGCTAATAAATATTTTCTGTTTCTACATTGCATTGGTGTTTACTTGTTTCCCCTCTCAGCAGATTGCTTTCACTGTAGAACATTGTATTGAAATGTAGATATAAGCCTATGAAAGACCAATGAGCTTTAGAACAACAGTGTTTACATGGTATATCCAAAAATGTACTATTATGAAAGCAGTGTTGGCCATTTGATGCAAATGCTTCCTTCTGACATGTGTTTATGGCATTTTGAAGGAGATTTTGCATTTTGTGTGTGCAGTTTTTGGGAATTGTGTGTAGAGTTTTGAAAACGTGTGTGAGTGGTTGGAAAAAACTGTAAACAACTTTAAAGTGATAAATTGCACGTCCACCTATCAAATCTGCACTGTATCCACAATGTAAGATAACCTTTGTTTATCTGAACTCATATTGCAGTTCAACCATCTTATTATTCACGGTGTTATTCTCAAGCCCCTGTGCTTAAACATTCCTACGTGTTGTGTTGTGGGACTAGAGTGTGGCTCTCTGTACTTCACAGCGACTGAGGTTCCAGTCATAGCCTGAAACACACCGACACCTGGGGAGGAGGTGCTGCCACAAAAGGACCTCCGATAGCTGAGACAGTGTCACGTCGCAGGCTAGGTGAGACACGGCTGGCTGGAAACAGAAGATGTGTTGTGGAAAATGTTGCCAGATGCATGATGTAAAAAACACACACGATACACACTGTTGAGACACCTCTCTGAGGATGGTGTGTGTGTGTGTGTGTGTATATGTGTGTGTGTGTGTGTGTGTGTGTGTGTGTGTGTGTGTGTGTGTGCGCGCGCCCGTACGTCTTTCTGTCTACAGTAGATATTTATCTGTAAAAACTATAGCCAACCACCGACTCCTCTGCTATTAACTCCCTCTAACTTTGCATTTACCCTCCAACTTTGTCCAAATGTATTATCTTTATATTGTCTGTCTGCTAAACACAGTCAAGTGTACATTTTTAATTGTGTGCTGGGCTCTGTTGTGTTGTGGTGCTGGGTCCCTAGGTTGATGAGGATATATATATTGGGTTGGTTGAGAGTGAGACTGGGGCCACGCTGCCTCCAGGGCCAATCAATAAGGATGAAGTGTAAATACTGCGTCATGTGGACACAGACAGAGGGGATCCATTTCAGTGTAACGGAGGTGGTAAGCTGAACCAGACTGCTATCACAAAAGGGACCATTCACTTCAGACGTGAAGACTTGTTAGCTGCCCGGGAAAATACCAAGGAATTTGCTCAGCGGGCTAATGCAGTATTGTGGTACACAGACAACCCAGTCGATCACGAGAGCTGGTTCACTTACAAGGAAAGGAAGCCTCTTTAGAATATTGAGATTCAACCCATGCCTCCAATGGCACTGTCATTCACTATTCCCCATTTCATGAAATGACTGACAATAACCTTAGTATTGTTCCTCTATTTTTGGGGTGAAATTCTGAGAGGTTCACAGCAGTAGCGGCGTGTGGGTAAAATCACTGGGGAAGCAAAGCCAGAAAAAAGCCATATTACAAACTATGCTGTGATAATTGTGTTGTTTGCTCTATAACCCATTCGTTCATATGCCACCGTGATATAAAATGAGGCAGAGACAAGAAAAAGACAACAGTCACACAGTGGTGGAATAATTTCAACCACACGTGCGTTTGTTTCATCACAAAACCGGAGAGCAACATCTGTCCGGTGAAGTGATAATGCCCGAGAAGCCAGTGTGTTTTGAGGACATTATCACTTTTATACAACGGGTTAACAACATATTAAAATAATGACTGACGTATTTGAATTAAAAACGTTATTTGGATGAATTTATTCATACTATTTCAGCCTTCCACAAGATATAGTCCTGACACAAATCAAGGGTTGCTACCCATGCCGGCTGATCGTTCGTTCTATCGGTTCGGTTGCCAGAGACACGACCCAGTCGTTCAGTCTTTTTGTTCTGTATCTATGGACGCGACCGATTCATTCGTTCTAAACGTTCTGTTGCCATGCTGGCTGGCAAAATTCTTATACCTCACTTGCTAGCTAGCCAACTACGGCTAACTTACATCCACATCAAAAAGTGCAGCCAGAATAACAGTAAAGTATACGGATTTGCATTTGTTTAAGCTGTTTTCTAGTGACATTTATTTGGATACACCCATATCAATGAGCTAATGACACGCGATTTCGCCTGGCATAAAATATGTGCTCACTCATCAGGACACTGTTGTTCAGAGGAACTTGCCAACAACACAGCTAACACAATTACTTTGAACTTAAGCTGGAAAGACTGCAAACTAGCCGCACTTCGTTTCGTTTTACCTTTTTTACATTGACATTTCTTTGTATATATCCATAAAAACGATGCCAGCTGATTCATGATTTAGACTGGCAGAGAAACGCTGCCTGCCTACCTGCCTCGTCCCGACTCCCGACACGTTCGTTATTATGGGACAGCTGGAGATCGAATTTGAATATTGAAACAATGTTGAAAATGTCGGAGAGCGAGACAGCAAGGTTTATACAAATCTCCTCTGTTGAAAACAACATGTTAGTCTAAAGGAAATGTAAGATAATGTCTAGATGCTTTTTATAGTGGATATTTGTTTATAAATTGCCTGGCTGGGCTGATGAGGCAGTGGCTTGTGCAGTCAGATGGAACAGAGTAAATAGGGATTTTAACATCATAGATTTAGCTGGTGGTAACTTGTGGAATAGACACCGGCTAGAATGCGGTTTTAACCAATCAGCATTCAGGATTAGACCAACCCGTTGTATAAAAAGCAAATATTGCATGTAACAAACAGTTACATGACCTACATGGTCAAGCAAGTTAACAGTTTACTAAACAACTACTGATTTAGAGCCATGAATAATTACCGCAAGTAAGCACAAAGCAAACAGGAGAACTGCCTCCTCTATTTCAGCACCATTTCAATTTACACATTTAAACATCATTAAATCAACTAGGCTATAAATACTTAGTCGAATACAGGACTGTAATACTTATTTTCCAACATAATTTGCAAATAAATTCATTAAAAATCCTACAATGTGATTTTCTGGATTTTCTTTTTCTCATTTTGTCTGTCATAGTTGAAGTGTACCTATGATGAAGGAATATCAGCGGAATATCATCTGCAGACAGCAAGAGTGTGCAGCTCTCAACTGGTTTTGGCATGGAGCAGCTCATAGAAGATTGACATCAGTAGCCGGTAGGTTGGAAAGACATTTAAATGTATAATATCTACCAGTAAACGCTAACTAAGTCATCAATGGGTATGCAAACCAGGTATTGTACAAATGTAGTCTGAAGTGTTGGTTTGTATGTTATTTGTGATGTGCAATTGTCGTCATGCGCTGTTTGCATCAGGGGAGTAGACATGGATGGGCCTGGGTGGACAGAGGCCCACCCACTGGTGTCACGCACTGACCTTAGAGAGCCTTTTTATTTCTCTATTTGGTTAGGTCAGGGTGTGATTTGGGGGGGCCTTCTAGTTTGTTTATTTCGTTGTTGGCCGAGTATGGTTCCCAATCAGAGGCAGCTGTCTATCGTTGTCTCTGATTAGGGATCATACTTAGGCAGCCCTTTTTCCCACCTTCGGTTGTGGGATCTTGTTTGTGTGTAGTTGCTTTCTGCACTGCATATAGCTTTACGTTCATTTAGCATTTTGTTATTTTTTGGTGTCATTTAAAATAAAAGTATAATGTACGCCTACCACGCTGCACCTTGGTCTCATTCCAACAACGGACGTAACAACTGCAGAGCCAGGCCCTGACAGGTCCATCCAAACAGATTGATGTGGTTTAAGCATTGTTGTAGACTTGTCGTTGTTTTTTTTATTAAGAATCTGAAAAAAACATTTTTAAAAAGATGTGTGAAAAATCCTGTTATCCTAAGGTGCCTTTCATTCGCTGAGCGGGCTGTTTGGGAACTTTTTGGCAAATTTAGAGTATATCCACTTCTCCAGGTACCACTACACCACTGCATAGGGCCGATGGAAAGACAGCAGTCACACACAGCATGATGTTAAAGGATAAGCAGTCCATAAACTCAGACATAATAAGCCAGTAGATCCCAATCGTAATAATGCAAAAACACAGCCATTAAATATTTCTCAATCGAAATGTATTACTTACTTCCCATTGCAAAAAAACATTTGACGTTGAGCACACAAAGTAACTGGTGACCTAAAGTTTAAAGTGGAGCTGACAACGTTTTAACTACATTGCATACATGAAACAAACACAATCATAATATCAGTCCAAAATATCCAATTCCCGATTGTTAATTGTTAACAGTTAACACCCGCTGCCTGCTAATTATTTATAGGCTATGTTTCAACTTGTCAATTTCAAATTATATTTGTTAAAAGTTATATTTTCTAACATTAGTTTGAATTGAGGTGTGTTCCGCCTCCTCATTAATTCACATAGAAGTAGCCCATTTCAGCGTTGCGGACAATTTATGTTTGAGACTTTACTGAGCCGGACGAACTTCTCTCCTCAAACTTCTCTCTTCGAGGAGAGCCCACGCACTTCACCAATATTTGCGCAGATCAAGTATGCAGATATTTGTGTAGTCTTGCATGAATTTGAATATTTTCTGGCTGGTGCTCGCATTGCCTTCCTTGTTGTTTTGCTCATAAATAATAACTTTGGACATGTTTGCGTTCCTATCAAAGTAAGTTCCTTATTTTCTGTATATCGTGTTGTCATTTTTACTGTGGGCGCATACAGTATGTATGTATGGAGCATAATGTATTTACAGTTTTATTAATGTTTTCAAGTACTGGTGACAAATAATGCTTTCCAATTATTGCATAGATTGTAATGGACACCTATGATGTGGGTAAAATACTTTGTTGAAGGTTGTACTAATTATAATGAGCTAATGCTAAGCAATTTGCCAGCTATGTGTATGTGTGGTGCCATGTTTGTTGACATTATACAATGCATTATTTTTGTCATGTAAACATATGTCAGACCAAAGATGTTATAATGAGGTGAAGGAATGGTTCACTCATCTTTCAGATAAACTTCCAGAAGTGAATGAAGGGACGTGAATGATTGTAGACGACACACACCCTTCAACATGTATACTACAAACAGACTCATCTTGTCTACCAAACTCATCTTGTCTCCTCTTATTATCTTTGGTTGACACGAAAAAACAAAGATGGCGGCGCACACAAACTACCCATTGTCGGATTACTTTCGATTTCTAGAAAGTGTTCTACTCAGTCAATGGTGAGCTCACTCGTGATGTGATTAATTATAAATAGTCATTTCTATTAGCTAATTCATATTGTAGTTTCTGTCAGCCAAGAGTTATAAAAATATGACCGCTTGTGTCATGTCAATCTTTCCTCAGTTAGAGCTAGGACAAATGTAGCCTACATTTACCAGTTTGGATGATTCTGTTATAAAGTAGCTACTTCTGTGAATGTCTGAACACTGCATCCAATAATAAACTGGTCAAATTCTGGACATAATATCTCGATATACTATCCGTCATCCATCAAATCATTTGCTCCTATTTCAGTCTCATTCTGAATGTCGTAATATCCTATAAATCTGCACGAACCCTACTCTCCATGATGAATCAGCTTCCACAAATTGGCCTAATTATTTATTTACTAATGAAATAATCCCACAGAAGTACATTAACACACACACAGTATAGTACTGAATATTAACATGATGCAATGAAAAGTCTCTAGTGGACTAACCCGATATGGCTGCTGGTTACACTATGAAAGGGTTGGGGAACAAAAGAGCGGAAGGAGAGGCAAAGGAATTCAACTACCGTACACACAGTTGAATAATACGCATATCATAATTATGGATATTTAGCACCATAACAACCACTCATTTGGATTTAGAAATGCAATGTACATATTTACGCTTGTAGGTCTTTGCCGTCTCCTCTGTTGAAATCACCCTGTCCGTCTGTAGGGAGTAATTCCACAGAAATTCTCTGGTTGTTTAGGTCTCAGGATATTCGTTAGACTGGATCCTTCAGACATTCCAATGGTCATTCTGATGGGATCTCTGTTGTGTCTTTTGTAGTTGTAGTAGGTTTCATTTGTTCTGGAAGTGTCTGTTAGATGGATACAGCAGACGTACCAATGGTCATTTGAAAAGATCTTCCTTGTGTCTTTTGTCAAAGTTCTAGATTACTTTACATGCAGAGTTGCAGGCTCATAACTACACTCATTTAGTTTCAGAGGGTCTTGTAGTTTTAGAACCATTTGTCACATTCAGCTCACTCTGTACGTTGCTGGTCTTTAGTTTTAAACCATTTCTCAGCCATGTAGCCACCGCTCCACGCTGTCTGGTCTGGTGGTTTTAAACCATTTTACACGCCAAAATCACATTTCATCTTCTTACAAATAGTTAAATATTTAATCATATTAGAAGAACAACATTTAGAGGGATTCTTTTCCCTCTCCATAATGCAGTGCAGAGAGAGATGAAGTTTACGACCGGTTGTTAAATTCCTAGGACCGGAAGTAGCTAGCTAGCGAGCTAGCCAACTTTAGCCAGTTAGCTTGGGTGCTTGGTAGGACAAGCATGCATTGGCAGGCAAGTGGCAGAACAGCAAGGCTACAATTCCCCATTGTTTGTCAGTGCAATTTTGACGGCCAACTAGCTGAAAAAGTTTGAGAGGGTTAATTTAATGTTCCTTCGTTAGATTTTAGCTCATTTCACTCTGGCTAGCATTAGTTGTTGATCTTGTTGTTGTTCAAGTGCGTAACTGAGGGAGAGAGAGCCTACCTTTTTATGTTTTTTTGATCAATAGGACTGTAAAGTTCCCAAATATAAGAGGACTCCCATGGTGTTTACATATTTGCAGAAATTCATTCAGGTGTATTTTGTGGCTTTTGGTGAATGCGTTCTAATGATCTAAAGTCGCGCTGTTGCAACTGACTGTAAACGCTGTCGTGGAAATTTCCTCTATTTACCAAATCATGGGAGCAAACCACAACACAAGTCAGAGTTAGTTATCAAAGTCCATCTTTAATTATATGAGCTTTATCACAACCCTGTGACTCTCAGATCGATTCAGTGTCTATCAATGAATTCTCTGAGAGCCCCTTCCACATTTCAAATGAGGTCCTTTATAGCAAAGACACACACAGGATAAGACAGCATCGGCATAATTCATCGTTCAGCTTTGTCTCCTTACTCAAACCCCAGAACCATAAACCAATCCTCCATATCAACAGGCATATATCAAATTGTCATTTAGATACAACCAACTCTAAATACAACCAATCCTGGACAAACTCACGGAGAGGATAGAATGATTCCAGACACTGCCATCGTCCTTTCCCCGATGGGAAAAGTAAGGAGTGACTAGCACAGACACAGTGGAGCAAAAGATATGTTTACACATGATGATACTTTGACCTCTCCCCTCTCTGCGGCCCATGCAACTTAGTCTTGACATAGAACAGATACTGCAACCCTGACACAGTATTATACAAAAATAACTTTCTTGATGAGAAGTAATTTACAAACATATGATGAATATAAAACATCTCACATATATTACCAACAAATTCTGATTATTCCACGACATTCCCCTCTCAAGGGACTCAGTCCCTTCTGAAAAATCAGAATATTAATTACATACTCAATATTTAAAAATTCAAATCCCCTCAATGTCAAATACCTTAGCTTATATGTAAGCTTTCTCCCTTCTGGAACTAAGTTTACAACCTTTATTCTTTATTTTATTCTTTATTCTTCAAACTTGCACATGTTTAATAACACAGAATAGAAATATACTCAGGAATAGAGAATAGGGCATTGAAATCATTCATATTCCAAATCATAAGTAACAACCCAACTATTTATCAAACCAATATTTAGAATAGCACTCCTCAGTGATTCAAATTTGTCTTATCACTCAAAGTAAAAACCTCAATTTAACACACATCAATATTAGCAGATGTACTTACATTCAGTATAATTATCCCATAATTCTACTATTAACTTTTTTAATCATGATTATAATACAGAACAGTATCTCTTAACTTTTTAATCATGATTATAATACAGATCAATATCTCAATGCATTCTTAATCTAAATTATTACAATTTACATGGTGTAGACCTCTTCAATCAACCTGATACCACAAAAGTATAAACAATTTTAATGGCACAGTTTGATTGACCCCCCCCCCCCCCCCCCCCCCCCCCCCCTCCCTCTCAGGCACGGCATCTTCTGGCATCTTCGTTTTTCTTCAGATAGCTTTACAGTTCAAAGTGGACGGCCCATGATAATGTCCAAATTTCAATGTCTCATCTTTACCACTCATGTCTTGTCCATTCGTCAACCAATATACCAGCGTCATAAGAAAATGTTAGAACAGATCTTTCTCCATGATCACTTCAAGTGGACTCTCACAGTATGAGAGAACCATGAAAGAAAAGCAGTTGATAGCTTAGATCTGATACTGTGCACCAATTTCTGGCTTGGTTCTTTTCTCTCGGTAGAAGTGGTTTGGAAAGCCTCCTTCAACGCCTTTGTCACTCTTCTTCAGCCAGTTAGAGGGGGTTTTGAGGTACACACACCATTTGGTCCAAATTATCTCTTCCATGCATTAAGATACCGTCTGATGTCACTTTTCATGATAACCTCGAAAGAACAGATCAGAACAACAGTTTAGTTCAGTTCAGTTCATTAACTACATGATAAATTATTACTTTTACCAATTATTCTTAACACACATATCTAAACATATTTCACAGAGAATATCAAAACATTCTATTGAAACTATTCTTTCAAATTGGTTTATACTCCCCATCTCACTGTCAACTCCATCGTAGAGCCAAGGATCAAGAAATTAGACCTATATCTCTCGGGAATAGAACAAAACAAACACAACAATACAATGCACTCAACAATACAATACACTCAACAATACAATACACTCATTCTCATATAACTTAAGTTGTATAACTTCAATTCAAACCCTCAAAAAACTGAATCCTCCCCCATGTTTTACATACATCTCTCCGTATGAGAGTAATGTAAAACAAAATTTCAGCTAACCTAATCAAATTAAAATCACTAAACTGAAAAAAAACTCCACAAAGAAAAATTATTTAACCCCTATGGTCATAGGAAAATAGACTTAAAGCAGCATACCCTTAGTTAAAAGCAATGCCCTTCACAGTGGTCCAAATTACAAATATGGCTAAGAAACATATTTACAAATTACACAAATTATTTTGAAAGCAGTATTACAAATGACCATACATTTATTATCCAAATGGCTTTCCAATGCGGGTGATCAAGCCACAACGGAAAGTCATCAGAAGGTCATAGGTCATACAAAACCCTTCAAAGCAGTGCTTCACTATATAAAACAATTTGCAAACAATAATCAACTAGTTCCAAACATTTTTGTATCTCCATGTTCCCAGAACATTCCTTTATCAAAAGAATTTGCGTGTGTAATGAAAAGTCAGAAAATAAAAACTCATTAAAATCCCAATGTGGTGAGTGCCCCTTTCAATGTGGTAATTTATGGCCTCAATTTCACTCACTCTCCCCAAGAGTATAGTCCCTGGAAACATTCCAGAGAGAGACAGTGAAATATCAATTTTCCCGGAGAAAACACAAAAACACTTAGTATTCATTACACTACATCGATTCAGAAACTCAAACGTGAACTATAAACCAAACCTAATGATAATTCCACTGTACCTCAAATCATTAATCATAAGTTTTAATCAAATCAATGTATATGCATGATACAATGTTTAATTGACTTAAATCAACTCCTAAAAAACATTTTAATCAGCAACCTAATAATTTCAATCTGTTGATATAAATGTATTAAAAACCAATCCTGATTTTTTTTTTTAACAAATCTAAAATCCTTCAAAAGTCGGTGCTGTCTCATCATCGTAAAAATACAAATAAACGTATTTGAATAAACGTACTGATATCCACAAAGGTCAATACTGTTCAGCACATCCATTAATGATCTTCCTTTAGTCTGTACAGGGTCTGAAGTTCCAATGTATGCAGATGATACAGTGATAAATTCATGCAAATAACAAACTACACAAGAACTCACTACTATAATGATTCAGATGACAAAATTGCTCAGAGACTCATGTTTACATCTCAATAAAATAAAATACAGTCTGCATGTTCCTCAAAAAACAACTATTACTAAAAAGCTCCTGGTGGTATCTGATTTTAAGTGCCAAGGCATCATACTTGATTCCAACCTTTCTTTTAAAAAGCAAATGATAAAGGAACTCAAATACAAAATTCAACCTAGCTAATTTCCCAAAACATGAAATTGTTTTGACTATTGCGGTAACAACACTATAATTAAAATATATGATACTCCCCCACTTAACATACTAGTTTAGTCTTTGGCCCAATCTTGCTTTTCAACATTCATACCCATTCAGTCTTCTGTCAACAGGTTCTCATACTATTCAATCCAGCAATCACCTTTATTGACCTGACATTGTTCCACATAATGGAAACATACTATAATGTTAGACTACATGAACTTTCCTGCTCAAATTTACTGGTGTTACTTAAACAATCAAAACAAGAATCAATAACCATCAGAATCTTATTCTTACGATGTTTTATGATTCAGACATCCAGTCTCCCACAAATCTATGATGCCCACCTAGCGAATAAGCTGCTAGAAATACAGAAAAAAATGTACCTGAACAACGGTCAAAACAATTAGAGTAAGGTTATTGTATATTCAAACTAATAACGCACATTTTCGTTATTCTGCAACAATCTACCTGCCTCCAGCAACTTTCCCTAACAATGAGTAGTCAACACAGTAACTAACTCTCTTCCATACTTTCAACTCAACTTTCCTATTTATTTTTCTCATTGGGCAAAAATATATAACCCCTCTCATTTCAACGTTTTTTCCTTAGCTCTATCGTAAGATTAAAAACCCCAACGTTGTAACTTCCTCTTCTCTTTGCTCTCCACACATGAAATGTATCCTATTTCTTTAAAAATAACACACAGCGCCAAAATTATAACATGCGTCAGTCAATCTATAAGAATGAAAAACATTTCGGTATTCACTTCCTATCGCTATTCTTTCCCCGCTATTATTCAGAATGTCTTTAACTTAGGTAACTGTCTTCTCTATTGATACAGTAATTTAAATACGACCCAATTCTCAATGCATTAATCCAGCAGATAATTTAGTGAACAGACATCGCCTTGCATCAGAATTCGCTTCGTTATTAATTTAAGTTGAATTAGTCTATCAATTTAACCTAAACAAATCTATTGAACACGTCCAATTTATCTCTTTTACAAACACTAGCGACCATAACTTTCCAGGCAAAACATACAAATAGATTATTTACAATCAAAAACTCTGAATTCAGCCAGCGCCATGACTGGGAATGGAACCCCGGGCCTCCCGTGTTGCAGGCGAGAATTCTACCACTGAACCACCAATGCTATTGTGCAAAATTAAGATTCTCCGCATATAAACCCCATTTACAAAGTAAAATCAAAACACGTCACTATCGGTAATTCCCAGAAGAATAATAGCCCAATTTTAATAGTATAAACGTTACTCCAGCTATGATTCTCAAATTCCAAATGAATAAATTAGCAATCAAAGAAAAAAATCGACAGTTAATGACTAGGAAACCGATATTGCGCCTTTTAATAAAAATAGATTATGTTTACTTATGCAATGTCAAAAATAGATTATGTTTACTTTTGCAACGTCTTTCAATTACTTTACCACATCACATTAATCACGCAATGATAATTAGTTTGATGGAAAACCTTAGGCTTTGTACGACATTATAAATTACATAGAGAATCCCTCGAATTCTCTTTAACTCTATGGAAAACAGTTTATTCAATAAATCCCGCAACTTCTCTCATACTGGGAAGAAAAATTATGACATGTTCAGACCTTAAGGGCAGTTAAATTTCAAATGTTTCACCCAGACGGAGATAATCCAATATGCGTTCTATAGTTACATCGTTAGGGTAAGATAACCAAAAGTGGACACACTCTAATCAGTTTCTAGAGCTCAATTTCCCAGATTTTGTAGATTATTTTAATAGTGCTTAAAAACGTCATCCTTATCAAATTATCCATTTAAGATATCAACTCAAAACCTACGTACGTCTACGAATGGGTGGTTTAAATTGTATCTAATGATTCTCCGCATTACTTTATCAAATCTCTAGTAATTGATTATACACACATACAATTCATCATAATTTCAAATAATTCACAGAATCCATATAAAACTTAAGAAATCTTAGGTACTCACACAGAACTTTCAGGATCATCCACACAGGATTGGTCAGATGTTTATATAGAACTTCAGAAAAAAGGTTTGCCCACACAGAGTCAACCCTACCCCGCTCACACAGTACGGTCCGACAACTATTACCTAGTGATCCCATAAGAAAATACTCACACAGAGTAACCCAGGGCATACCAGGCTAGCACATTTAAAATAATTGGAATTCACCACATCTGAGGGTCACTTAGACAAATCACACAGACGCACAGAATGAGGTCCTTCTTCCAATAGGGCTTCACCAAGTGGCGTGTTTCACCTAGAACACACAGACCCCCTGGCCCATCACCCCGACAGACGACCTCACCAAATCCCCACTGTGATCAATTCAGTGTCAGGAGGGCTCTTGGTCACTGGCAACCGGACAGTGCAGAGTATCTTTTGAGTCCACAAAACCCCCAGATTACTCTCCTCTGACTCGGCCCTGCTTACGCCGCCAAGGTGCCTTCCTTACAAAGGAATTCGCGCTCAGAGTATACGTAACAGGCATAATTTTAAAAACTCGACTTCAAATCTGTGTGTGGTTCGCTCACCTTTTTCTTTAAAAAAAACTCAGTTCGAGATGTGGTATCCACTCGGCTCGCTTCCTCTTAGATCAAAGGTTGGTCCATCTGCTTCGTTCCCGAAGTGTGGTTCTCCCTGAGATCCCAAGTTTAGGGGATCCCTTGTGCACAATTTATTTACCTAGATCGTAGGAACGGTCACCGAGTGAAGATTCACATCCCATCCTCGTCGCCAAATGTCGTGGAAATTTCCTCTATTTACCAAATCATGGGAGCAAACCACAACACAAGTCAGAGTTAGTTATCAAAGTCCATCTTTAATTATATGAGCTTTATCACAACCCTGTGACTCTCAGATCGATTCAGTGTCTATCAATGAATTCTCTGAGAGCCCCTTCCACATTTCAAATGAGGTCCTTTATAGCAAAGACACACACAGGATAAGACAGCATCGGCATAATTCATCGTTCAGCTTTGTCTCCTTACTCAAACCACAGAACCATAAACCAATCCTCCATATCAACAGGCATATATCAAATTGTCATTTAGATACAACCAACTCTAAATACAACCAATCCTGGACAAACTCACGGAGAGGATAGTATGATTCCAGACACTGCCATCCTCCTTTCCCTGATGGGAAAAGTAAGGAGTGACTAGCACAGACACAGTGGAGCAAAAGATATGTTTACACATGATGATACTGTGACCTCTCCCCTCTCTGCGGCCCATGCAACTTAGTCTTGACATAGAATAGATACTGCAACCCTGCCACAGTATTATACAAAAATAACATTCTTGATGAGAAGTAATTTACAAACATATGATGAATATAAAACAACAAAATATGTTACCAACAAATTCGGATTATTCCACGACAACGCACAGTCCAGTTCAAAGTGAATGATGGCAGGGCCAGTAGGCAATGCCTACTGTAGCTTTGATTGGCTATAGAGCACCGGTCTATGTAGACAGATGTTTTTATTTGGCTTTATTTACTGCAATGTCTGTTAATTGTGCAAATGCTTGACCGCTTCCCACTATATTGCTATAACATTTTCACAAATGCTTTAGTGTACATAATTCCCAAACATTCTAAGAATTTATGAATACGTTAAAATGACCATATCTAAGTGGTTGTTGTCATATTATTATCATATTACCATGAGACTTCCGGCGCTGAGAGAGATGGCCGCCTCGCTTCACGTTCCTAGGAAACTATGCAGTTTTTAGTTTTTTTATGTGTTATTTCTTACATTGGTACCCCAGGTCATCTTAGGTTTCATTACATACAGTCGGGAAGAACTACAGAATATAAGAGCAACGTCAACTCCCCATCAGTATGACCAGGAATATGACTTTCCCGGGGCGGATCCTGTGTTCTGCCTTTCACCCAGGACAACGGATTGGATCCCAGCCTGCGACTCAAAACAAAGACTTCGTAAAAGAGGGAAATGAAGCGGTCTTCTGGTCAGGCTCCGGAGACGGGCACATCGCGCACCACTCCCTAGCATACTTCTCGCCTATGTCCAGTCTCTTGACAACAAGGTTGATGAAATCCGATTATAATCACAGCCGTATATATTCCCCCCCAAGCAGACACATCGATGGCTCTGAACAAACTTTATTTGACTCTTTGCAAACTGGAAACCACCTATCCTGAGGCTACATTCATTGTAGCTGGGGATTTTAACAAGGCTAATCTGAAAACAAGACTCCCTAAATTGTATCAGCATATCGATTGCGCAACCAGGGCTGGTAAAACCTTGGATCATTGCTATTCTAACTTCCGCGACGCATATAAGGCCCTTCCCCGCCCTCCTTTCGGAAAAGCTGACCACGACTTCATTTTGTTGCTCCCTGCCTACAGACAGAAACTAAAACAAGAAGCTCCCGCGCTGAGGTCTGTTCATCGCTGGTCCGACCAATCTGATTCCACGCTCCAAGACTGCTTCCATCACGCGGACTGGAAAATGTTCCGCATTGCGGCGAACAACAACATTGACGAATACGCTGATTCGGTGTGCGAGTTCATTAGAACGTGCATTGAAGATGTCGTTCCCATAGCAACGGTTAAAACATTACCAAACCAGAAACCGTGGATTGATGGCAGCATTCGCGTGAAACTGAAAGCGCGAACCACTGCTTTTAATCAGGGCAAGGTGACCGGAAACATGACCGAATACAAACAGTGTAACTATTCCCTCCGCAAGGCAATCAAACAAGCTAAGCGTCTATAGAGACAAAGTAGAGTCGCAATTCAACGGCTCAGACACAAGAGGTATGTGGCAGGGTCTACAGTCAATCACGGATTACAAAAAGAAAACCAGCCCTGTCACAGACCAGGATGTCTTGCTCCCAGGCAGACTAAATAACTTTTTTGCCCGCTTTGAAGACAATACAGTGCCACTGACACGGCCTACTACCAAAACATGCAGACTCTCCTTCACTGCAGCCGACGTGAGTAAAACATATAAACGTATTAACCCTCGCAAGGCTGCAGGCCCAGACGGCATCCCCAGCCGCGCCCTCAGAGCATGCGCAGACCAGCTGGCTGGTGTGTTTACGGACATATTCAATCAATCCTTATCCCAGTCTGCTGTTCCCAAATGCTTCAAGAGGGCCACCATTGTTCCTGTTCCCAAGAAAGCTAAGGTAACTGAGCTAAACGACTACCGCCCCGTAGCACTCACTTCCGTCATCATGAAGTGCTGTGAGAGAATAGTCAAGGACCATATCACCTCCACCCTACCTGACACCCTAGACCCACTCCAATTTGCTTACCGCCCAAATAGGTCCACAGACGATGCAATCTCAACCACACTGCACACTGCCCTAACCCATCTGGACAAGAGGAATACCTATGTGAGAATGCTGTTCATCGACTACAGCTCAGCATTTAACACCATAGTACCCTCCAAACTCGTCATCAAGCTCGAGACCCTGGGTCTTGACCCCGCCCTGTGCAACTGGGTACTGGACTTCCTGACGGGCCGCCCCCAGGTGGTGAGGGTAGGTAATAACATCTCCACCCCGCTGATCCTCAACACTGGGGCCCCACAAGGGTGTGTTCTAAGCCCTCTCTTGTACTCCTTGTTCACCCACGACTGCGTTGCCACGCAGGCCTCCAACTCAATCATCAAGTTTGCGGATGACACAACAGTGGTAGGCTTGATTACCAACAACGACGAGACGGCCTACAGGTAGGAGGTGAGGGCCCTCGGAGTGTGGTGTCAGGAAAATAACCTCACACTCAACGTCAACAAAAGTAAGGAGATGATTATGGACTTCAGGAAACAGCAGAGGGAGCACCGCCCTATCCACATCGATGGGACAGTAGTGGAGAGGGTAGTAAGTTTTAAGTTCCTCGGTGTACACATCACAGACAAACTGAATTGGTCCACCCACACAGACTGCATCTTTATGTAATACATGTATCACTAGCCACTTTAACTATGCCACTTTGTTTACATACTCATCTCATATGTATGTACTGTACTCGATACCATCTACTGTATCTTGCCTATGCCGTTCTGTACCATCACTTATTCATATATCTTTATGTACATGTTCTTTATCCCTTCACACTTGTGTGTATAAGGTAGTAGTTTTGGAATTGTTAGGTTAGATTACTTGTTGGTTATTACTGCATTGTCGGAACTAGAAGCACAAGCATTTCGCTACACTCGCATTAACATCTGCTAACCATGTGTATGTGACAAATAAATTTGATTTGATTTGATTTTATTACGTGTCATGTTCTTCCTGGGGTGTTTATGAAAAGATTTTAGCAAGATTTCAGTTCCACTTTAAATGCAACAATGTTTGACACACAAAAGTTATTTTCAAAGAGATGGCTAACAGCAGCAAGTGCGCTGCAATAAAAAAAACACAGTTCCACTCCCCCTATTATGATCATTTGAAATTTTATTCTTGAAAAGGAATTGCAGCAATATCTTCTTTGACAACACCTGCTGCAGCTGCTGCAAATTAGCCGACAACAAAAGCTAGCTAGATAGATCGTGGGAAAACTGCTGCTTGCTATTGCGTATTGAACTGTTGGCCTTCCAGAAGGCAGAAGTTTTTGTAAAAACGGTCCCAACTATTAAGTCAAAATGTGATTGGTTGATTCCTCTGTCACTCCAAATACAGTTGCATGGCAGATGCCTTCATCCAGGTTTAATGGTCTAGCCAATGGCTGACTTAGCTAGCTAGATTTATCTCACCAGAGATCAGCAAACCAAAATCCTGATTGTATCTTTTGTTCTCTTCAGTGTTAATCCTTAACTTTCCAACAACAACTGAAGAGATTAAATCAGAACATCATTGAAAATAATAATATAATTCTAATTATTATTATATGATTATAATAATTATTTTATAAATCCTTAACCTTTCTACGAAGGCGTAGAACCCCCATTGTTCCCCACTGTGTTTGGGTTAGTAATAATTTGTAGAGTGGTTCTATTTCCCTCAGCATGCATTTTCTCACTATTTTGAATCTCTAAAGGATCCATATGTTGTTCTGAAATTGTTAAGATAATTATGTTCTCAATGTTCATAAACGGAACATCAATTAAACTACTCGGTCTGCTACCAAGAATTTGTAAGATTCTTGTTGAAATGAAACAGACAGAGGCCAGTCTACAATAGTCAGCGACGTTTATTTACGAGAGCTCTACCAATCATATCATGTATATTGGTTTATATAGCTCCCATTTCGTCATAAATGTCCCTCCTCCTCTCAGACAATGACAATATAGTTTACAAGTCTTCTCCTACGCATATATTGCTTATCACATCCTGCAACTTGTTACGCAATCTACTGCAAGCCACACAGTTTCTCCCCTCTCTGGGTGGGTAGACCTCCTTCCCTGTTATCAGTTTCACAGTGGTCACAAGTTGTCTGCCACAGGTCCTTGTCTGCTAACACTTCCTCTTTTCATATGGACAAACATTCTTCATCATTATACAGAGACAGGGTAGAATTCTGTTAGACATAGTCCTATCATTACTTTAAATGTATACATAATTTAGTCATTATACATTAAATTCATAACAATCCACCCTTTGACTAAATATTATACACACAATCACACATCTATTTTTCTTAGAATTATCCATCATGTCCAAAATCAACCACACAAAAACCAATATATGTATTTACAATGACTGTTCTAGGCCTACATCAGAATCATAACTATTCAGTCTAAACGTCAAAAGAAGAAGGAATTAAAAATGGTCTCATCTAACATAGGCTCCTCGTAAGTGAAGGAGCCGGGTCCATCTACTAGGTCAGGAATCAGTCCATATCTCACCATCTGTTGTGTCATCGATTTCTCCAGAGTCCTGGAAATGAGACCTCTCACACACGGAATCAAACAACAACCACATAAAACCAACACAGTCACACAGGTGAAGGTTGCCCACAACACAGTGATCATTAAATTTTTCCATTTTCCAAACATACTGTCAAACCAACTCGTCAGAGAAGTATCCACCCCAGAGTTTTCTGCTAATTCGTGAGCTAAGGTGGTTAAACCAGCCAGGGCCTTGGTCACTGATCCATCT
The DNA here is from genome assembly GCF_013265735.2 of Oncorhynchus mykiss. Lineage (NCBI taxonomy): Eukaryota > Metazoa > Chordata > Actinopteri > Salmoniformes > Salmonidae > Oncorhynchus > Oncorhynchus mykiss. The sequence goes on from NC_048572.1 coordinate 35,216,490, forward strand.
GGAGCTGTGTTATTTGGGATTGTTCCAAATATCACGCAGACCCCTCCTTCTTAGCTAGTAACATATCTAAATCTATCCTATTCTGCCATGCCATCAAACTAGTTGCCTCTGTCTGTTCTGCCAATCCTTTTATTGCATCTTTAGTATAATTGATGTTGATTATAATAGATATAATTATTCCAATCCACATTCTTATTTAGAGTGGACCACCAGAAAATGCTCGACTCTAATCCTGCTAAGATCTGATTCCTTGCTTTAAACTCATCTGGCACCCCCCGTGGAACCCCAATATTATCAATATATACTCTATCGTCAAAAGACCCAGATTGAGAGCTTCTTTTTAACCGTTTTGCCACCTCTATGTCATGGTGTTGGATGAGGGTGAAAGGCATTCCTAAATGTGCAAGAGCACATAGGCCATAATTTAATTCCCCCACACAACCACCAGACGTCAGCCCTTGGCTTCTTTATCTTACTGAAATCCCCTGAAATCCCCCCCAACAATCAGTTGTAACATTCTCTGTCCTATTGCATGTACTCACTTCCCCTATGTCTTTCCCATGAGTGTTGTACCGGGCCAAACAGTAATAGTCTCCTCCTGCCACTGTGAAGGGAGGGAGCCTAGATTTAAGGGGTACATGGGGATACAACTAATGCAGATCAGTGCAACTGTCACTGTCTGGCATTCCTGCTTTCACGAACAGCTTCACCATACAGGCCATTCCCCTAGGTGAATTAATTCCATCGAGTGGAAAGGGGATGGTTGTCAACTAAGGTTTGGCTGTGGCACAGGCATAACATTCTTCTTTAGCTACTGATCTGGCCGTATATTGAATCCATTCCAACCATGGAGTTGGAATCCCCAAACCCAGTCTACACCTCAATCACTTCTTTAAGGTCTTTCGTCTGAACTATTCGCACCGGTCCTTGGCCCTGGATGACAACACAAGGAATATCCGTTTTGTTATGGAGACTGATTGGACTCTGACTGGCCATGGTGTCCTCACCGGCTCTTACCTCTGCTACCCAGAATGGTACCATAGTGTCGGTCGAAACCTGGTCAAAACCAACATACCACAACCCAAGATCCTCGGTCTTTACAGTTTTAATGGTAAGTCGTATCTTTATACAATACCTCCCCTGCTCCGGATAACAGTCAGAAACCCTCACCTTTTCTATACTCCATCTGTTCCCATATTGGGTGTGTGGGTTTACATAGCCATCCCTCTCAGTGTGAGCTATGACCTGATTCCACAAATTACATGGGGATTTGCACAGATATTCTCCATAATTGCCCATAGTTCTAGACTACCAAGAAGTGAAATATAAATTGCTCCTAACTTTTCCCATTTTGAAATCTCTTTCACTGGTGCTCTAGCCTGACAATCTTATAATATAGTTTTGTCTATGTTCACTTCCTCTTTTAACAACTGCTGCTGAGACCAACGTAGTTTTAGACCGGCCATTTTCGCTTCCGCATCTGCTTTACTGTTTCCAGTGCTAACACTGTCAGTTCCCCATCAGATAAAGCTAGATCAGTCAAATCGGCTCGTAGTAAGACAACTTTCTCGGTTTCTGTTACACAATCATGTGGGCTGCCATTTGTTGCAATAGGAACTAATGTGGAGGGGTTCGGAGTAGTACAACGTTCTATTGTCAAATTAGGCATGTTCAAAGGAATTATCATACAAGACAAATGTCTACATCGGGAGGAGTAGTAGGCAATAGGCCTAATATTCCCCCGTCTCTGGGTTAGTACTTACGTCATGAACCCCTCCCTACAGTCTACTGTCTGTGTAAAAGTACGATCATATCTGGGAAACGCTAGAACAGAGCTAGATGTCAATAACTTATTTATGTTTACAAACTGGTTCTCAGCCCCATCTGTCAACTCGATCTTATCTTTTGCTGCCATAGCTTTACCACATATCAACTCACTGAGCTCCCCTGTATGTAATGCAAAGTGGGGTATCCACGCATGACAATAGTTAATCATTCCAAGAAAACTCTTCATCTGTTTCTTATTGAGTGGTTTAGGTGCTTCTAGAATGGCTGTCTTTCTGGTGGAATTAAGTGTCGTAAATAAATGACCTGTTCCTGCCAGAGCTGTAACTTCCTCTTACTAACTTTATGACCTTGTTCTGCTAAGAACACTAACAGAGCTAGAATATCAGCTTTACAGCCCTCCTGTGATTCGCCACCAATATATCTTCTACATACATCAAAATTAGTTTTCCACATGGAGGATCAAATGTAATTTTCTTTCCCATTACTGTCAATATCAAATAGGGTTTCTGTTTCCAAATATTGATCCTGGATCACCACAGATGTCACATGTCCCTGTCCTGTTGGCTCAGAATATGTCCTAAATACTTAACATAAGTCTACCATTATTAAACGTATTCTTACAAATATGTCGAAGAACTATAAGCTCCATCCTAATTATTAACTACACAAATTACCTTAAAATCAGTATTAAAAATTACCTTAAAATCATCATCCAAATGGCCCTCCCATGAGGCTGATCAGACCACACCGGAAAGCCATGATAGAGGTCAAAAGTCCTACCACCCTATCAAAGAAGTCTTTCTTACTATATTAGACAAATTAAAGAAAAACCATCAAACATTTTCTACATTTTGTATCCCAGGTTCCCAGAACATTCCCTTATCTAAAGAATGTATGTGTTTAAATAAAACTCAGAAAATAAAACTTTTAAAATTCCATATGTGTGTGTATCCCTTTAAGATATCGTGTCTCTAGGAAAAATGGAAATCTCCTCAAACCCAAAGGCAACCCCCAGGTTCTAACAAACAAAAAATTTCCAGGCCTTTTCAATTTGGTAGAAATATGCCTCTCTCACTCGCTCCCTTCAAGATTACAGCCCCAGAAAACATTCCAAAGAAAGTCAGTGAAGCCCTCCTTTTCCCAGAAAAAAATACAACCACTTGGTCAGAATTTCAATATACTACACCGATTCAGAAACCCAAACGTTGACTACAAACAAAAACCTAATAATAATTATAATTCCATTGTATTCCCTCCAATCATTCGTTTTAAACTTCCTCAATGTTTATATGTACTTAATTTAACATGTGCTACCCTTGGATACAATGTTGTACCTCAAATCTACTGAAATTATCCCACATAACACATTACTTGACTGATTTTGCCCAAGCCTGCTTTACAACATTAAACCACATTCAGCCTGTCTGCAAACAGTCTCTCAAATTGCTTGATAGGAATACCCTGTCATTAGATCCACACAACTATAATTTATGTGCGCTGTTCCTGTAAAATGAAATTAACTCAACCTGCAATCCACTTTACTGACCTGACATTGTTCCACGTAATGGAAACAGATTATAATGTTAGAATACATTAACTTCCTGTTCAAATTCGCTGGTGTTACCTAAACAATCAAACCAAAAATCAATAACCAGAAACCAATCTCAAAACTTTTACGATTCAACTATTCAGACCTGAATCCCTTACTGCCAAATATAGCCCAGCGCGCACAACCAACTCTCCTCTTCTTACCAGTGGGCGAAAAAATATATCCTCTACTCAAACACCATATTTCTGTCCACCCTTTTAGAATAAAAACATTTCGGTGGGCACAACTCTATCGCAATTATCTCTCCGCTATTATTTAGGATTCATTAGATTTAGGTAACTGTCTCTTCTATGATTCTGTAATTTAAATACGACTCTATTCTCAATACGTTATTCCAGCAGATCATCTAGGTATTTAACCTAAACAAGCTATTAAAACGTTCAGTTTATCTCTTAATGTTGAGGCAAGGCGTTCCCCTCGGGGAACTCTCCCCCCCCCCCCCTTGTAGTGCAAGGAGTCCTAGTTCCACAATAAATCGTTTTGTTCCATAATGTCCAATACTAGTGTCCAAGTAGCAGCATTTGCTATCACTTTCAGCTCACGTGCCCAAAAACTGACTTCTGGTCCAGGATAACTTGCATGAAAACTTCCAAAAGACATATTCCAGGTCGAAAAAACTGGTCAAACTAAGTGCAGAATCAATCTTCAGGATGTTATAATCATATATATCCAATAACGTTCCAACCGGATCATTCGTTTTCATCTGGGGCTGATTGGAGCAGCCGTAGCACTCACAGAGAAATGCGCCACAACAAAATGGCATTCTCTTGCGACACCGACTATTTTCCCTCCCATTAGGTCAAAGTTCACAGCAAATGCTCCATTACACTTTCTACTGAATGAGGACATCTAGTGGAAGACGTAGGAAGTGTTTCCATAACTTGTTGGGAAGGGAGGGGGCGATGACGTCAAAGTTGCCCCAACTTTCAGGATTTCAAAACTTGTCTGGAAGATTGCCTGCCCTGTGAGTTCTGTTATACTCACAGACAATTCAAACGAGGTTAGAAACTTCGGGGTGTTTTCTATCCAATAGTAATAATAATATGCATATATTAGCAATTTAGGACAGAGTTTGATGCAGTTCACTATGGGCATGCAATTCATCCAAAGTTAAAATACTGCCCCCTATCTCCAACAGGTTACTAACAACTGTATCTTTCCATCTTTCCAAAATATACCAATAGTTGAATTACACTCAGAAACCAAGTTTTTAGTCTATTGATGCCTAGGCTACCCGAGTCTCCCACGTGGTAGGAAAGAATTGTACCGCAGGACCACCAAAGCTATTGAAATGCTGAAGTCTCCTCGCAGGCACGTGCTACCAACAAAATCAGACAATTCCCAGAAAATAGCCATATTTTAAAGGTCCAGGCATTTCTCTGGTGATGATTCTCCTTACTCTCTCTCTGTTGTTGTCTCTGCCTCTCTCCTTCTCAGATTTTAGGAATAATTACTATTGTGACTTTTGATAAGTTATTAGGTCTCACACATATACGAGTTACCGCTTCTTGTGACTTTTGACTGGTCAATAAACCTATCTCACACACACATAATTTTTTCCCTGCTGATATACTTCTTGAATCTTTCTCTCTCTCTTTCTCTACACTTGCCTTCTTGCCTTCTTTTCCGGGCTTCAGACAGCCACACCCTGGCTATATCTAACCCTCGACCTGCTGTTTCCCTTGACTATCTACACATGTCTTATGTATCTACTTTATCATTAATTCAAAGTTTTATACATCTAGACGTCTCTCAAATTCGTACTTCTTTCTCCATGTTGGGCATTAGATTTACCTCTCATCCCCAGTTAATTCCGGGACCTCCTTTGAGGATTTACTGCCCATTTTTAGTAAAACTTTATCTCTAGGTGTCTCACAATTAATGTGTATGTCACTACTCCCTACGTGTGTGTGTCTATATTACGCCTCTATGATCTATGTGTGTGCTTTCTACTTTTATCCAATTACTATAGTTATGATCTATGGTATTATCTCACACTCTGTATGTATGTGCTGTTCTATATGTGTTTCTCCTTTCTGGAAACTTTATCTATAGAGGTGTCTTTCTATTGGACATTAGATCTCACCTGTATACAATTATAAGCTGTTTTCCAGGGGTCGTAAAGCCCTGGTTAACGGCCTATTTCTCTATTGTTCCTTGGAACTTTTGACGTTAATATCTTGTATCTCACTCCACTATATTAGATCTCTCTCCTAATATACTTTTGATCAGTTACTCTTAGATCTCGAAATTAGGTAGTTTACATTGGTACTGCAGATACCCTCTGTCGTTTCGGACATAAGTAGCTGGGGACTTCTTCTCTCCTAGGTGGCTCTACACCCGATTCCTATCTTCCAATTGTATAGGTACTTCATCCCCTTTAAAACTTTTCTCTACACAAAATTCTAAAGACAGGTCACCAGGTAAGAATGCCTACAGAATTCTAAAGATCAATATCCAAACCAAACAAGAGTCATAATAATAATTTTTCTAAATGCAGTCTGAATGTCAATTCCCCAAAATCTGTGAATAAAGATTACTGACCTTCGTCTTGAAGACTGGGAAAAGCAATGTTGGTTGGATCCCGTCACCGTCTTTGCCGACCTTAGATATATACCGGCCTGTTATGGAACCCCAATGTCAGGGGACAGGTCTTTAATTTACGGGTCAACGACCTGCCCGTGCACCGTTTTCGGCATGGCACCTTGGGACGACAGGGAAAGGTATTGGGATCCAGCTCGAAGGACCAAATTGTTAAGATAATTATGTTCTCAATGTTCATAAACTGAACTTCAATTAAACTACTCGGTCTGCTACCAAGAATTTGTAAGATTCTTGTTGAAATGAAACAGACAGAGGCCAGTCTACAATAGTCAGCAATGTTTATTTACGAGAGCTCTACCAATCATATCATGTACATTGGTTTATATATCTCCCATTTCGTCATAAATGTCCCTCCTCCTCTCAGACAATGACAATATAGTTTACAAGTCTTCTCCTATGCATACATTGCTTATCACATCCTGCAACATGTTACACAATCTACTGCAAGCCCAACAGTTTCTCCCCTCTCTGGGTGGGGAGACCTCCTTCCTTGTTATCAGTTTCACAGTGGTCACAAGTTGTCTGCCACAGTTCGTTGTCTGCTAACAGTTCCTCTTTTCTTATGGACAAACATTCTTCATCATTATACAGAGACCGGGTAGAATTCTGTTAGACATAGTCCTATCATTACTTTAAATGTATACATCATTTAGTCATTATACATAAAATTCATAACAGAAATATGAACAAAGAAATACTCTTATTAAAGTGGTGATTTGACAACATTTCATCTGGTCTTGGTCTTGAATCTGTCTCACTTTAGGTGGTCTTGAACACAACACTGATGTGAAGCCAAATCCAAACTGGCCTTCCTTGGGGGGTGTTTTTTCTGTGCCAGGACTAAAAAGAAAACATCTCCCGTTCTAACACAAAAGGGGGGTGATGATGATACGCTATGCTGTGTTGCCCTCTTTCTCTCTCTCTCTCTTTCTCCTCTGTATGTCCCTCCTCTGTCTCTCTCTCTCTCTCTCTCTCTATCCTCTTCTCTCCCCTCTCTCTTTCTTTCTCTCTACCTCATCCTCTTTCCTCGCAGTGTTGAAAACAGGGAGGGTTATTTTTGGTGCTCTTTGAGTGCAGGTGTCCAATTAAATTTCACACTGTTGTTGTGGTGCATTGTAGGAAAGTTGAGGGGGGGGGGGGCAGGGGGGACACTACAGCTGCTCTGTGGGGGCCTAGGGCCCTGAGAGGGAAAGAGATGGAGGACTGGAAAGAAAGAGAGACTGGGGCTGAGGTGTAGGGAGAGACAGGTAAAGAGAGTTAGGGCCTGGAGGACCTTGAACAAACACCAGGGACATAGTCACCAAGGAGGTCCAGTCAGATCCCGTCATGGTGTCTGTCATGGAGCAGCATGACTTTTAACCCCTGACCTTTAACCCTAACATTAAGGCATAGTGGTTGACCTTTAACCCTAACCTTTAGACACAGTGGTCGGTCCAGAAACATCCTGCAGATCAAAAGGCCAGTGCTTAGACATCACTCTGTGGCTCAAACAGAGAAAGTGTGTGTGTGTGTGTGTGTGTGTGTGTGTGTGTGTGTGTGTGTGTGTGTGTGTGGAGGAGGCTCAGAGGGGGTATGGAGGACAGGACAGGGGTGGGTCGATAAGGTGATGTGTTGTGAGTAGTGGATGGAGGGGAGTTTGGGTAAGATTTAAAGATTTTGCTTCTCTGTTTAAAGCTCGTACAGTTTCACCAGTCCAAATGGTTTGGGATCCTTTGAGCTTCTTCCTAGACATGTGTGTTTTGTACTTTTCTCCTACAAGGGATTTTTCTTTTTTCTTTTTATTGTGTGCTATAAAATTCACGCCCGTCCTTCAGGAAAAGCTTGGTTAAAATCAATAGGTTCATCCTGCTGAGTACAACAGTACAACGGCCCCTAGATCTCAGATGTTTGGATGGTTGCTTTACACACAGAGTCATTTCTGGTCCTTAAGCAGTGCGGCAGAAAATGGACTAGCTATAGTTTCTGTTTGCGTTGTTGATGTTGAATCCTGGAGGGTCCAGATTCCTGAGGTATAGGGCCCAATGCATTCTGAAAGGTTCAGTTCTTGAGATCAATTGGCACATAGACCTACACAGCCAACCTGGGAGTATATCAGCACAAGAAATGTTTTTCCAACAGCAACACTTTGACAGGCCCAATCCCCTCACTGCTCTAGGGCTTCAACAGAGGTGACCGGATTGGCAATCATACAAACACACACACACACCCACACCTACACACACACACACACACATATGAGGTTGCTGGCGGGCATGCACATGCAAGCATGCACACACATGCATACACGTGCACACACACACTCACTGAATGGCAATGAGACTCTGAATGGCAATGATCCTTTTCAGGGCCTTGAAGAGAGAATGTTCTTCTCACAAAAACAAAAGGGTTGTTTGAACTTCCTTCTTGACGTTACAGAATGCAAACACCAAATTATTTAAAACCTCAAAAGTGCCATACCCATTGATGCATGTTTCTCACTAGCTGGTGGAATTCTTTTTTTGGAGCAGTGGAGTAGTCCCACTCCTTCTGTATTTGATTGCTTATTGGATAGGACAGAGAGAGGTAAAGAAGAAAAGTAAGGGACATTTTGGTTGAAAGAGCAACCCATGCTGGCATGCAGCATTAGACTGCTCGACCACCCCAGTCCACAAACCCTACAAAACATTTTTGGCTGTGTGTCAGCTTATGGCTTTTACAGGTCTTCTCAAGAACAACAGTTTCAGCAATAACTAACCCAGATCCTCTGGACAACAAAGTAATTTACAATGGGATCAGTTCTGCAAACCAGCACAATATGCTATGTTGTTTGTGTAACACTCGTTAGCATCTCAAAGACACATGGACGGCTGACTTGTTGTACTCGGCTGTGGACTGATCTCTGGCTAGGATCAGGCTTCTCTTTGCCCTTCGTCCTCTTAATAATTCAGGACAATTTTTGGGCCTTCTGGTTTATTCGTACACCCAGCACCTCAAAGAGACAGAAGGAGCAGCATTGACTTGAAGTATATCCCGGGGCCACACTCACACTGAGGTGCAGGTCTCGATGAATAACACTCCTTAGTGGTCCTTGAATTTAAAAAAAAAATGTAAGATATCATAACATATTTACACACAGGGACACAACAGAACGCAATGATTCTATTCTCCCATCCTCCTCTCCCGATTCTTTTCTCTCCTCTCCCCTTTTTACTCTTTCTTTCTCTCTCTGTTTATTATCCTAATCGTTCAGTCTGATTTCCCTCTGCCTTTCCCCTTGACTAGTCCTCTGTGCCATCCCTCCATCCATCTATTGCTCCATCCCTCTATTCCTCCTTCCCTAAGGGTCTGTGTGAAGGTGAGTCAGACGATTAGCAGCCCAGAGAAACGTGACCTTTGTCTCACTGATGTACTGTCCCGTTTAGATGCCACCACAGGCATCACACACACACAGAAGCACACACACTCTATGAACATTGAAACTGAGATGCAGACCAGGGGCCAATCTGAGGCCAGACATAGTAGAATATTGTGAGTTTTCGGAGTGTGTGTATGAGTGTGTGTATGTTTTTGTTGTGTGTATTCTGTTGCGAGTGAGTGAACTGGAACACTGGCATGCTCCCAGACGAAAGAAAACATCCAACCTCCCTCCCTCGTTCCTTCCCTTCTTCAATCTGACATTCTCTCTTTCCTGGCTCTTGCTGTGCCAGTGTTCCCCTTACCCCAAGGGAGGGGAGTGGCAACCGTACATAGAAACCGAGCCTACTCCGCACCGTCAAAACCCACAATGCCTTGCTGAGGGGTTGTGAGCCGCCCTGGTTACTGTGGGATCTGAGATGATACATCATGGCTGACGCCAAATCAGCCAGAAGCTGAGCGACTGTAATTTTGTTCAATTGGACGTAAAAGTGCAACATTGTCATTAGAATTTATTTATGGTCTCTTTGAATTGCACGATCGGAGTGAAATATACAATTTTGGCTCAGCTCCCTGTGCTTCATTGTCATAGTCTTACCCATCAGGGGGTATCTCTCGCTCTCTCTCTCTGTCAGATTATTGGTTTAATGCAAAGCAGAAAACAACAGAGTATTGGAGTGGTGTATGTGTGTGTGTGTGTGTGTGTGTGCTTGCGCCAGTATGTACACTATATATACAAAAGTATGTGGACACCCATTCAAATTAGTGGATTTGGCTATTTCCAGCAATCTCCATAGACAAACATTGAAAGTAGAATGGCTTTACTGAAGCGTTCAGTGACTTTCAACACGGCACCATCATAGGATGCCACCTTTATAAAAAGTCAGTTCTTGAAATTATACTGTGCTGGTCAAGTGTAAGTGCTGTTATTGTGAAGTGGAAACGTCTAGGAGAAACAATGGCTCAGCCGCGAAGTTGTAGGCCACACAAGCTCACAGAACGGGACAGCCGAGTGCTGAAGCGCGTCAAAATCATCTGTCCTCGGTTGTAATACTCACTACTGAGTTCCAAACTGCCTCTGGAAGCAACGTCAGCACAAGAACCGTTCGTCGGGAGCTTCATGAAATGGGCTGAGCAAACGCACACAAGCCTAAGATCACCATTCGCAATGCCAAGTGTTGGCTGGAGTGATGTAAAGCTTGCCGCAATTGGACTCTGGAATAGTGGAAACGCATTCTCTGGAGTGATGAATCATGCTTCACCATCTGGCAGTCCAATGGACAAATCTTGGTTTGCCAGATGTCAGGGGAACGCTTCCTCTTCTGGCTGTGCCGGGTGGAGTTTACAACAGAACATGGCCAAGATGTTCAAATGTTCATAGATGGCCAGCAAGGTCAAACAATAAAGGTCACAGTGGTTGTAGAGTGTGCAACAGCTCAGCACCTCAGGAGTAAATGTCAGTTGGCTTTTCATAGCCGATCATTCAGAGTTTCTCTACCGCTCCTGCTGTCTCTAGAGAGTTGAAAACAGCAGGTCTGGGACAAGGTAGCACAGGTCAGAGTTCCATAGGCGCAGGCAGAACAGTTGACAGCAAGGAGTCATCAGGCCAGGTAGTCCTGAGGCATGGTCTTAGGGCTCAGGTCCTGAGAGAGAGAGAGAAAAAAAAAATCACACAGGACACCAGAAAAGACAGGAAAAATACTCCAGATATACCAGACTGACCCTATCCCCCCGACACAAACTATTGCAGCATAAATACTGGAGGCTGAGACAGGAGGGGTCGAGAGACACTGTGGCCCCGTCCGACGATACCCCCGGACAGGACAGATATCTAGAGGGATATATTCAACCCCCTACTTACTATCCTGAGACAAGGCCGAGTATAGCCCACGAAGATTTCCCCCAAGGCACGAACCGAAGGGGGTCAAACCCCGGACAGGAAGATCACGTCAGTGATGCACCCCTCCTAGGGACGGCATGGAAGAGCACCAGTAAGCCAGTGACTCAGTCCCTGTAGTAGGGTTTGAGGCAGAGAATCGGCCAGGCAGAGACAGCAAGGGCGGTTTGTTGCTTCAGTGCCTTTCCGTTCACCTTCACACTCCTGGGCCAGACTACACTCAATCATAGGACCTACTGAAGAGATAAGTCTTCAATAAAGACTTAAAGGTCGAGGCCGAGTCTGCGTCTTTCACATGGATAGGCAGACCATTCCATAGAAATGGAGCTCTATTGGAGAAAGCCCTGCCTCCAGCTGTTTGCTTAGAAATTCTAGGGACAGTAAGGAGGCCTACGGTCTTGTGACCGTAGCGTACGTGTAGGTATGTAAGGCAGGACCAAATGTCCTTAAAACGGTCTTGATATGTTCGTCAAAAGAGAGATCAGGGTCCAGAGTAAAGCCAAGGTCCTTCACAGTTTTATTTGAAATAGTTTGTCGAGATCGGCATGGAAGAACTTGACTGGCCTGCACAGAGCCCTTACTTCAACCCCATCGAACACCTTTGGGATGAATTGGAAAGCCGACTGCGAGCCAGGCTTAATCGCCCAACATCAGTGCCCGACCTCATTAATGCTCTTGTGGCTGAATGGAAGTCCCACAGCAATGTTCCAACATCTAGTGGAAAGCCTTCCCAGAAGAGTGGGGGCTGTTATAGCAGCAAAGGGGGAGACCAACTCCATGTTAATGCCCATGATTTTAGAATGAGACGTTCGATGAGCAAGTGTCCACATACTTTTGGTCATGTAGTGTGTGTGTATGTATGCATCAGACTTTCAGTTGAATTAGCTACAGTACATGTGTAGGTGCCCACATGAAAAAATACTTTAGTATACTATGGTTAAATACTATAGTATTCACTGTAGTGTTTCTGTGGACTGTACTGTAGTATAATTTGTGTAATGTTTTTACAGACTAAAGCCTGCAAAAACACTACAATGAATCATTTAGTATTTACTGTAGTGTTTTGGGGGGGCTGTAGTATACTTTAGTGTTTTAGCAGACATTACTGTAGTATTTATTATATTGTTTTTGCTGTATTATCTTTGACATAGCAGTGGGGGCTTTGTCTGTGAGGAAACCTACTGGACAAAATACTCCAAGAGCAAATGTAACATAACCGGTAGGTAGGTAGGTAGAACTGAGGTTGGAATGGTCTTCTGCTCTTCTCTATAACCTGTAGGGAACAAAATATATGGTCCATACATGGTATGTAGGTTTCTCACTTATGGGTGGCACAAATTCAGATATGGGGGAGGACATTACTGTAGTATTTACTGTAGTGTTTTTGCGGTCTGTAGTATACTGTAGTATTTACTACAGCATTCTACATTATGTAACAACATTTTATAGTAGGTACTATACATGATTGAGGTATACCACAGTGTGTAGTATAGAATTCTACAGTTTACTACATCATTCTTTAGTAAGTACTGTGGTATTCTAGTATTTTGTTACCAGGATAGCAACCGTGTTGATCAATCAAGACCGAGTTGAATTAGATTAGTTGTTTACCTCCTGGTTACCTATTATAGGTTGGTCACTTGGAGACTGTAGATATTGATGTGTATTAACCTTATGTGGTCGTATTGACAGGCTTTCGTCTTTCTACTATGTGCCTTAACATGTATCTTGCCAAGTAACAGTACCCCAAACATCCAGTGACAAGCTGTGAGTCAGTAGTCATTCATCTATTTGTTTTATGTCCAGATGGCAACTTGGAAGATGTATTCATGTTGTTATCGATAAAACGTCACACTAAGGTGCAGAGCGTTCGATTTGCCTGCTGGGGGGGGGGCAAGGAGGCCCCCCAGCTCCGCTAAAACCATTGACAACTGCGTGCCGTTTTCAAAGGGATTGTCAAATAAACGTTAACTATTTGGTTGTAACTAGACCACAGGTTGTTGTTGGCACCTTCATTCCGGAGGACGGGCTCATGGTAATGACTGGACTGGAATCAGTGGAATGGTATCAAATACATCAAACGCATGGTTTTCCAGGTGTTTGATGCCATTCCATTTACGCCGTTCCGGCCGGTGTTATGAACCGTTCTCCCCTCAGCAGCCTCCACTGAACTAGACCACCTCTTAAAGAGCATAGTCAGAACCACACATTTCCGATTCACTGTTGCAAATCATCACACAAATGGCAGGACAGGGATACACACGCGTAAACATATGTGGTGGCTCACATACATGGTGGCTCACATACGGACATGAAAGCATGTACAGTGCACAGAGAGATAGCACACATGCATTGCCATACATATCTCATGTCAAACACACATGTACATAATATGTTCAGTCGCTGTCATGTCCCTCATTGGGATCACCGATTCATACAGCAGACATGCACATTATACACCCCACAACACATAACACCACACATCTCCAGCACACACCCAACACAACACATGCTCCCTTAGACTTAACAAAACAGAGGGGGAGGCTCTCTGGAGAGAAAGAAAAACAGAGCTGTGTGTTGTGCTGATCTGAGAACAACATATGGATGACAGAGAGAGAGAGAGTGAGAAAAGGGGGTGACAGAGGGAGTGAAAGAGAGACAGAAAGGGGGCGGAGACGGGGGGGGGGCGGAGACAGTCAATAAGAGAGCCTAGATAATCTCCTTTGCTCTTCTCTCCACCTCTCATCCCCCCCCCCCCCTTGCTCTACCTCACTTGATTTCAATATCAAGAGGAAACGTATCATATGTGCTGTTGTCTTGGCGACACTTGAGAAGACCGTTTTGAGTTCGCCTGGTCTATTAATTAAGATATTTTGCCACTCATTTAGGGCTGGGAGGAGTTTATGGAGGGGAGGAGAGGAGGAAGGGAGTAGATGAGATAAGAGGTGGAGGAGGAAGAGTGAATGCCGGTTTAGAGTGTGCTGCCATTGTTCAAACATAAAACGGGTGCATTTTGTCATGAAATACATGAAAGAGTCATGTGTGTCTATTCCTATGTTACATCAGTATGAGTGTCATGTACTGTCATGTTGTCTTGTCTCTGTCCTTTCCCTTCACCCTGTCTCCCTCTGCTGGTCGTGTTAGGTTACCTTTTCTCCCCCGCTTTCCCCCAGCTGTCCCTTGTCTCCTCTAACTACCCATTCACCCCGTTCCCCACCTGTTCCCTTTTTCCCTCTGATTAGGTCCCTATATCTCTCTCTGTTTCTGCTCCTGTCCTTGTCGGATTCTTGTTTGTTTGTGTCATTCATGCCTGAACCAGACTGCCGTCATGTTTGCTGTAACCTTGTCCTGTCCTGTCGGAATCTGCCGGTCCATCTGAGCCTACCTATGTTTGGTAATTAAAGAAGCTCTGTTAAAGTTGATTCGCTTTTGGGTCCTCATTCACTCACCATAACAGAAGAATCCGACCAAGAATGGACCCAGCGACTTCGGATCCTCTCCACTCAGCCGTCGGGATCCAGGGAGCGATGCTAGGCAGACACGAGCAGGAAGTGTCTGCTGCTCGACATGCCGTTGAGACCCTGGCCACCCAAGTCTCCAACCTCACAGAACAGGTTCACCATCTCTGCCTCGATCCACCGGCCACTTCCAGGGCTTTCGAATCTCCGGAGCCCAGAATCAATAACCCGCCGTGTTACTCTGGGGAGCCCACTGAATGCCGCTCGTTCCTCACCCAGTGTGATATTGTGTTTTCTCTCCAGCCCAACACTTACTCCAGGAGCACTGCTCGTGTCGCCTACGTCATATCTCTCCTTATTGGACGGGCTCGTGAGTGGGGCACGGCAATCTGGGAGGCAAGGGCTGAGTGTACTAACCAGTATCAAGACTTTAAGGAGGAGATGATACGGGTTTTTGATCGATCTGTTTTTGGGGAGGAGGCTTCCAGGGCCCTGTCTTCCCTATGTCAAGGCAATCGATCCATAACAGACTACTCTATTGAGTTTCGCACTCTTGCTGTCTCCAGTGGCTGGAACGAGCCGGCCTTGCTCGCTCGTCTTCTGGAGGGTTTCCGCGCAGAGGTAAAGGATGAGATTCTCTCCCGGGAGGTTCCTTCCAGCGTGGATTCCTTGATTGAACTCGCTATTCGCATTGAGCGACGGGTTGATCTTCGTCACCGAGCTCGTGGAAAGGAGCTCGCGCTCTCCGTCGCCTCCCTCTCCGCATCACTACCATCTTCCTCTGCCGGCTCGGGTGCTGAGCCCATGCAGCTGGGAGGTATCCGCATCTCGACTAAGGAGAGGGAACGGAGAATCACCAACCGCCTCTGTCTCTATTGCGGTTCCGCTGGTCATTTTGTCACTTCATGTCCAGTAAAAGGCCAGAGCTCGTCAGTAAGCGGAGGGCTACTGGTGAGCGCTACTACTCCTGTCTCTCCTTCAAGATCCTGCACTACCTTGTCGGTCCATCTACGCTGGACCGGTTCGTCAGCTTCCTGCAGTGCCTTAATAGACTCTGGGGCGGAGGGCTGTTTTATGGACGAGACCTGGGCTCGGGAACATGACATTCCTCTCAGACAGTTAAAGGAGCCCACGGCCTTGTTCGCCCTGGATGGTAGTCCTCTCCCCAGGATTCAGCGTGAGACGCTACCTTTAACCCTCACTGTTTCTGGTAATCATAGTGAAACCATTTCTTTTTTAATTTTTCGTTCACCTTTTACACCTGTTGTTTTGGGCCATCCCTGGCTAGTTTGTCATAATCCTTCCATTAATTGGTCTAGTAATTCTATCCTCTCCTGGAACGTCTCTTGTCATGTGAAATGTTTAATGTCTGCTATCCCTCCTGTTTCCTCTGTCTCTTCTTCACAGGAGGAGCCTGGTGATTTGACAGGGGTGCCGGAGGAATATCACGATCTGCGCACGGTGTTCAGTCGGTCCAGGGCCACCTCTCTTCCTCCACACCGGTCGTATGATTGTAGTATTGATCTCCTTCCGGGAACCACCCCCCCCCGGGGTAGACTATACTCTCTGTCGGCTCCCGAACGTAAGGCTCTCGAAGATTATTTGTCTGTAGCTCTTGACGCCGGTACCATAGTCCCCTCCTCCTCTCCCGCCGGAGCGGGGTTTTTTTTTGTCAAGAAGAAGGACGGGTCTCTGCGCCCCTGCATAGATTATCGAGGGCTGAATGACATAACAGTGAAGAATCGTTATCCGCTTCCTCTTATGTCTTCAGCCTTCGAGATCCTGCAGGGAGCCAGGTTTTTCACTAAGTTGGACCTTCGTAACGCTTACCATCTCGTGCGCATCAGGGAGGGGGACGAGTGGAAGACGGCGTTTAACACTCCGTTAGGGCACTTTGAATACCGGGTTCTTCCTTTCGGCCTCGCTAACGCTCCAGCTGTCTTTCAGGCATTAGTCAATGATGTCCTGAGAGACATGCTGAACATCTTTGTTTTCGTTTACCTTGACGATATCCTGATTTTTTCACCGTCACTCCAGATTCATGTTCAGCACGTTCGACGTGTCCTCCAGCGCCTTTTAGAGAATTGTCTTTTTGTGAAGGCTGAGAAGTGCACTTTTCATGCCTCCTCCGTCACATTTCTCGGTTCTGTTATTTCCGCTGAAGGCATTAAGATGGATCCCGCTAAGGTCCAAGCTGTCATTGATTGGCCCGTCCCTAAGTCACGCGTCGAGCTGCAGCGCTTTCTCGGCTTCGCGAACTTCTATCGTCGTTTCATCCGTAATTTCGGTCAGGTGGCAGCTCCTCTCACAGCCCTTACTTCTGTCAAGACGTGCTTTAAGTGGTCCGTTTCCGCCCAGGGAGCTTTTGATCTCCTCAAGAATCGTTTTACATCCGCTCCTATCCTTGTTACACCTGACGTCTCTAGACAGTTCGTTGTCGAGGTTGACGCGTCAGAGGTGGGAGTGGGAGCCATCCTTTCTCAGCGCTCCCTCTCTGACGACAAGGTCCACCCATGCGCGTATTTTTCTCATCGCCTGTCGCCGTCGGAACGTAACTATGATGTGGGTAACCGCGAACTGCTCGCCATCCGGTTAGCCCTAGGCGAATGGCGACAGTGGTTGGAGGGGGCGACCGTTCCTTTTGTCGTTTGGACTGACCATAGGAACCTTGAGTACATCCGTTCTGCCAAACGACTTAATGCGCGTCAGGCGCGTTGGGCGCTGTTTTTCGCTCGTTTCGAGTTCGTGATTTCTTATCGTCCGGGCTCTAAGAACACCAAGCCTGATGCTTTGTCTCGTCTCTTCAGTTCCTCAGTAGCCTCCACTGACCCCGAGGGGATTCTCCCTGAGGGGCGTGTTGTCGGGTTGACTGTCTGGGGAATTGAGAGGCAGGTAAAGCAAGCACTCACTCAAACTCCGTCGCCGCGCGCTTGTCCTAGGAACCTTCTTTTCGTTCCCGTTCCTACTCGTCTGGCCGTTCTTCAGTGGGCTCACTCTGCCAAGTTAGCCGGCCACCCTGGCGTTCGGGGTACGCTTGCTTCCATTCGCCAGCGTTTCTGGTGGCCCACCCGGGAGCATGACACGCGTCGTTTCGTGGCTGCTTGTTCGGTCTGCGCGCAGACTAAGTCCGGTAACTCTCCTCCTGCCGGCCGTCTCAGGCCGCTTCCTATTCCCTCTCGACCGTGGTCTCACATCGCCTTAGATTTTGTCACCGGACTGCCTTCGTCAGCGGGGAAGACTGTTATTCTTACGGTTGTCGATAGGTTCTCTAAGGCGGCTCATTTCATTCCCCTTGCTAAGCTTCCTTCTGCTAAAGAGACGGCACAAATCATCATCGAGAATGTTTTCAGAATTCATGGCCTTCCGTCAGACGTCGTTTCGGACAGAGGTCCGCAATTCACGTCTCAATTTTGGAGGGAGTTTTGCCGTTTGATTGGGGCTTCCGTCAGTCTCTCTTCCGGCTTTCACCCCCAGTCTAACGGTCAAGCAGAACGGGCCAATCAGACTATTGGTCGCATCTTACGCAGTCTTTCTTTTCGCAACCCTGCGTCTTGGTCAGAACAGCTCCCCTGGGCAGAATACGCCCACAACTCGCTTCCTTCGTCTGCGACCGGGCTATCTCCTTTTCAGAGTAGCCTCGGGTACCAGCCTCCGTTGTTCTCATCTCAGTTCGCCGAGTCCAGCGTCCCCTCCGCTCAGGCTTTTGTCCAACGTTGCGAGCGCACCTGGAAGAGGGTCAGGTCTGCACTTTGCCGTTATAGGGCGCAGACTGTGAGAGCTGCTAATAAGCGTAGAACGAAGAGCCCTAGATATTGTCGCGGTCAGAGAGTTTGGCTCTCCACTCAGAACCTTCCCCTTAAGACGGCTTCTCGCAAGTTGACCCCGCGGTTCATTGGTCCATTCCGTATCTCTCAGCTCATTAATCCTGTCGCAGTGCGACTTCTTCTTCCGCGATATCTTCGTCGCGTCCACCCGGTCTTCCATGTCTCCTGTGTTAAGCCCGTTCTTCGCGCCCCCGCTCGTCTCCCCCCCCCCCCCCCCCCCCCATCCTTGTCGAGGGCGCACCTATCTACAGGGTCCGTAAAATCTTGGACATGCGTCCTCGGGGCCGTGGTCATCAGTACCTAGTTGACTGGGAGGGGTACGGTCCTGAGGAGAGGAGTTGGGTTCCCTCTCGGGACGTGCTGGACCGTGCGCTGATTGATGATTTCCTCCGTTGCCGCCAGGTTTCCTCCTCGAGTGCGCCAGGAGGCGCTCGGTGAGTGGGGGGGTACTGTCATGTACTGTCATGTTGTCTTGTCTCTGTCCTTTCCCTTCACCCTGTCTCCCTCTGCTGGTCGTGTTAGGTTACCTTTTCTCCCCCGCTTTCCCCCAGCTGTCCCTTGTCTCCTCTAACTACCCATTCACCCCGTTCCCCACCTGTTCCCTTTTTCCCTCTGATTAGGTCCCTATATCTCTCTCTGTTTCTGCTCCTGTCCTTGTCGGATTCTTGTTTGTTTGTGTCATTCATGCCTGAACCAGACTGCCGTCATGTTTGCTGTAACCTTGTCCTGTCCTGTCGGAATCTGCCGGTCCATCTGAGCCTACCTATGTTTGGTAATTAAAGAAGCTCTGTTAAAGTTGATTCGCTTTTGGGTCCTCATTCACTCACCATAACAATGAGAGTGAAAGAGAGAGACTATAGAAAGATTACTAAACAAAACAAAACAAAACAAAGAGAAAGTCTTTGATATTCACATTCCTTGGCTCTGATATAATACGTTGGTATGTTTCATGTCACATAAATAGGCCTATACTGCATACATTAAAGCATTGGACCAATAGCAATACATATAAAGGACACTTTAATTCTCCAGGTTTTCTATACGCAACAGTGGACAAAAGAAATACCCCATCCAGGCTTTTGTGATTCTAATCCATTGTAATATTGAATATTAATCTTCTCTAACAATCCACACTATACCATTGGCAAGTACATGGGCTAAAGTGAAACTCAAACGAGTAGCTAAGAACAATGAGAAAAAGGAATTACATGGAATTGCAAGTACTTACAAATATACCCCGCTCCAAACACAAACCAACAGGGGCGAATAGCCCCCCAAAATATGTTCCATTAGAAGAGGGCATATGCTGCTGGCGGATGGTAGTTTGTTTTCCACTGGATCCACAGGTGGGTCATCCCTGGAGATGGTGGAGTGTGTGTGTGTGTGTGTGTGTGGCAGAGGTTCGCCACAGCTGCAGCGTTTAGCCACGCCAGCCCCAGGGGAGGGTGACCCAGAGCAGAGCAGCGCGGAGCGTATGCCAGCGCGCCACAGCTGTGCCTATCTGTACCTAGAACATGGCATCTCCCTCAAAACCACAGCTCCAGCTCCTGCACTGCAGCACAGCACTCAACAGGGCCGTATGTGGCTGTACTGTCAGCCACATTGTCACAGAGAATGTCTCTTCAGTTCTCTTCATTGACTAGGTAAATACTGTATGCCCTGGGTGCAGCTCAATAATCTGAGCTGGCTTCCTCTTCTTGTCTCTTTCCCTTATCTGCACAGAAACTAAGGACAGGTGACAATATTTATCTTCACCCCCTGGGTGCATCCCAATAGTCACTCACCAATAGTCACTCACCAATAGTCACTCACCGTATGTGACTGTCAGCAAAATAGTCTCTATATGGAGAGCTGGGAGTGTGAAAATGAGGGTACACAACGGGGCAGACAGTTGCTGCCATTCAGGGACAATGCACACTACAGCTGTGGCCGCTAGCATGCATCTGCCACATGGCTAGACAGACTAGTTACAGAACTGTAGCAGTCGTCTCGTATAAAAATGAGAAACGATAGCCTATCATTGAGATGGACCACATGTCTTAGCATATGTGATTCGTTACAGGAAACTAGGCGTATGTCGCGCATCACAACTTCACAGGAGAGCCGTTTGACCGTAAACTTTTTAAAAAATTACATCTTCTGACTAAGGGCAACCATGGCATCCGTGACAGGGAGAAGCGTCCATTCCATGTAAAGTACCAGTCAAAAGTTTGGACACACCTAATCATTTATAGGTTTTTCTCTATTTTTTACTATTTTCTACATTAAAACTATGAAACAACACATATAGAATCATGTAGTAACCAAAAAAGTGATAAACAAATCAAATTAAATTTTAGATTCTTGAAAGTAGCCACCCTTTGCCTTGATGACAGCAGGCTGCCATTAACAACACAATTGCATCTTTACTAAAAGAAAACGTGTTGTGACTGTAGCTCTGTATTTGCTATACTGCATTTTTTTAAACAGAGATGTAATCTGGAAATAGCAATTTGGATTGAATATGACGACGCTTGCCTTTCTGTGCCTTGTATAGCCTACTACTGAATATAGTGCAAATGTATGCTCAAATACAGTACGTCACCTTGATGTGAAGAAGCACAATGATTTTTGGCAACAAAAATAGGTAAAATAATTTGGGTACGGACATTTCATTAGTTGGATGTAGCCCATTTTCAATCAGACTGGATGAAGGATGAATATTACATGTTTTACCTTGATTTAATTTGGCAAGACAGTTAAGAACAAATTCTTATTTTCAATGACGGCCTAGGAACAGTTGGTTAATTGCCTCGTTCAGGTGCAGAACGACAGATTTTTACCTTGTCAGCTCAGGGATTCGATCTTGCAACCTTTCAGTTGCAAGGCCAGCGCTCTAACCACTAGGCTACCTAGTCTTGATACGGCTTGAAAATTATGACTTTTCTGAGGAAAAACAGGTACAAAAATGATCCGGTAATGACTACAGATATGATACATTTCTGAAAAGATGCGGATTCGTTCCTGCTTAAAAGTATAAAGACTTAGATATGTCAACATGTTGACACATTTCCGTTCCGAAGTTAGACTATTGTACAAATATGTAAGCGTGTGCAGGTGCATCAGGTGCTTGTCTTGAACATATCTCGCCTGAGTTATATCTCCCTGGACTAATACGGTTGCATGGAGATTTCGTAGGTTCAGATTGGATGCATGTAGAAACTGTCCAATTACGGAGAATATCCTATGTAGCGCCGTATATGAAATGAAGGACATGTGTATCTGGAAAACATTTACTCCTTATAACTAATAAAATATCAGATATCCAGACATATATAGATAAAGATATCCCCTGATATTGACCCTTTTCGCCCACAGCGGAAATCTCAACATAATGGTTTTCCCTGTAATCTCAAACAAGAATACTGTCGAAGTTGCTGTACTCTGTTCTACTCATGCACTGTGCTTGCTTTATGTCAGCTCTCTATACTTTCTCTTTCTCTCTCGCACACCGACACCGACACACACACACACACACACACACACACACACACACACACACACACACACACATACACACACACACACACACACACACACACACAAAGTCACACTGGCATGTCCATCCACACAGGCACACACACTACACTGGCCCGGGCAGTTCAGCCGCTTACAGTTTTTTACTATGGTATTTCATGATAAATGAGTTATTTTAACCAATGATTCTGCAAGTGCAAGGTTTCTTTAAAGATATGAATGCACAATGCAATGTTTTGAACATTGGACAGCCTGTGTTACAAGTGATGCCCATTCTGAGTTTTGAAAAATGACATCAATGTTCCGAAATTAGTGCCAACGTGATTGTAAAAAACTGTAAGCAGTAGGGTTGTTCAGCTCCATCCCAGCGTGGCCCCCTCCCTGTCTTTTTATCCCGTCTGGTCCCTGTCATGTCTGGGGAGCCAGAGCCTCGTGTCCCTTCTGTCCCCCAGCCCGACCGTCTCTCCCCAAGGTCATTATCTGGATGACCGAGTGCTGGATTGAATAATGGCCATGTGCGTTTAACCTCTGAACGTGTGTGTGTGTGTGTGTGTGTGTGTGTGTGTGTGTGTGTGTGTGTGTGTGTGTGTGTGTGTGTGTGTGTGTGTGTGTGTGTGTGTGTGTGTGTGTGTGTGTGTGTGTGTGTGTGTGTGTGTGTGTGTGTGTGACAGAGGGGAGGCCAGCTGTGGTGTATGGACACAAGTGTTGGACAGGAGTGGATGGTCAGGAGTGGACCTGGAACCATCTAACTGATGTTTTTCCATTTTCGATTAACAACATTCTTCCATGAATTCTATCCAATTTGTTCTTTGTATTCTATTAGCAATGAACATTTCTCTTCTGCAGTCTATCTTGTGCAGGATTCAACACTTATGAAAGGTGTATTCACAAGTTGTATTGACAAGTTGTTAATTGCATGTTTGTAGGTTCTTGTAAATACCTGTAATTTCCACAGTAAAAGGAATTGACTGTTTTGCATCTGTGCTTCCGGCAGCAGATACCACACCTCCTAATCTTTGCAACCTCCATCTCATCCCTCCTTTATATATTCTGATTGCCCCCATGTGTATCTACACACACACACACACACACACACACACATGCACACACGCACACTGTTGTCCTGCTGGCTAATGCATTCCTCACACCAGCCATTGTAGTACGCCACAGTTAGCCACACTGTGTTGTGCCAAACGCTTGTTCCTGACAATTTCAATTAGAACAAATTGTAGAGCAGACATTTTTAATTAGAGGACTGAGACTGGGGGAAGAACACCTAGCATTGTAATTGGTCTAATTTGATCTGGATTGCATCATGTAGCTCTAGGGTGTTTACAGGTAACACTTAAATGAATTGTGTAATTGTCTGATTTGTTGTTTTTTGTCTTGATTCATAATAATGGCGATGGGGATTTCTATTCAGTCAGATCTGACTCATAATATGGTCATTGTCTTTCAGGTAATTCACTTTTTTAATGCTCTTTAGATGTGTCCATCATTAACAGGCCTGTTTGTAATAAAATGCACAACAATTAGTATCCAAATCACATAGTAAAGTCATATCGTTCATTCCAATTGAAGTACATTTCAAAGTATATTTACATGACACTTCCTCATTTACATGTTTTATCATGCATACATGAATGTACACATGAGACTTATGTAAATGTGGATGTCTGCTGAAATCTGATCAAACCGAAAGCAATCAGATGTTCAAGGTTGCCTCTGCCCTAGTGAGTCAGTGAGTTAGCTAGCGGTGAGAGTAGAGAGTGAGTCAGTGATTTGTTGTGTTATTGTTAAGGCCTTGACCCATCTCTAGTTGTTTCCACAGGCCATCTTCCAATTCCCAGAGATCAGGGCAGCCCAGTTTAGATCCAAACAGGAGTGGGGTGAGGGCTCTCAGAAACTACGAGAGACGATGTCCTGGGGGACACGAGTAGGAGGGTGTGTGTGTGTGTGTGTGTGTGTGTGTGTGTGTCATCAGGGTGTTCCACAGTAAAGAGAGGGAGAGGTAGAGAAGGAGAGAGGGATAAAGAGACAGAGGAGGAGGAAGAGCAAAACAGTGTGAGAGTAAAAGAGAAAGGATGTGTCACGCCCTGACCATAGAGAGCCATTGTTTCTCTATGGAGTAGTAGGTCAGGGCATGAATAGGAGGTGATCTAGTATATCTATGTCTATGTTGTGTTCTAGTTTCTGTTTCTATGTTGGTGTTTTGTATGATTCCCAATTAGAGGCCGCTGGTAATCGTTGTCTCTAATTGGGGATCATATTTAAGTAGTTATTTTTCCCACCTGTGTTTGTGGGATCTTGCCTGTTAGCACTCCATTGTCTTCACGTTTCATTCATTCTTTATTGTTTTTGTGCGTTTCAGTTATTAAACATGTGGAAACCATATCACGCTGCACCTTGGTTCGATAATTCTTACGACGAACGTGACAGAATATCCCACCAACCAAGGACCGAGCAGCGTGCTACGATGGGGAAAATAAGTTGGACCTGGGAAGAAATAATGGAAGGACAGGAGATCCTTCCTTGGCAGGAGTCACAGAGGACACACGGAGAGAAGGGAGGACAGCGATGACGCCGGGGTTCGCGGCCACAAAGAAAGCCCAAGAAACAGCCCAAAAATATTATGGGGGAGGGTGCACAAGGGGTGGTCAGCGGAGCCGAGGAGTGAACCAGAGCCAGTCTGGGAGAAGAGGGAGAAACTGGAGGAGAGTGAACGGAAAGAGTCAGAGACCATCAGTGAGTGGATGGAGATATTGGAGGAGAGAGAACGGAGAGAGTTGTTCAGTTGGTGGAGGATGCACAACATTTGCCCTAAGGAGCGTGTTATCTGTTTGATGCCACCTGAGTCAGCTCTCTGTACTCGTCCTGAGGAGCGTGCTATCAGTCCGGTAAAATCTGTGCCGGCTCCACGCACCAGGTCTCTAGTACGCCTTCCCAGCCCTGTACGTCCTGTGCCAGCTCCTCACACTTGCCGTGCGAAGTGTGTTATCGAACCGGTACAATTGATGCCAGCTATACGCACCAGGCCTCCAGTATGCCTCCACAGCCCAGTACGTCCTGTGCCAGCTCCACGCACTGGGCCTCAAGTGCGCATTCCCAGTCCGGTACGTCCTGTGCCTGCCCCCCGCACTCGCCCTGAAGTGCGTGTCACCAGTCCGGTACGTCCTGTGCCGGCTCCACGCATCAGGCCTCCAGTGCGCCTCTCCAGTCCGGTACGTCCTGTGCCAGCTCCACGCACTCGCCCTGAAGTGTGTGTCACCAGTCCGGTGCCACCTGTACCGGCTCCACACACTAGGCCTCCGGTGCCCAGTCCAGGCACGGTGCCCAGTCCAGGCACGGTGTTCAGTCCTGTTCCATGGTCAGAGTCTTATTCTGCGCCGGTGCCCAGTCCAGGCACGGCGTCCAGTCCAGCTCCATGGCCGGAGCCCTCCTCTGCGCCGGTGTCCAGTCCAAACACGGCGTCCAGTCCTGCTCCATGGCCGGAGTCTTCTGCGCCAGGCTCAGTCCAGATACGGCATCTAGTCCTGCTCCATGGCAGGAGCCTTCCTCTGCACCGATGTCCAGGCCAGGGCTGGTGTCCAGTCTCGCTCCATGGCAGGAGCCTTCCTTCACACCGAGGTCCAATCCAGGCACAGTGGTCCAATCACGCCCTGACCATAGAGAGCCATTGTTTCTCTATGGTGTAGTAGGTCAGAGCGTGACTAGGGGGTGATCTAGTATATCTGTTTATGTTGTGTTCTAGTTTCTTTTCTATGTTGGTGTTTTGTATGATTCCCAATTAGAGGCAGCTGGTAATTGTTGTCTCTAATTGGGGATCATATTTAAGTAGTTATTTTTCCCACCTGTGTTTGTGGGATCTTGGTTATGTGTAGTTGCCTGTTAGCACTCCATTGTTTTCGTGTTTCATTCATTCTTTATTGTTTTTGTGCGTTTCAGTTATTAAAGGATGAGAGAGTGTGAGAAAGAGAGAGGGAGGAAGAGCAAAACAATGTAAGAGAGAGGGAGAGAGAGCACGGGGGGAAGAGAGAGGGAAAAATATATAACTAATAGAATTCCTCACCGAGGAGCCTGCCACTAATGAGGAAGCGGCATGGAGAAGGCAAGCAGCGGAGAGACCACGGGCTTACCAGTGCAGGTCAAAGAGGTGTGATTGCTATGCAGGTCGCCGGTACCAGGTCCAGGATCGCTGCATAGAAGGAATTTAGCTCATCTGGTAGACTCACGTCACTGGGCAGCACGTGGCTGGGTTTCCCTTTGTAATCCATGATAGTTTGCAAGCCCTGCCACATCCGACGAGGGTCAAAGCCTGTGAAGTAGGATTCGATCTTAGTCCTGTATTGGCACTTTGCCTAATTAATGGTTCATCGAAGAAGGGAGTAGAGGGATTTCTTACAAGCATCCGAATTAGTATCCCGTTTCTTGGAAGCGGCAGCTCTAGCCTTTAGCTCAGTGAGGAGGTTGCCTGTATCCATGGCTTCTGGTTGGGATATGTACGTACGGTCACTGTGGGGATGACTACATCGATGTACTTATTAACGAAGCCAGTGACTGATGTGGTAAACTCCTAAATGCCATTGGATGAATCCCGGAAAACATATTCCAGTCTGTGATAGCGAAACAGTCCTCTAGCTTAGCA
Organism: Oncorhynchus mykiss; assembly: GCF_013265735.2. Lineage (NCBI taxonomy): Eukaryota > Metazoa > Chordata > Actinopteri > Salmoniformes > Salmonidae > Oncorhynchus > Oncorhynchus mykiss. The sequence continues at coordinate 35,243,224 of NC_048572.1, forward strand.
TCCGCTTCATCGGACAAATTGCGTACTGTGCACATCACTGGTACTTCCTGTTTAAGTTTTTCCTTGTAAGCAGGAATCAGGAGGATAGAGTTATGGTCAGATTTGCCTAATGGAGTGCGAGGGAGAGCTCTGTATGCGTCTCTGTGTTTGGAGTAAAGGTGATCTAGAGTTTTTTCCGCCTCTACTGGTACAGGTGACATGTTGGTAGAAATGAGATATGATGCATTTCAGTTTTATTGTACTAAATTCCCTGACCAATAGGAGTGCCGGCTCTGTGTAAGTATATTCTTGTTTACTTAAGGCGCTATGCAGCTTGTTGAGTGTGGTGTCAGCATCGGTTTGTGGTGGTAAATAGGCAGCTACAAAAAAATATAGATGAAAACTCTCTTGAGGTATTCCAGCTCAGGCGAGCAGAACCTTGAGACATCCTTAATATTAGAGATCGCCCACCAGCTGTTGTTAACAAAGAGATACATACCAACCCTCTTGAGTTTACCCGACGCTGCCGTTCTGTCCTGACAATGTATAGAAAAAACAGCTAGATGTATATTTTCCATGTCCTTGCTCAGCCACAACTCGGAGAAACATAGGATGTTACAGTTCTTCAGATCACTTTGATAGGATAGTCTCGAACAGAGCTCGTCCAATTTATTCTCCAGTGATTGCACGTTCTCCGATAGAACGGAGGGTGGAGGCGGTTTGTCCACTCGCCAACTTAGGCTCGTCAGGTATCCCGCAATGCGGTCTCTGTAACGCCACCTCTTCCTTTTTTGAGAAAGAGCCTCCTGTCCCTTCTGTCCCCCAGCCTGACCGTCTCTCCCCAAAGTCATTATCTGGATGACTGAGTGCTGGATTGAATAATGGCCATGTGCGTTTAACCACCTGAACGTGCTTGTGTGTGTGTGACAGAGGGGTGGCCAGCTGTGGCTGAACAGGAGTGGAAGGACAGGAGTGGAAGGACAGGAGTGGAAGGACAGAACGGACAGGAGTGGAAGGACAGGACGGACAGGAGTGGAAGGACAGGACGGACAGGAGTGGAAGGACAGGACGGACAGGAGTGGAAGGACAGGACGGACAGGAGTGGAAGGACAGGAGTGGAAGGACAGGGCGGACAGGAGTGGAAGGACAGGACGGACAGGAGTGGAAGGACAGGACGGACAGGAGTGGAAGGACAGGACGGACAGGAGTGGAAGGACAGGACGGACAGGAGTGGAAGGACAGGGCAGACAGGAGTGGAAGGACAGAGCGGACAGGAGTGGAAGGACAGGGCGGACAGAAGTGGAAGGACAGGAGTGGAAGGACAGATGGTGGAAGGACAGAACGGACAGGAGTGGACCTGGATTCTGGTAAATACCTGTAATTTCCACAGTAAAAGGAATTGACTGTTTTGCATCTGTGCTTTTGGCAGCAGATACCACACCTCCCCATCTTTTCAACCGTCATCTCATCCCTCCTTTTATGCTTTCTGATTGCCCCCATGTGTATCTACACACACACACACACTGTTGTCCTGTTGGCTAATTAATTCCTCACACCAGCCATTGTAGTATGCCACAATTAGCCACGCTTTGTTTGTGCTAGACTTTTGTTCCTGACATTTTCAATTAGAACAAATTGCGGAGCAAAAACAGATAATTACAGGACTGAGACTGGGGGGAAGAACACCTGCATTGTAATTGGTTTAATTTGGTCTGGATTGCATCATGTAGCTTTAGGGTGTTTACAGGTAACACTTCAATTAATTGTGTAATTGTCTGATTTGTTGATTTTTGCATTGATTCATAATGGTAATAATGGCGATGGGGATTTCTATTCAGTCAGATCTGACTCATAATATGGTCATTGTCTTTCAGGTAATTCACTTTAGATTTTTCCATCATAAACATACCTTTTTTGTTATATATATATGCATAATAATAAGTATCCAAATCACATTGCAAAGTCATATCGTTCATTCCAAGTGAAGTACATTTCAAAGTAAATATACATGACTGCCTCATTTACATGTTTTATCATGCATACATGAATGTGCAGATGAGACTCATGTAAACGTGGATGTCTGCTGCAATCTGATCACGCCGAAAGCAATCAGAAGTTCAAGGTTGCCTCTGCCCTGGTGAGTCAGTGAGTTAGCTAGCTAGCGGTGGGAGAAGAGAGTGAGTCAGTGATTTGTTGTGTTATTGTTAAGGCCTTGACCCTTCTCTAGTTGTTTCCACAGGCCGTCTTCCACTTGCCAGAGATCAGGGCAGCCCAGTTTAGATCCAAACAAGAAAAGGGTAAGGGCTCTCAGAGACTATGAGAGACGATGTACTGGGGGACACGCCTAGGAGGAGTTGCGTGTCTGTGTGTCATCATTGGGTTCCACAGTAAAGAGAGAGGGGAGGTAGAGAGAGAGAGGGAGGAGGAAGAAGAACAGCATAGTGTAAGAGAAAGGGACATTTCTCATCGAGGAGCCTGCCACTAATGAGGAGGCGTGAGTGGAGAGGGCAAGCAGCGGAGTAAAAACGGGTTCACCAGTGCAGGTCAAAGAGGTTTGATTGCTATGCATACCGCAGGTACCAGGTCCAGGATCACTGCAGTTGATCTGATACTCTGTGTGGAGGAATAATCTAATGTGCCACACCACAGACATACATTTATATCTCTATATTATTACACCAACCCTGGTTATAGGCCATACACCTAAAACTGGTCATGTAACTTTAGCAATTATCAATCAGGGTGCTGGCCGGGGAGCAAGAGAGCAAAAAGAAAGAGAGGAGCATATAGAAAGAGAAAGGGGGAGAAATGAAACCAGAGGGGATGTGAATCTTCCAATTAAAATGGTTGATTTTGATCTCTTCCAGATAGTAATCGATTTTTCGATAAACACAAAGTGTATGTCCCTCTGCAGTCTTTTGTTAGCGTTTTGCTGCTAAACATTAAGGTCAAGACACAGCAGCGGGAACGGCCTCCAGATTACAATACACTAAACCTTGGGCAGCAGAGAGGAGGTTTCTAACAACGTTAGTAAGGCAGTGAGCAGCTAGGCAAACTGGACAGACGTAGCCTGGAGACCTTGTTAGCCTTTTCCCATCTGATTGATAGAGGATGACAATGCCAGGGACTGGGCTTGGCCTCGTGGGTACCAGAGAGGGCCCCAGCAATGCCAGGACGACCCAACCAAAACGGACGGCATGTCAAAGGCCATTTGAAAATACAACGTGTTGTTCAGAAGCTTAACCTCTTAGACGGATTATTTTATCTCTGCATGTCAACGGGGGATTGTTATGGATTTTGTGTATTATTTCCCCTCCAACATGAATGGGATTTGAGTCGTTAAAGAGTCTGTTATTGTTATTCAACAAAATCATGAGCATACGGTTTCCAGATGATAATATTGAGGAGCAGTCAGTCTTGAAATTGATTTCAGAACAGACTTTGTGGTGAAAGAAAATGTATGTGTACAATATTGATGTACTGTATACATTGGGCCATCGTCAACACACTGTAAACCTTGAAAAAACACTCAAACCAATCGTGAACAGTAGTGGTGCGTGGGTAAAATCACTGGGGAAGCCAGTAAAAAGCAAATATTTACAGCTCGTACGTTGTTTGCTCTATAACCTGTTAGTTCATACGCCTTGCCACCATGATATATAGGCCTAAAGGTCGAGTCAATAAGAAGACACAGTGGTGCAATAAATTCAACCACACCTTTGTTTCATCACAAACCCGGAGAGCAGCCTCTGTCCGGTGACGTCCACAAAGCACATTGTATGTAACAAACAGTTACATGACCTACAGCACGGTCAAGTAAGTTAACGTTTTCAACATTTTCGGACTACTAAACAACTATTGATTTAGAACCTCAGAGAGTTACCGCAAGTCACAAAGAAAACCGGAGCTGCCTCCACTATTCCAGCACCATTTCAACTTCAACATTTAAACATCATGCTTGCTCGCTAACCTAACTTCCTTTCGTGGGCAACGTTAAGCTAGTTAACATTAGCCTTGTACACCTAGCTACATAACGGACCTCGCTCCTCTCAGTCAAGGGGCACAATGAATTCATTTATGGTTGGATCAGAATCGGCAATATAATCATTAGCCTGTACGGAGAATGAAGTAAAACCACAAGTCCAAATCCCTATCTAGATCCATGGCTAATTTAGGAAAATACCCATTTTAGCTAGTTAGCCACCGGAGGACAACAACACAACAAGATGCAACAATTCAAGTTGTTTCTGTCAATTACGTATTTCTCTTGAGGCTGGCTTCCCTTGACACTTTTTTTTTCTTGCGCCAGAACCATTCACAGTTGAGCTCACTCAGTTTCGCTCTTGGCTGATTGGCCATTATTTTATAGTTTTTTTGTCAAAGGAGGCCAAATGCTCGCTGGCTTCCCTTGCAGTCAATGCTTCGGGCGGCTACAAGGTCATACCCTTTATTACCAGATAGACAGATAGATGGCCTACACATACAGAGACAGAGGGGTGGTGTTTCGCAAGCTCGGATGCTTTATTGTATTTTTGTACATTTTTGGGGAAACTTCCCTTGAACACACGCCACTGATAGTGAACCAATGATGCCAGTGAGGATGACAAATGAAGCACAAAACGTAACATGATTGAATAGTTTTCTAGTTACACTTACCTTTGGTAGCACAGTAAAAAGCACAGAATCGTCTAGAATGTTATTGTATGCTGTAGTGTTAAGATTTCCCTTCACTATGCACTATGCACTATTCACCTGCCCCAGACCATTATTCCTCCTCCACCAAACTTTAGAGTTGGCACTATGCATTGGGGCAGGTGGCGTTCTCCTGGCATCCTCCAAACCCAGATTTGTTCATCGGACTGCCAGGTGGTGAAGCGTGATTCATCACTCCAGAGAATGCTGTTTCAACTGCTCCAGAGTCCAATGGTGGGGGAACTTTACACCACTCCAGCCGATGCTTTGCATTGCGCATGGTGATCTTAGGCTTGTGTGCGGCTGCTCAGCCATGGAAACCCATTTCATGAAGCTCCCGACAGTTATTGTGCTGACATTGCTTCCGGAGGCAGTTTGGAACTCGGCAGAGAGTGTTGCAACCGAGGACAGACGATTTTTATTCGCTACCCGCTTTAGCACTCGGTGGCCCTGTTCTGTGAGCTTGTGTGGCCTACCACTTCGCGGCTGAGCCGTTGTTGCTCCTAGATGTTTCCACTTCACAATAACAGCACTTACAGCACTCACAATAACAGCACTTACAGTTGGAAAGGTGGCATCCTATGACAGTGCCATGTTGAATGACACAAAGCTCTTCAGTGCGGGCCATTCTACTGCCAATGTTTGTCTATAGAGATTGCATGGCTATGTGCTCCATTTTATAGACTTTATAGTTTTATAGTCAGCAATGGGTGTGGCTGAAATAGACACTCATTTGTTCATGTAGTGTATATAAATTGGAGTGCTTCACAACAGGTATTGCCTCTAATTCTGTTGGAGGAGAAGTAAAGATATTAATATTCTGTTTGCTGCCCTGATGTTTCTCTATGTCAAGGTATTTTTTGAAGTGCGCGCGCGCACACACACACACACATATACACACACACACACACACACACACACACACACACACACACACATTTCTGGAATGTCTGGTCTCATGAAAATGTTTCAGTCCCCTAGAGCTGTGAAGTGTCTGCGGTTCCCAAACAGTTCAATATGTGAACCGATGAACTCAAAGACCGTGTTGGTTATCGTACCCTCTCATTTTCAACACTTTCCACTGCTTTCACTCCAGCGTTAAAGTGATGATAATATAAATAAGTGTGGGTCCTCTTCGTTTGATGGTGATGCACAGTCCCCGAATCAAAAGAGATGCCATCTTTCAATCACAGACTACACAGGGAAGAATTCTACTTGAAAGGTGGTTTCCAGTTCAGGGTGTTCATGAGTTTGATGTGCAATTAAAGCTGAAGTGACTCGTGGTGCATGGCTGCCCTTAAAGAGCGTAGGTGACTTCTCAACCTCAAACAGGGAGGCACTGTTGTTGTTTACACACACTGCGCTGTGATAATGTTTCCGCTTAGTGCAGATGGAAGGGAAGGATGATTAGTGAACTTGAAAGCACCCACGAGGAGGACCCGTGTGAAGTCTTTACGCTCAAACCTTTTGCATGTTAGCCAACCATCGTGTATCCGGCGGAGAAGAGATTTATATGCACTGCATGGTCAAAAGAACACGTGGGTGGCGCACGTCTGCACGCACCAGCACACACAATAAACAACAACAGAGTCCCGCACACGCGTGCACACACTCACACCAATCATACACACACACTCTCTCTCTCTCTCTCTCTCACACACAAACACACACACACACACACACACACATTCACCCCCACACTCCACACACACACTCCTCTCTGTCCACACTTTGCATGTTCTGTCTAATGAGGTTCACCCATTTTCTAACTAGATGACAATTTAAGTGCTGGGGATAAGGTTAGGACACAGGGGTTATAGCAGCAACAAGCTTGGTCCATAATGACAAGCGGACTGAGCTCTTGGAGAGTCTAAGAGACACAGGTTAATTAGCGTGAATCCTTGCCATTCCTGCCCTGCGTCGATGACTAATTTAATGGCTTTATTACCCAGGCTTTCTGCATAATTAAATTGCTCTAATCTTATTTTCAAAAGTATTGTGGGGGGATAAGCTCAAGGTGCTACCATGAGCGTGAGAGCTGAGAGTCAAAATAAGTATCAACACACACACACACACACACACACACACACACACACACTTTAGCAAACCAGATGTTCAAAAACACACAACACAAACAACCCACTCACAGTAAGCCTTATGCGCTCAACTACCATATTGTGGAAGTGTTTGGTCGGTGAGGAATGCAGCAGGCTATATGAGAAATAAATTAGGACATCAGTGTAGAAATCGCCATCAAATCCTTTAATTGAAGTCTTGTACAGAGTCTAAAACACATCAAGCCTTTTTAGCCTTACTTTAAATCAACTGACAAGCGCTGAAATAGTTTAGCCACAACCACATTGTAAATGAAAACAGACTAGCAGCGACTCTGTTTATCCCTCTGGCACTAGAAGGGACCTTTCAGTGACTGAGACTGTTCAGACTGTGCAGTCCGCTGCCTGACTGGCTGCTTTAGAATGTTGTGACAGAAGCCTCTACCAGACATGGCAGCTCTGAGACACGGTAGCTCTCAGCTGAACACTCTGTCACCAGCTGGATGGAGCTTGTTGTTGGGCCTTTCAGGAACCAAACCGTCTACCAAAAACGTCCAGGAGAATAGTATGCTATGACATTCTTCCTAGGTTTTGGCCTTTCTAGTGAGTTTTTCCTAGCCAACGTGCTTCAACACCTGCATTTGCTTGCTGTTTGCCGCTTTAGGCTGGGTTTCTGTACAGCACTTTGAGATATCAGCTGATGTACGAAGGGGTATATAAATAAATTTGATTTGATTTGAAGGGGACTTTTTTTGGTCAGTAATGTATTTACAGTAGCAACAATACCTAAAGTACTGGAGTTAAGTAAAACAGAATGATGACCATAGCAATAGTTTTTACAGTTTGGCATTTGCAACGAGTGTCTCCAAAGGAGTCTTCAAAAACGATAAAGGACATTGGCGCTTTCATAGCATGTTGAGGATGACACACAGTGGTTTAGTCCACTCTGTCACATAACCATCCTTACTCCTCTAAACCTACCTCGCAAACATAAGAGGAGAGAAGCAAGGGACGATCTTCACAGATTAAGTTAAGATCATATTTGGCATGCCTTACCCAGCATTGTCCCAGCTACCTTCAAGTAGGTTTTGGTTTTGTTATAGCATTGTGGACAGGGATGGTGGATGGATGTAAGCATGTGCCAAAGGATGCGTGTTCGAATCCACCAATATATATATATATATATTTTTTAAGCCTATCCCGAACTTTAACCCTTACCTTAACCAATCAGAGTTCATGCCCAAACTTAAGATTTGTGAGTTAATGCCTGAACTTAAACTTAAACCATAAACACTTCAAAATGTGACATTTGGAACAACTTTGACGTTTGAGAAACATGGATGAACGTCTCATTCTGAAGGCAGACTGTGATAGCTTGTTGGATGTATGTTGATTGTTGGACCTCACAATGAGGCCAACTTGGCGTTATACACTGCCACCGGATACTGGATAATACAGTGTGTGCGCAACAACACAACATGTTGCGCTTTGGGATCCTTGTGTGATGACAATACATTCGTTGTAGCTATCATTGTGAATGTTGTGAGGATGTACTGAAATGATGCCACTTCCTTGTGGGGACAACGCCACTCACACTGATACGACTGACACTCAGTGACACTACCTCACAGATCACAGACAGTGGCGATGCCATAGACTGACAACGCATACGGTTATCGCCATTATCCTGAATTACATGTGCTTCCCAGGATGCTGTCATACAAATACACACACATACCAATACTCTAAGATTATGATAAACACAAATGTACACACACACACACACAGCACACACATGCACCCAGTCCCCCTGAATCCCCTTTAAAACGAGGAGGAAAGCCTCTGAAGTTCCGGCACATTGCGTTTGCCATGAGACCGGCGGGCAATCATCGCCCATCTCCGCCGGTGAAATGAGCCTGAAATTGTGAGGAAAAAGAAGGCCGTTTTGACAGGCGACGTACAAATACGAGGCGATAGAATCTCAATGAGGCCTGAAAAAAGGAATGCATAAATAGATTAGATTGAAGGGAGCGCCGGAGCCCAACAGAAAGCAAATCTAATTATGAAGAGGCTGTCTCCTGATTTAGAAAGGAGGGAAAGCTGAGAGCTCATCTTTGCACCAGAAGAACCTGCAGAGATCCACTACGACGACAGCAGCCGTCAGCGCTGACACAGAGAGACAGACATTTCAGCTTATTATCAGATTAATTCCATCCAGGGAGACATACTGTACATCGAGGTGCCAGTCTGTCTCTCTAGAAGTCACCTTGAAATGGAATGAGGCAAATTCTGGAATTCATCACTCCTCCATGTTGGCACTGAAACTTTCCTGGTGCTAACATGGAAGCCCATTGACATGTCCAATCTCAAACAGAGCTTGCCGATTCCTGTATGGCAACCATACTGTATTTATAGAACAGATGGAGTGTAGAGGGTCTGGCTAGACTAGTAGCTGGAGGGCTTGAATCTACAGGACCAATCAGACTTGGTCTCCGTGTGTTATCTGAGGTAAGGTTACCTCACTAACAGAAATGCTCATTATACATCAAAGACGAATTCTATAGAGTACAGCTGCTAAATATATGCAGTCCATATTCCATGAAATGTCAGACTGTAGAGACATACCATGTGACTGTGAGTGTAACCCTGGATATACCGTGTGTGGATTCAACCACGGGGCAACTGACTTCAATGGGTTAATAGAACGTTTACTATCTTGTCTCTCCATGGTTAAATTGAGACAAACAATGGAATCTTACTATAACCCATTTTCTAACGTTAGCCACATACAGACCATTTGGAAATGCCTCCATCATTGAGATGAAAGTACTTCACAGCAGGGAGGCAGGCAGAACTACACTGCTTCTACAAAACTTTAAGAACAACTGCTCTTATTCCATGGCATAGACTGACCAGGTGAATCCAGTTGAAAGCCAGGATCCCTGTCACTTGTCAAATCCACTTCAATCAGTGTAGATGAAGGGGAGGAGACAGGTTCATTAAAGAAGGATTTTATATCCTTGAGACAATTAAGACATGGATTGTGTACATGTGCCATTCAGAGGTTGAATGGGCAAGGCAAGATATTTAAGTACCTCGTACTGGTAGTAGGTGCCAGGTGCTCTGGTTGGTGTTAAGAACTGCAACGCTGCTGGGTTTTTCACGCTCATCGGGGGTGCAACTCAATATTAGGAAGGTGTTCCTAATGTTTGGTATCCTCAGTGTGTGTGCCAATTTATTTTTAGCGGGAATATAACAATTAAAACTAATTTTCCAGTAATTATGTGGAATCGTATTAAACATAGCCTAGCCCTGGGTCCCTTCGAGTCTCTAGCTAGCGAGTGGAACTGTAATGCATGTATGTAAAGTAATTGAAATATCCCAGCATCTTAATGAGTCACACAATTAAAATTGCATTAGTGGAGTGGTGTCACGATTACTTCATTCATTTTCAGTACATTTTATACCACTGACTAGCTGTCATTTCACATGCAAAAGTAGGATTTCAGTAGTATCAAACAGACTTTGAAATACTGTGGTTTTAGAAGGTACATTGAGCACAGGAAGACATTAAGTACAAATCCAAAGCACCCAGGTTTCCCTGTGGAATTGAGATGGAAGCTAAGTGTGATAACACAAGTCTGTGTTTACAGTAAGTGGTGCTACTTGACAGTCACACCCATACTTGCTGTTGTTAGCTTGTACAGCTTTATAAAGACTGTGACTGAGTTTGCCCTTTTCATGTAGGCCTAGGCTACGACATCCAGCCACTTCATTTGTTATGAGAAATATAGCTATGACATTTAATTACATATGCTGTGCATCATATCCATTAGTAAAGGCCATTTGTGTCTCAGTGGGGCAGAGGACAAGTCATGTTGATTTATAAAGAGAATCCATTTCAGGGTCCAACACACACAAAAAGGTACTGGTTGGTTCTTTACAGGCATGCAAATGCGCTCAGTCGCTCACTAACGACTTAATCGAAAAGCCAAATTGAATTAAAAAGTGGGTTGACTTAATTTGTTTAGAAGGACATTGTTCAAGGTACTCATTAACTTTCACCTGGTATGGTGAGTGGAGCAAGCGCTTCAGGGGACGTGTGTTTTAGCATGGCCTCCCTCCAGGCATAACTAGTCAACCACGTAGCCAGTGCTCAAACACGCACGTGCAGATGCATGCACACATACAGACATACGCACGCACACACACATTCACAGTAACTTCAGTTTGGTTCTTCAAGGATATGATGTATAATTTACCCAGGAGAAGTGAAATGAAAAATGTATTTGTTGAATGTTGTTAGGGGATGTTCTCCTCTGCTTTCAGTGATGGTGACCCATAAGAGGAAGACCAGGATTGGTTTATAATGAGGCACCATTGTGTAACGCTCTCTCTGCTTGCCATTCTGACCCTGATCTCTCTCTCTGTGTGTGTGTGTGTGTGTGTGTGTGTGTGTGTGTGTGTGTGTGTGTGTGTGTGTGTGTGTGTGTGTGTGTGTGTGTGTGTGTGTGTGTGTGTGTGTGTGTGTGTGTGTGTGTGTGTGTGTGTGTGTGAGAATAGTTGACCAAGAGTCATTGCCTTTGTGGTGCTGCCATTCTCACTGAACAGCTTCAATTACAGACCTCCGACTCCAATCACCTCCTTTCTAATCAAGATCTCTTTTGTCCTGTCTCTTTCTTATCCACTCCCTCTCATTTTCGCTCTCTTTCCCCTTTCTCACTTGCCCACTCTCTCTTGCTCTCTCCCTCTCATTTGCTCAGTCACTCTCTCCCCCTCTCGCTTTCTCTCATTCTCTCTCACTCTCATTTGCTCTGCCGCACTCCTCCCCCCTCTGCCCTCTCTTTCTTTCTCTCGATCATTCTCTGTCCCTCTCTCTGACACACTCTCTCTCCCCCTGACTCACCAGATATTTCCTACAGGGTCATTTTATTTCCATTTGCGTCACTGGATGAAATCATTTTGATTTGACCCTCCCCTGCTATTCTGTCTTACAGTTCATATGACACATGACTCTTTGTTTCACCTTTCCTTACCGTCTAACCAATGACTATTACTTCACTACTGGATATTTCATTCCGCTCACAAGCCACATACATCCACTACCCTTGACATATACCCTGCGATTTTGCAGACAGATATCCAGCCACATTGTTGACCCCTCCCCACCCCCTCTCCCCTGTAGCTTGAGCCAGTGTACTGTGCACTGCACACTGCTATGCACTTCACCGGGCCTGTAGACCTTGACTCTCGAGCCCACGCCACAGGTCCAGACACACCCCTTTTCATTGCGTTTTATCTTAGCTGCAGCGTACGGCGGAGCAGAACTGAGGCCCCGTTCTGCTGATAAGACATGATGAATGCAGATTGTTTGTGGCGTGACAGGCTCATTAGTTTACTGTGGGTTAGAGCCTGTGTGAGGGGCCACACCTTGCAACCCTGAGACGGAGAGAGAGAGAGGTGAGAGAGAGGGAGGGAGAGAAGGTAAAGGGGAGAGATAAAGAGGAAGGGAAAGGAAATGGAAGAGAGGGAAGGCGAGAGAGAACCTGAGTGAGGGGCCACGCCTCACAACCCTGAACTTGGGAGGGAGAAATAGAGCAGAAGAAGGAGAAGGATGGGGAGTAAGAAAGGGTTTAGAAAGATAGCGAGAGAGATGGAGGGAGAGAGAGAGGCATGCTATGCACCCGTGAGGTGGAGAGAGAGAGAGAGAGAAATGGAAGGCGGAGTGGGGGTGAGGGATGGCCGTGCTAAGGTATAGGGGTGGGAGCAGGGTGAGGGACAGGAAAGAGAGGAGTTTGGGGTGATGATGCCTAGGGGAGAAGTGGACTGAACATAATTTTTCCAGTTGAAAATAAAGGAAAATGGAAACCCGAGAGAGAATTCTGAATTTCAAAATCCACTTTATTGTTTCCCATGAATATTCAACCCTCAGGAATCATGCATCACCATAATTCATGTGTACCAGCCTGTAAGTACAAACTGGAATTTAAGAGGGTTTAAAAATCCCCCAGATAGATGTTATGTATAGATGGAAAGCCCAAGGTTCCCCACCAATCTAGGCGAACTCCACCTTCAGTCTTGCTGCCACTAACACTTTGAGCCTGTTCCCCCTGTATATAGCCTCATTATTATTATTATGTCATTGTGTTACTTTAATCTTTTTTTTATTTTAGTTTATTTCGTAAATATTTTCTTAACTCTTCTTAAACTGCACTGTTGGTTAAGGGCTTTTAAGTAAGGATTTTGCGGTAAGGTCTACACTTGTTGCATTCTGCCTGTGTGACCGATAAAGTTTGATTTGATGCACTGCACCACAACAGATGCACTGCACCACATCTCCACATTTCCAGTCCAGCTGGTTTTATCTGTGGTTGTGATATATCCACGACCCTGCCATGGGACGTTGTAGAGTGGCCCGGCCCAGGGGTAATGTTATGTTTTGGCTCTATTATTGCAGAGAAATGAAAGCAATTTTTCATAGTCAGAGGGGTTCTTTTAGTTTTACGTGCTGCTGCCTTGAAAAAAGTGAAACATGAAAGGGGGAATATTTTATGGAGAAGAAAATAACAGAACAAGCCTGTTAGGCAATTAAGCTGTTCCTCAAAGGAAAAAAAGAAAGCATG